>NC_133325.1:755576627-755944127 GCF_042186555.1 Aquarana catesbeiana
ACTAGGATATCCTTATCCTGGAGGGCAGCAAGGCCGAAAGCTATTGTCACAAGTGCACAAGAGTATTTGTTTTTGTTGTAAGCAAAAAAAACCTGACAGAGGGTCTAACCCTGTCTCATTCTGTCCAGGAGAGGAGACAATTATAGCCGGAGTTTCGCTATCCTGTAGACACGTCTCGGAATCTGTACTCAGACTGATCTCTGTAATAAGTAGAAAGGTTTTGATTCTATTATACATTATGAACACAGAGGGGGCTCTCACAATACACGTCTTGTGCCTTAGATAATAGGCTCATTGTCTGAGATAAGTAATAAATCGGTGAAAATGTGGAACACTTTGTAATTATTTTTCTCTGTGATAAAATCTTTCAGAAAGACGTTCTCCAAAGGCAACTACAGTTTAAAGTGACCCTGTCATTGTAGGCTTTTGCAATGAAATCACCTTTATTGACGTTTGTTCAACAGGTTATGCAAAAAGTAGAACCAGCAGGGCTCTGTTCATCAGTCGGGGTGACATAGTGCTTCTGAAACATTGCACTTTTTGTATGACATGCTGAAGAGACATCAGTGGCTTGGTGGTTAGCACTCCTGCCTTGCAGCACTAGGGTCACTGGTTTGATTCCCAACGAAAACACTACCTGCAGGGAGTTTGCATGTTTTTCTTGTACTTACATTTGAGAGGGGAGGTTTCACTTAAAGGCTCGATTCACACAGGGGCAACACGACTTCAGCGCGACTTCAGCGCGACTTCAGCAAATTACAAGGCGACTTGAAGTCGCCTCCATGACAGGCGACTTCGGCTGTGGCCAATCACAGGGCAATCAGCTCTCTGGGAGGGAGGGAGGGAGGGGTTTTCCCTGCAAAGTCGCTTGACTTTACAGAGAGATCCGACTTGGAGGCGACTTCCATTGATTTCTATGGTACAGGTCGCCTACCAAGTCGGATCAAAGTAGTACAGGGAGTACGCTCTGAAGTCGGAGCGACTTCAGTAGTGTCTATTAAGACGCTAGCGTTCACTCCCATTGAATCTATTTCTGGGGCGACTTGAGGGCATACAAGTCGGATCCCAAGTCGCCCCAGTGTGAACCGACCCAAAGGGACCGATTTGTTGCCAACATCCCCAGGAGTAAAATTTGCAAAGAAAGGGTACCCCCCAATCACATGGGACTTTTAAGGCAACTTGATGAAAAAAAACGAAATTATATATATATATATATATATATATATATATATATATATATATATATATATATATATATATATATATATATATATATATATATATATATGTGTGTGTGTAAAAAAAAAAAAAGACAAAATATATTTAAAGAATTGGTAAAAACTACTAGGTGCATACATCTATAATTGAAACATAAATTTAGAAAGAAAAAACAGTGCAGTTGATATGGTTGAGAACTGTTGATCTCCTTTATAGATCACCCGATGCGTTTCAGGATTTCAGAGTTGATCCCTTCATCAGGGGAATTTCTTTCAGGAGAAAAATAAGCAAATAACAATCTATAATAAAATATAATAAAGTCTGAGTATATGAAAACCATGGGACAGAGAATGAGCATCGTTGAAGACAAAAAGGGAAAGAAAAACTCACTGATCAGTCAGATACTGCACTTACTGCACTGCCAGTGTTTGACACATGTGTGTACACGTATGAATAAAGGTACACCGATGTAAAAGACTTGTACAGATGGATCAATACTAGGAGGGCCCCCACCTTGGTAATTCGAACAACCAGATCGAAGAACTTTAAAGGGTATGAGACTTGGTTCTGTAGAGATTCCAAAAAAGTATCTCAGAGCTAAAGTTGGTAAAACAAATTATGACCTTTGACTTGTTGATGGCCTACTAACGCTGGAGTCAAAAACAACGCAAATTGTAGAAGAACCCAAGAGTTCTGAAATGATATAGCAACATACATATAAGTCAAAACGTTTTAGTTACTCATTTAAACAATTTCTTTTCAATATGAATTCATGTGTGCCTAATTAAAACAATTTGACATTTATGTTGCTATATCATTTCAGAACTGTAAACGAAGTCGCAGTTCTGAAGAGTTCTGAAGAGTAATCCACAGTGGATCATTTTTTAAAAAGTATTTGACAAGTGGTGAAGAAGGGTTATGTCTTCTCCTCACCACCTGTTTTTAACCCCTAAAATCCCATGTCACTGTGCTGTAGCGATGTGCATTGCACACAGTTACTGCACAGCCCTATTCAGTTGAACGGGCTGAGTTAAGCAAGCGCAGTGCCATAGGCTAGTGGGCTCTTTCACACGGGCGATCCTGCTGGCAGACTCCACTTTGCTCAGTGGGGGATCGATCTTCTGATCTCTGCTGAGCAGTCAGATGATAGGTCTGTCTCTGATCACTGTGCAGAGACGGACCTGTCAGAGCCCCGTTCTCCATTTTCATCCGATCCGCCAGACGGATGAAAAATAGGGTCACCGTTCGTCTGGAGTTGGCAGACAGGATCGGATCGCATAGTGGTGGGTGTCAGCGGACAAGTCACCACTAACATCCGCCGCTCCATAGAGGTGAATGGAGGCTCCGATCAGTTCTGCCTGAAAAACTGGCGGACATGATCAGAAATAAATGGGAGTGAAGGTCCTACTGGATGAGGACAAGGTGCTTGAGTCCACCACCACATACAGAGTGACAGGCAGCTTACCAGAAACCCATGACCCCCCGTTACAGAGGGTCTGAGTGAGCTGTTAGATCTAATTGCTCCGGACCACCGAAAAACCGAGGTTGACACTGGGATGGAACATCAGGGACCTTGGTATGGATGGATGGATCAGCGGGAAGTCAGGCTCTCAGCAGAGTGATGTAACCATATACGGAAAAAAAGGGGGGGCTCCAATAGTGTAAAATCTTAAGGCTTTATTTAAAACAAAATAAAATATACACTCACATATAAAATCGAAAATGAGCGCCTGTGGAAAGAGGTCTGGAGCTCACTCAGACCCTCTGTAACGAGGGGTCATGGGTTTCTGGTAAGCGGCCAGTCACTCTGTATGTGGTGGTGGACTCAAGCACCTTGTCCTCATCCAGTAGGACCTTCACTCCCATTTAATTCAACACTTGGGTGTTCTATTTTTCACATATGGACTTACACTAATTATTTTTTCACTGTTGCACGTGAAGATTGTACTTTTTATGATTGATTTATTGATTTACCATTTATTTATATAGTGCCAATTCATATGATATATGATTTCCATGTTCACATATTTATTTGGATTTCATCCTAAAGGTGATCTGATTGTCATTTGTATGCACTTCTGTTTCTCAATAGTGCAATTCAATTGTTTTATATTATCCATTTTTGTGTTTGTGTTACATATAGGAATTTGCAGCTTTTTTTATCAATTCATTTTTTAATAATTTTTATTGACTACACTATTTCACTTATGCGCAGTTAATCCCCCCCCCCCTTTTTTCAGACCTGATCAGAAAGGCCGTGTGAAAGGGGCTTTAGTGTTCGGGTTTGAAGAAAAGGTGGCAACCCTAACTGGGTAGGAGGTACATATCAAGTAACATCCACATGGATGGCAGGATCCAAGGTTTCCCAGCAGAACATTGCCCAAAGCATCACACTGCCTCCACCGGCTTGCCTTCTTCCCACACTGCATCCTGGTTCCATCTCTTCCCCGGGAAAGTAACCTTCATGCACCCTGCTATACACATGATGTTAAAGAATTTAATCTAAGTAATACCTCGGGGCTTTCTCACTGAAGAGACAGGAACCGCTCTTTCAGGGCGCTTTGCAGTCGCTATTTTTAGCGCTGTAGCGCCTGCAAAGCGCCCCAGTGTGAAAGGGGTCTAATGGCCCGTACACACGATCCGAATATCGGACGAAAACGGTCGTTCGAGGAAGAATCGTACGATTTTCAGATTGTGTCTACACTACTTTCGACATCTGATCACGACAGTTCATCCGATATTATTCTAATGCACATGCACGAAAATTTTCCTCGTACGATTCCAGATTGTTTGATTTTCATTTAGTCAGTATAGTTGTCGTCCGAAAATACAATACAAATACATTACAACACATGACATCACTTCCGATTTTTCTTTCTGTCGTACGAGAATTTTCGTGACTTTATCTACCTATTCAATTTCTGCTTGCGACTATTAAGCGAAGACGGTCGTACGATCTGTTGTACGATATTCGGATCGTGTGTACGGGCCATAAGTATTCACAGCCTTTGCCATGACACTCAAAATTGAGCTCAGGTGCATCCCGTTTCCACTGAGCCTCCTTGTGATGTTTCTTCAACTTGACTGGAGTCCACCTTTGGTAAATTCAGTTGATTGGATATGATTTGGAAAGGTGCACACCTGTCTATATAAGGTCCCACAGTTAACAGTGCCATAGTTGCCAACATTGTAAAAAAATTTATAGGGACACTTTTTGGCCTATGGGCGGAGTGTTATAATTAGGGGGCGGGGCATTTGTTTGACATAGAGGGGGGGATACAAATGCGACGCTAAATGGGCATGGTTTAAGCTAACTATTGGGCATGGCTTAAATGGGGTGTGACTCAAAGGGGGCATGGTTAGAGTCTGAGATGAACGAGGGATGGAGGGGAGAAACAAAGGGAGAAAGAGAGCAAAAGCAAGAAAGAAATGAGGGATGGAGGGACAGCAGGCCCAGATTCTACACCACAATAGAAATATGTGTATTTCAGAAAGTTTAACAATCAGCAGATAAAGATGCTCCAAACACCTGTTGTTGGCGCTTCAATCATCCCAGCACCATGGTTGTTATGGTGACAGGATGATTGAAGCGCATTATTTCTATTATTACATTGTAATAAAAAAAGAAATAGTTAAACTCACCATAATGTAGAATCAGTGGAACCCCAAAGTGTGTCACTTGCCACGTCACCTGTTATCAGGTGTCCCCAGCGGAGTCCCTCCATACATCAGGCATTCCCAGCAGAGTCCCTCCTTACATCAGGCATTCTCAGCGGAGTCCCTCCATACACCAGGCAATCCTGGTGGAGTCCCTCTTACACCAGGTATCCCCAGTAGAGTCCCCCTTTACATCAGGCATTCCCAGCGGAGTCCCCCTTACATCAGATGTCCCCAGTGGAGTCCCTCCTTACACCAGGCAATCCCAGTAGAGTCCCTCCTTACACCAGGCAATCCCAGTAGAGTTCCTCTTTACATCAGGCAATCCCAGGGGAGTCCATCCTTACATCAGGTGTCCCCAGCGGAGTCCCTCCTTACATCAGGCAATCCCAGGGGAGTCCCTCCTTACATCAGGTGTCCCCAGCGGACTCCCTCCTTACATCAGGCATTCCCAGCGGTGTCCCTCCTTACATCGGGCATTCCCAGCGGAGTCCCTCCTTACACTAGGCAATCCCAGTGGAGTCCCTCATAACACCAGGCAATCCCAGTAGAGTCCCTCTTTACATCAGGCATTCCCAGTAGAGTCCCTCTTTACATCAGGCATTCCCAGCGAAGTTTCTCCTTACACCAGGCATTCCCAGCAGGGTCCCTCCATACACCAGGCAATCCTAGCGGATTCCCTCTTACACCAGGTATCCCCAGTAGAGTCCCTCTTTACATCATGCATTCCCAGTGGAGTCCCCCTTACATCAGATGTCCCCAGCGGAGTCCCTCCTTACACCAGGCAATCCCGGTAGAGTCCCTCTTTACATCAGGCAATCCCAGCGTAGTTCCTCCTTACATCTGGTGTCCCCAGTGGAGTCCCTCCTTACATTAGGAATTCCCAGCGGAGTCCCTCCTTACACCAGACATTCCCAGCGGAGTCCCTCCTTACACCAGACATTCCCAGCGGAGTCCCTCCTTACACCAGACATTTCCAGCGGAGTCCCTCCTTACACCAGTCCCTCTTTACATGAGGCAATCCCAGCGGAGTCCCTCCTTAGATCAGGTGTCCCCAGCGGAGTCCCTCCTTACATTGGGCATTCCCAGCGGAGTCCCTCCTTACATCAGGCATTCCCAGCGGAGTCCCTCCTTACATCAGGCATTCCCAGCGGAGTCCCTCCTTACACCAGGCAATCCCAGCGGTGTCCCCCTTTCATCAGGTATCCCCCAGTTGAACCCTCCTCTCATCAGGGATCCCCCAGTGGAGCCCCCCTCTCATCAGGTATCCCCCAGTGGAGCCCCCCTCTCATCAGGTATCCCCCAGTCAGAGCCCCCCTCTCTTCAGGTATCCCCCAGCAGCGGAGACTCTCTCCGCCGGCATTACAGAAAACCAGATCCAACAGGCAGAGTCAGTGGAGCAAAATAGGCGGAGCCGGCCGACTGGCTGCCAATAGAAATTAAGCTGCGGCGCAGCCCACCCCCCGCCCCTTCCCACATCAGGTCACAGACAGACCGGCAGTAGGGCGGGAGGTTGGCGGTGCCGCAGCTCAATTTCTATTGGCAGCCACCCGGCCTCTTGTTTGTTCTGGTCTTCAAGAAAATGGCGGCCGGTGGAGACATTGTCTCTGCTGGCTGCAGACCTCTAGCGGCGGTGGTGAAAAATCTGGAAAACAAGGATTTCCCGGGACATATCCCGGTAATTGCGAAAACCGGGAAAAGGGTCTAAATCCCGGGAAATTCGGGACAGTTGGTAAGTATGCAGTGCATGTCAGAGCACAAACCAAGCCATGAAGTCTAAGGAATTGTCTGTAGCCCTTCGAGACAGGAGTGTATCGAGGCACAGATCTGGGGAAGGGTACAGAAACATTTCTGCAGCATTGAAGGTCCCAATGAGTACAGTGGCCTCCATCATCTGTAAATGGAAGAAGAATGGAACCACCAAGACTCTTCCTAGAGAAGGCTGACTGGCCAAACTGAGCTATCGGGGGAGAAAGGCCTTAGTCAGGGAGGTGACCAAGAACCTGATGGTCACTCTGACAGAGCTCCAGCGTTCCTCTCTGGAAAGAGAACCTTCCAGAAGAACAACCATCTCTGCAGCACTCCACCAATCAGGCCAGTATGGTAGAGTGGCCAGATGGAAGACACTCCTCACTAAAAGGCACATGACAGCCCACCTGGAGTTTGCCAAAAGGCACCTGAAGAATTCTCAGACCATGAGAAACAAAATTCTCTGGTCTGATGAAACAAAGATTGAACTCTTTGGCCTGAATGGCAAGCGTCATGTCTGGAGCAAACCAGCCACCGCTCATCACCTGGCCAATACCATCATGCTGTGGGGATGTTTTTCAGCGGCAGGAACTTGGAGACTAGTCAGGATAGAGGGAAAGATGAATGCAGCAATGCCCAGAGACTTCCTTGATAAAAAATCTACTCCAGAGCTCTCTGGATCTCAGACTTGGGTGAAGGTTTATCTTCCAACTGGACAATGACCCTAAGCACACAGCCAAGATAACAAAGGACTGGCTGCGGGACAACTCTGTGAATGTCTTTGAGTGGCCCAGCTAGAGCCCAGACTTCAACCCGATTGAACATCTCTGGAGAGATCTGAAAATGTCTGTGCACCGATGCTCCCCATGAAACCTGATGGAGCTTGAGAGGTCCTGCAAAGAAGAAGAATGGCAGAAACTGCCCAAAAATAGGTGTGCACGATTTCACTCCCGCAAGTCAGTCCTGATTTCGGGGCGGCAATTTCACAGACATCTGTGCGGGTTTCTGCACAGAAGTTAATGGAAATTGCACCCCGAAATCGCAAAAAGTAGTACAGAAACTACTTTGTTGAAATCGGTGCAGCGCCGCAGATGCAGCGTCGCCCCGATTAGGACGGTGCCATTGCCGGCAATTGCCACCGATTTGACATGTCAAAACACACCAATGTGAACCAGGGCTTATTGTTGGTAACAACGATCACCACTGTGAACAGAGGTGGAACCATCAAGAAAACCGCTTCAGTATAAATAGCATGCAAGTGTACAGTGCTCATTACAGCTCAAAGCCTCTGGTTAAACTAAAGCAAACATTTGAAAAAAGCAAGAGCCTGCATAATAAGACACCATATACTTACCTCTCCCACAGTCTGTGTGAGTTCTACCTTCTCACTGTTCCACATTGCAGCTTCCATCAAACTCTTCAGCATTACGAGGAGTATCAAATGCCATCGTCCCCTGCGGCACACTGTAGCTTCATCTTCTGACCCTTCATGACACTGCCAAGTTCTGTAGCGATGTAAGGTCAAAGGAACCACAGCACAGAACACGGGTATATGACGCTCCTGGCAGTGTCAAATGGCGATGAGGGTGACGGAGGCTACAGGTCTGAAACAAAGCGAAGGTAGGAAATATGGACCACTGGCGAGGGCAGTATACAGTATCTCCTATCGCATGGAATCACTTTTTCCAGATGTCTGGTCCTACAACAGAGTTGCCTTAATCCTGCAAAGGGCAATGTTCAGAGCACAGTAACCTAAAGCAACTAACCAGCAGCACCTTTCAGTGGCCTGACTGTGCTGAACTCCTGAAGGCTTGATAGGGGTTGCTAGTGGTTACTGAACATTATAGATTTTTTTTTTTGCCATGTCACTAAAGACATTGGGGTTGATTTACTAGAACTGGCAAGTGCAAAAATATGGTGTAGCTCTGCATAGAAACCAATCAGCTTCTAACTTCAGCTTGTGCACTTATTTGACAATAAAACTTGGAAGCGGATTGGTTTCTATGCAGAGCTACACCAGCCAACAGGGCCACTCACACTGCTGCGATGCGGGAACCCAGCGAATAGGGTTGCCACCTCGTCCCTTTATAACCGAACACATAGTAATTACACAGGTTCTGTGGCTGATTAACCACTTGAGATCTGCGCTATAGCCGAATGATGGCTACAGCGCGGACCTGCTTTGCCAGGACCACGTCTATTGACGTCGTCCCGTGCGCGCGCGGCGCGCTCTGTGATCAGCGAGTCTATGAGACTCGCCTAATCACAGATCGCAGTAAGGGGTCGATCCCGACCCCTTACCACGTGATCAGCCGTCCGCCAATGACAGCTGATCATTTGATGTCAACAGGGCCGGTAATCGGCTATTTTTCGCTGACAGCATGAAAATCTGACAACAGACCGTTGTCCGCCGAAAATTTACTAGCCTGCCATCCGACATTTGTTGGCGGAAAGTTGGACAACAATTGTCTGATGGAGGGTACTAACGGTCGGAATTTAGGCAAACAGTCTGTCATCACATAATTCTCGGACTAAAATCCGATCGTGTGTACGAGGCTTTAGGCTTCATTCCTACGAGGCGGATCCGCTGTCACGGAGTCCGTCAGCTCAGCAGGAGATCTCTCCGTTGATCTCCGCTGAGCCGGCGGATGACAGGTCTCTCTCTGCTCACTGAGCGTGGAGGGGCTTGTCGAGCGCTGCTGGTTGCCATGGAGAGATCGGATCAAAACGGACAGCATGTCCGTTTTCATCAGATCTCACCCGATCTGATCCGATAGGGACGGATGCGAACGTAGGGCTATCCATCTGATTTTAGCGGATTGCACCAGGTCGGATGTCAGTGGACATGTCACCGCTGACATCCGTCGCTCCATAGGCTAACATGGAGCGCCCATTCGGATTCGCTGACAAAACTGACAGGCAGACCTGAGCGGTCCAACCGTGTGAAAGGAAATCTGGTGCTGCTGTGCATGGTAGCCAGCTTCTAACTTCAGATGGTTAAATGAAGCTTTGCCACAAAAACCTGGAAGCTGGTTAGTTTCTATGTACAGCTGGACCAGTTTTCACCTGCTTTTTAAAAATGAATGACCACAGGTGTGATGTGCACTTTTTGTGTGTTTTGTAAATGTTCACAAAAATCACTTGATTTTGTGTGTCTTGACACGTTACTGTAGTGTGAATGTAGCCTAATGTGTGATGCACTGCTAAGCAAGGATGCATGCACCATTCAGCAGGAAATCGGCCTACATTCAACATGTCTATGGCCATCTCTGTTTTGTCCTCTCGGGGGGGGGAGATTTTCCCTCACTTCCTGTCCCGGTGACAACTTCGTGACTGTAGCAGAAAGTGAGAAGAGATCTCTAAAGGGAATGCAGGCAGCAATAAAAAGTTAACAAGGGTTCTAGCCCTCTCTCACTGAATAATATGCAGGAAAAAGCAACAGGTGCAATTTAACCACTTCCAGCCCAAGGACGTCATTATTTTTAGTATTATTATTATTATACAGGATTTATATAGTTCCAACAGTTTACGTAGCGCTTTACAATATAAAAGGGAGTCAATACAGTTATAATACAATAAAATACAAGAGGATTAAGAGGGCCCTGCTCAGAAGAGCTTACAATCTAATAGGGTGGGGCAGGTCTTACAATAGGTTGTAACTGTGGGAAATGAGCTGATGGAAGCGGTAAAAGATTAGTTGGAGACATTATAGGCTTTCCTGAAGAGATGAGTTTTCAGGGATCGCCTGAAGGTAGCAAGAGTAGGGGATAGCCGGACAGGTGGATGTAGCGAGTTCCAGAGGATGGGAGAGGCTCTGGAGAAATCCTGGAGATGAGCATGGGAGGAGGAAAAGAGAGCTTGAGAGTAGGTGGTCTTGAGAAAAGCGGAGAGGACGATTTGGGTGATATTTGGAGATAAGATTAGTGATGTAGCTCGGGGCAGAGTTGTGAATGGCTTTGTATGTTGTGGTTACTACTTTGAATTTAATTCGCTGGGTGATTGGGAGCCGGTGTAGGGATTGGAGGAGAGGGTTGACAGACACTGAGCGGTTGGTAAGGTGGATAAGTCTGGCAGCAGCATTCATGATAGACTGAAGAGGGGATAGTCATATGACGTTATTGATTTTGAGTGGTGATATCTGAATGATGGGTGCAGCTACAGGAGTGATTCAGATATCCTCTTTTTTGGCCGGCGATTCTGTGCACCGTAAGAACAATCATAGCGACAGTTCAGCCACTTGATCGTTCTCACAGGTGGCCAGAATGGGGTGCCCTCAGGTGCTTCTACCGGGCCGCCCATGCAATCGGCAAGCCGGAGAATGAATCGGTCACCGCCGGAAGTTGAGCATAGAGATTTCCAGTGACCAGATGGTCCCCAGTCAATTCTATGACTCTCGGAGGCCTGGGCACGATGTTATGACGTCACGTTCGAGCTGACGGAAGTAAACAATGCCGAGGACACGGCTGGAAAGGCTGAGACAGTTTTTTTTTTTTCTCGGCCTTTCCAGCCTGAAGGGGAGATGTGGGGTCTTATAGATCCCACATCTCTCTATAAAGAGGACCTGCCATGCCCTATTCCTATTACAAGGGATGTTTACATTTCTTGTAATAGGAATAAAAGTGATAAAAAATTTTTTAAAAAATCTAAAGCGCCTCCGTCCCCGCATGCTCACTCACAGAAGCGAACGCATATGTAAGTCGCGCCCACATATGTAAACAGCGGTCAAATCACACATGTGCGTTATAGCTGCGTGCATTAGAGCGAGAGCAACAATTCTAGCCCAAGACCTCCTCTGTAACTCTAAATTGGTAACCTGTAAAAAGAGTAAACCGTCGCCTATGGAGATTTTTAAGTACTTAAGTTTTGCGCCATTCCACCAGTGTGCGCAATTTTAAAGCGTGACATGTTAGGTATCTATTTACTCAGCGTAACATCATCTTTCACATTATACAACAAAATTGGGCTAACTTCACTGTTTTGTTTTAATTTAATGAAATTGTTTTTTTTTTTTTAAAAGCGTTTGCAAAATTGCTGCGCAAATACCCTGTGATGTAAAGAGTTGCAATGAACGCAATTTTATTCCCTAGAGTCTCTGCTAAAAAAAATATATACATTTTTGCGGGTTCTGAGTAATTTTCTAGCAGAAAATACTCATTTAAACTTGTAAACAAAAAGTTCCAAAAAAGGACCGATATGGAAGTGGTTAATTCAGACCTCCATAGATGCATATAATGTAACCTACAACTTGCTGGAGTCATGGAGACTGTGGACTATGAGACAGCTCCCATTGGCTAGGTCAGGCGTCTCCAAACTTTCTAAACAAAAGGGCCAGTTTATTATCCTTCAGTGCCAGTTCACACTTGTGCGCTCTGCGATATCGCATGTGATTCGCACCGCACTGCAAATCACATGCAATGCCATTTTAGCCATACAGATAGTATGGCTGATATTGCATCGCATTTGGACCAAACTCGCACAGGACCTTTTTTTTTGGTCCGCACCAGAATTGGATTGCATGGATGTTCACACCCATGCGATCTGAATCATGTCCGAACTGTCAGTTCACGGTGCGATATGCGAGCTGAAATGGGGGTGTCATTAACAATATATTTACACTCCCAGCAGTTCGCATATGGCAGTGTGAACTGCCGTGTGAGTCGGATGCGATGCGGAAACTCGCAGTGAATTCCCAGGGCTCCCACATCACATAAGTGGGAACCGGGACTCAGACTTTAGGAGGGCCGGACTGTGGCCAGCAGTAGTGGAAATTTTCCTGCCATCAGTGGCAGTAAATATCAGATTTGGTATTAGGGGAAAGAATAGTACCCCATCGTTGGTATCATTGGGAGGAATAGTGCCCCATTTTTTATATCAGTGGGAGAAATGGTGCCCCACTGTTGATATCAGTGGGAGATGTATTGCCCCCAGGGCAGGATGAAGGCAAGAAAAGGGCCGCATCTGGCCCCCAGGCTGCAGTTTGGAGATCACTGGGCTAGGTCATTATATGTTGGGGAGGGGTGGAGGATTAAAACAAACTTGTCACTAAATGGATGATGCACAGGTTTGTTTTAAAACCACCAACCTGTATCTAGACTGGACTAAGGACCAGTTCACACCATGCCTGCACATGCAGTTCTGTGCAGTGCAATTTCAGCCTATTCATTTTGAAGGGGCTAAAATCGCCCTGCACCAAAATTAGTGCATTCACTACTTTTAGAAACACACTGCAACCAGATTGCATGGTACTTTCGTACCATGTGATGTGGTGCAGGCAAATGCACTGCATTTGCAACCTGCGTCTCAGGTGTCATTTACTATTGAAATCTGATCTGCAGTGGGTTTTCAACACCAACCTACTTTATAGTGACGCAGAGCCGCTCCTCGGGGGATATGGTCAGTCTCATCTGTGTGTCGCTCCGTATGAGCGCCGATCTCAGGAACTCCAGCAACTCATCGAACGTTCCGATGGACATTTTGAAGTAATTGAAGAACCTCTTGGGACACGTGCGCAGATCTCCATAACGGAGGTGAAACTGTCCCTTGGAGAACCTCTGGCTGGTCAGCGGGTGCACCCAGTAATTCCTCACCGTCTCCCGTTTCTCTTTTTGTTCACCACATAACCCAGAACCAGCAACCAGAACTGGATCTCGTGGTCTGTGTACATCTTTACACAACGAGCAAAATAAAAAATGACCAGGAATAGATTTCAAAGAACCAATTTCAGATACTTCCGCTGTCTACATCATCCCTAAAATGCTGTGTTATAAAATGCTGTGAAAATCAGTTTGGAATGTCCTGGAATGACAACAAAGGCCAATGCATTTATTTTTTTCTAATGGCACAAACTATTAATAAACCTCAAAATTCTGATATATTACTTGTGTAGGTCTATAGTAATGTGTAATATAAAATAATGCAACAAATCAGGACCGATCAGTTTTCAAGACATGTACAGTATCTCACAAAAGTGAGTACACCCCTCACATTTTTGTAATTATTTTATTATATCTTCTATGTGACAACACTGAAGAAATGACACTTTGCTAGAATGTAAAGTAGTGAGTGTACAGCTTGTATAACAGTGTAAATGTCCAAATTGGGCCCAATTAGCTATTTTCCCTTCCCTGATTTCATGGGACTCGTTAGTGTTACAAGCTCTTAGGTATGAATGGGGAGCAGGTGTGTTAAATTTGGTGTTATCGCTCTCACTCTCTCATACTGGTCACTGGAAGTTCAACACGGCACCTCATGACAAAGAACTCTCTGAGGATCTGAAAAAAAGAATTGTTGCTCTACATAAAGATGGCCTAGGCTATAAGAAGATTGCCAAGACAGTGAAACTGAGCTGCAGCACGGTGGCAAAGATCATACAGCGGTTTAACAGGACAGGTTCCACTCAGAACAGGTGGGGGGTCAGCCTATCAGTGCTCAGACCATATGCCGCACACTGCATCAAATTGGTCTGCATGGCTGTCATCCCAGAAGGAAGCCTCTTCTAAAGATGATGCACAAGAAAGCCCGCAAACAGTTTGCTGAAGACAAGCAGACTAAGGACATGGATTACTGGAACCATGTCCTGTGGTCTGATGAGACCAAGAACTTATTTGGGTCAGATGATGTCAAGCGTGTGTGGCGGCAACCAGATGAGGAGTACAAAGACAAGTGTGTCTTGGGTGGGAGTGTCATGGTCTGGGGCTGCATGAATGCTACCGGCACTGAGGAGCTACAGTTCATTGAGGGAACCATGAATGCCAACATGTACTGTGACATACTGAAGCAGAGCACGATCCCCTCCTAGAGTTGCCACCTCATCCCTTTAAACCCGAACACATATGAATTACACAGGTTCTGATGTTAATTCAATGCAGATAAGAAACCAAGTGAGTTTAATTACCACGTTAATCGGCCACAGAACCTGTGTAATTAATATCTGTTCGGGTTTAAAGGGATGAGGTGGCAACTCTATCCCCTCCCTTCAGAGACTGGGCCGCAGGGCAGTATTCCAACATAACAACCCCAAACACACCTCCAAGACGACCACTGCCTTGCTAAAGAAGCTGAGGGTAAACTTGATGGACTGGCCAAGCATGTCTCCAGACCTAAACCCTATTGGGGCATCTGTGGGGCATCCTCAAACGGAAGGTGGAGGAGCGCAAGGTCTCTAACATCCACCAGCTCTGTGATGTCATCATGGAGGAGTGGAAGAGGACTCCAGTGGCAACCTGTGAAGCTCTGGTGAACTCCATGCCCAAGAGGGTTAAGGCCGTGCTGGAAAATAATGGTGGCCACACAAAATATTGTCACTTTGGGTCCAATTTGGACATTTTCACTTAGGGGTGTACTCACTTTTGTTGCCAGCAGTTTAGACATTAATGGCTGTGTGTTGAGTTATTTTGAGGGGACAGCAAATATACACTGTTATACAAGCTGTACACTCACTACTTTATATTGTAGCAAAGTGTCATTTCTTCAGTGTTGTCACATGAAAAGATAGAAAATATTTACAAAAATGTGAGGGGTGTACTCACTTTTGTGAGATACTGTAAGTAATGTTTCGGTTTGGGGGTCACGGAATGTACATCTGATGCTATTTTGGTCTGTCGTTCCAGCTGGTTCTGTGACACCAGAAGCTAGACGGTGACTACAATTACTATACACATCTGTTCTCTGTCAATCTTCGGAGCAGGCCTGAACATTCCAGAAGGGGTCGGGCTCCACCCAGTGGCGGGTCCAGTCTGAGGATATAGATCCGGCTCATTTACAAGTCTGATCAGCAGAGGAAGCCTTGTGATCTCACCGCATTGACCTCTCGCTGACAATCTAGGACCATGGAGTTCAATTGGAAGGTGAGTGCAGACAGCAGATCGTACACACAGTGACAATCTCACACAGATGACGGCAGATCGTAGAGACGGTGACAATCTCACATAGATGACGGCAGATCGTAGAGACGGTGACAATCTCACATAGATGACGGCAGATCGTAGAGACGGTGACAATCTCACATAGATGATGATCTGCAGACAGACCAGAGCTCAGTATGGACAGAGCAGACCAGACAGGTCAGGGAACAGATTATGGGGGCAGCCATGGCTTCTTAGAGGGGAGATGGTAGTGAGGAAGATGCAGCAGATTGGGGGGATCATTAGTCTCTAATAACCCCCAGATTCCCCTCTTGATCTCTGCCTGACATCACATCAGGGCTGTGACATATGTCTAATGAGGGATCAGCAGATTTGTATCTTATTTTTCTCCATGGAAGTAATAATTACAAAGACACCATCCTGCAGAGTTAAAACACGTGGAAAAGGCTGCTAGATCCCTCATTACTGATGTGTCCGCAGTACAGTGCACTGAGCTTCCGGGGTGTCCGCCATTTTTATGGAGATCATTTTAGTGCAAGAGCTAGGGAGAGGCTCAGACAAAATGGCTGCTGAGGTGGAGACACAAAGAGGCAAGAAAAGAAATCACCATCTAGTGGTAAAAAAGGGCATAGGCTTAACTCTTTAATAGCTAGAAGCGTTTGCACAGATGACCATGCAGATTAGTGTTATTTTTTTAGGCTGAAAACGTACTTTAGGTAGGAGACCCACAGACAAAAGTTAAAACACCATTTAAAGTAGAACTAAAGGCAAAACATTTCTTACTCATTTTGGACAGACTAAGAGGGGGGGTTATAACTCCTGTCAGTTTTATTTTTTTGCTGTGTCTCATTGGGGGAGATTTCCCTTCACTTCCTGTCTCACAGCCAAAACAGGAAGTGAGAGAAATCCCCATAAAGTGAGATAATTGCGTGTTGTTGCCAGACGCGGCAGCGGAGTGTAAACACCAGACATACACTGATCTGGGCGGTGAACGGCCATGTGAATGAGCCCTTATGGACTAAGGATGTGTTTAATGGTACTTGCGCACAGTACTGATGTACAGATATTCCTGGCAGAAAGAAAATGTGAAGAAGGGCTCTATAGCACTTGCACTCATTCGTTTGCATTACACATGTGTAAAAACGATTCTAGCTTTTTTATTTAACCACTTGCTGACCGCGCTATATCCAAAAGACGGCTACAGCATAGTCATCCAGTTCTGGGAGAGAATCCATAGACATCCTCCCAGATCTCTGCCCCCTGCACACCTCCTGCAACTTTCATCGCCCATGCTCTGTGATCAGTGCCGGGACAAGGTCATCCGGTGCCCAGGGTGAAGATGAAAAACTGCGCCCCCCCCCCTGTGAAAAGCTACAGCGCCTACAGACGACGGGATCTATACTAATGCATCAGTGACAGTGCATTAACCCCCTTTCTGCTGCATATTACCAATACCATTGCTAATTAAGCAAACTTCCCTCAGAGACTGCAGACATGATACAAGAGATCAATGCAGTCTCACCAGTGCCCATCAAATGCAGCCTACCACTGTGCCCATCAATGCTGCCTCACTATGCCCATAATCGCAGCCTCTCTGTGTGCCCATAGTTTCAGCCTCTCTCCGTGTGCCCATAATCGCAGCCTCTGTGCCCATAATCGCAGCCTCTCTGTGTGCCCATAGTTTCAGCCTCTCTCTGTGTGCCCATAATCGCAGCCTCTGTGCCCATAATTGCAGCCTCTCTGTGCCCATAGTTTCAGCCTCTCTCCGTGTGCCCATAATCGCAGCCTCTGTGCCCATAATCGCAGCCTCTCTGTGTGCCCATAGTTTCAGCCTCTCTCTGTGTGCCCATAATCGCAGCCTCTGTGCCCATAATTGCAGCCTCTCTGTGCCCATAGTTTCAGCCTCTCTCTCTGTGTGCCCATAATCGCAGCCTCTCTCTCTCTCTGACCATAATCGCAGCCTGTGTGACCATAATTGCAGCCTCTCTGGGGCAGGTCAGCAGTGGCTAGTTGGAGTAATTAAGGGAATGAGTTTAGTAAAACTTCAAGTACCTTAGACGCTTCCCTGGAATGATTAGCTGGTTACATCCAGAGCTATACCCAAATACAGTCTTTTCAGCATTGAGAAACAGGGATGGATTGAAGACACCCATTGAGGCATACGAACTCGGCGTTCAAGGATTGATGCCCACACTCATTTTTAAAAAGTGAGTGCACCCTCCTTCTGTGTCTTGCCTCCCTTCCACTCTGACCGTCACAGAGTTACACTATATATTGTCTGTTTATGTCTTTATGTCTTTTTATAAACCATCCTGCATATCCACCATCGGAATCCCCTGAATAACTGGATGGGATATCCATGCCTGCTAGTGGTTTGCATCTAAGCACAAGCTGTATACATTACAGCAGTAAGGTGAGCTGCTTGCGAACACAGAGGTGTCCCCACTGAAGATCTTCCCCCTTTGATTGGAACTGTTTATCATTTGGTAACTTTGTACTATTTGGTGATGGGACTGTCATCTACTCATCCATTTGGATTTGTCACTATCAGTTTGCTGAGTTGTCACTTATGTGCTAGTTCGATACTAGTCCTCATTCACTTGGACTATTTTTTGGATATATTTTTTGAGTGATTTATTACTGTTACTTACTTTGCCACGTATTTTAACCATTTATTTATGCTAGCACTTTCATTTTTTCAGTGCATTTGTATTTAGTGTCTGTGTGGCTGCACTCATTTCGGCCGTTTTTCACCTCTCTATGCACTTTATTTAGCCCCTTCCACTTCCCTTTTTCCTTTTGTCACAGCGCAACTACCACTCGCCTCTATTTATGCAATTTTGTCTGTCTGTTTGGATCAGTCACATAGGTGTTGCAGCAGTGTCCCTTAGTATAGGTCTCTCAGACAGCGCAGGAGTTCTCTCATTTCTCACTCTCTGTGACCATAATCGCAGCCTCTCTCTCGGTGACCATATTTTCAGCCTCACTTTGCCTATGAATGCAGACTCACCATAGCCTGCCCTGGATGGATCACACAGCCGACCTCTCCTGCAGCGATGTGTGTCACACAGCTGGATCTGTGTGTGTGTGTTCGGCCCTGTAACAAGGTCCCGCCCCCCCTAGACTGGCTCGTGTGATAGGCGGAACACTGGTTCAATCTGCTACCACATGAGCCGGTCTAGGGGGGCGGGTCTTTTTTACGGCGCCGCCGAACACACACACACACACACACACACCCCTACTCAGTGCTCCCGGCGCTGTGTGTCAAACAAGAGGAGGAGGTGGGAGGGGAGCGCTGCAGCCACAGATCAAAGCGGTCTGTAGCGTGGCCTCTACTACTGTTTGTTTTTTTTGTTGTTAGGTTTTCTAGCGCGGTTTTTCCTATTTTTAATAGGTCTGTAGCGTGGCCTCTACTGCGCCCCCCCCTTCCTCCAGTAAATGGTCCCGCCCAGGTCATCCGCCCCTTTTGCCCACCCCTTGTACCGGCCCTATCTGTGATCGTTGACCTTCGTACATAGCAGGTTCCAGATCGGGATAGGGCCCCTTTCACACGGGCGTTCTGTTTGTCCGTCAAACAGATGTTTATGGATGCGGATGTAAACGGATGATCATCCATTTTACCATAGAGATGCACTGGTGTCCGTTTTTCATCTGTCAATGGATGGATGAAAAATGGACAAATGGAACGCCCATGTGAAAGGGGTCTAAAGGGCCAATTACAGTGGCCCTATACCAGTGATGGTGAACCTTGGCACCCCAGATGTTTTGGAACTACATTTCCCATGATGCTCAACTACGCTGCAGAGTACATGGGAAATGTAGTTCCAAAACATCTGGGGTGCCAAGGTTCGCCAACACTGCCCTATACCATGTTATCAGCTGTCCTGATCACATGTAAACAGATTTGCCGGTTACCAGCAGTCCTTTCCTCCTATTCCATGTCTGTGGGAGGAAAGGAGCGCCATTAAGGCCCCTTTCACACTTGTGCGACCTGAAAGTCACATGACTTTACCGCCATTTTTGCTGCGACTTTGATGCAATTTTGACATGACTTGAAGCAATGCCTTTGTAATCTTGATGTCTTTGGACCTCAAGTCGCATCAAAGTCGGACAAAAGTACTGCAGGGACTACTTTGAAGTCGCACAGATATGAGTGGTACGCATTGGAAATAATGGGGTACAGCTTGTCATGCAGTCCCAAGTTGCAGGACAAGTCGCACAAGTGTGAAAGGGGCCTAACTGACAAGCCTGTCAGCACATCGTTTACCACTGATAAGCAGGGCACTGACCATCAGTGCCCTGCTTATCAGTGCAGCCCCAATCAGTGCCCATTAGTTCCGCCCATCAGTTCAGCCTCATCAGTGCCCATCAGTGGTTGTTCATCAGTGCAGCCTATCAATGCAGCCTCATCAGTGCCCATTAGTGCCCATCAATTCAGCCTCATCCGTGCCTATCAATGCAGCCTAACAATGCAGCCTCATCCGTGCCCATCAATGCAGCCTCATCAGTGCCCATCAGTGCAGCCTATCAATACAGCCTCATCAGTGCAATCTCATCAGTGCTCATCAGTGCCGCCTAATCACTGCAACCCCATCAGTGCCCATCAGTTAAGAAAAAAATGACTTATTTACAACATTTTCTAACAGAAACTAAGAAAACGTTTTTGTTTTCAGTTTTTTTTTTTTAAATTTGTTTAGCAAAAAATAACACAGTGGTGATTAAATACCACCAACAAAAAGCTCTGTCTAAAAAATAAAAATAAAAAATAAAATAAAAACTTCATATGGGTACAGTGTTGCATGACCGCACAATTTCATTCAAAGCTGAAAGCTGAAAATTGGCCTGGGCAGGAAGGGGGTGAAAGTACCCAGTATTGATGTAGCTAATCAAGGGAGTGTGACGTAAATGCATGCATGTGTGTAAAAGTGTAAAAACGCTGACCAGAAACACTGATTTATTTTTTTTATTTTATTTTTTTTATGTTTTATATGCAGCACAAGTTTGCGCACGTGTGTGTGCAGGCACATTAAAACAATAGGCTGCATTTAAATCAGAAGAAATACACAAAAATCACCATTGCTGGTCAGTATTTTTACATACATATGTACATGTATATTTGCATAGGCCACACTCTCTTGATTTAAAGAAAAAAAAAAAATTTTTTACATGTGTACGCTGCGTATATACATGAACTTGCACAAATACATGCAAGTGCTATACAGCCTATCCTCACCTTTTCTGCCTGGCGTTTTTAGTTCTCCATGTGTAAGAGGCCTTCATGTTTTAAATCACTGAAATGTATTTTCCTATGGCAGGTACTGGAGAATTTCCCATTGTTGATGTACATTTTAGCAGCAAAGACCGTGCTGCTGTGTCTGGCCTTCGCTGCCGCCAAGATATACCAAAGTAAAAGAATTGAGGCAAAGTTAAAGCAGGAACGGGAGGAAAAACTTCGACGCTTAGCGGAGGAAGCAGAAAAAGATGAAACTGAGAAAAAAGAAGATTGAGGTAAGAAAATTCTGAAATGTTTTGAGGAACATATATCCATCGGAAATTGATTTCCTTATTCTGGATGGAGTGAAAATCCTGGTCCCTTAAATCAGTGGTCATCAACCCTGTCCTCAGGGCCCACTAACAGGCCAAGTTTTATGTATTACCTTGGGGAGATGCAGACTAGAATACTGCAATCACTGAGCAGCAAATGATATCACCTGTGATGTATTTCAGTTATCTTGCAAACCTGGCCTGTTAGTGGGCCCTGATGACAGGGTTGAGAACCACTGCCTTAAAAGGTTGGTTCACCTTTACCAAAAAATTGCCTATGCAGATAAGGGGTGCCTGTAGACAAAAACAAACTGCGCAGCTCTGACTAAAGTTAAATAATGCTCTTGCTATAGGTGTAGGCCATTTACGTACCTCCTGTAGTCTGACCTGAAAAATTCCCAGAGATGTCGTCATCCCATCCTGTCTTGTTGCTAGGATGTTGCTAAGACACTCTCAGCCAATTCAAACGCTCTTCCTTGTGCACTCTCTCTCTCTCCTGACGCAAGCTCTGAGCTCAGCAATTCTGAGATGGAAGAGATAGTGGACTGCACATGTGCGGGGGCTTGAGAGTTCGCTCCTGTTATGATGGGGTGAGCAGTATCAGCTGGGAGTGTCTTAACAACATCCTAGCAACCAGGGCATCTCTGAGAATTTTTCAACCTGCCTTCGGGAGGTATGTCAATGGCCAGCATCTTTAGCAAGGGCATTATCCAACTTCAGTTAAAGAGAAGCTCCAGCCCCCGCATCTAAAAAGTACAAATGCTGAATCTGCTGACTTTTATTTTTAGGACACTTATTTGTCCAGGGATCCGCAATGTCGGCACCCCAGCCAATCTTCTAATCGGCTCACGGGTGCTGCTGCTGCCATTCATTCTGAGGGAAACTGGCAGTGAAGCCTTCCAGCTTAACAGCCGGTTCCCTACTGCGCATGCGTGAAGCGCGCTGCGCTTTGTGAATAGCCTGGGGGCAGGGGAAGGAGGTCTCTCAGATGTGGGGACGGGTACCTGTCAAAACCAGGTACCTCCCCCAGAAAGGTGCCAAATGTGGCGGTGGAGGGGGGAGGAAGCAAACAAGCGGAGCTTCCCCTTTTGTATGGAGCTCCGCTTTAAAGCCGCACAGTTTGTTTTTCTCTACACAAACCCCTACTTCATAGACCGTTTTTTGGTAAAGATGAATTAACTATTTTAAAAAGCATTTAGGCCTTGTTTACATATGCGCTAGAGTTTACCACCTCTCTGAAAAGTCGATCTGCATTGGGTCACCTTTTTCAGAGGCAGTTGACAAGCAGCGTGCCATGTTGTATAAATGTTCCCTCCACTGTAACAAAGGCAATGTGTGCTAGCATGGCAGCTGGCCATATTAACTTGCAGCTCAGCGGTCAGGGCGGTAGAAACGCAGATCAACAGCCTGTTTTTACCATCCCTCGGCTGCATATATGAATGAGGCCTTACTGATGCAAAGGCTTGCTAGCAGGTTCTCAAATTTTCCGGCAACTTCACTTGTTGTCGGAAATTCCGATCGTGTGTACACAAGTACATCGCACAAAAGTTCAAGCATGCTCGGAATCAAGCGGAAGAGCTGCACTGGCTATTGAACTTCCTTTTTCTTGGCTCGTCGTACATGTTGTACGTCACCGCGTTCTCGCGTTTGGAACTTCCGACAACATTTGTGAGCCAACATCCTTCGGAAAAAATCCATGGATTTTGTTGTCAGAAATTCTGATCATGTGTACGCGGCATTAGATGAAGGGGGACCTGGGTCATCTGTCTTGTTTATCCGTTTATGTTTATCTTTATATTTATATTTATCCTATTATATTAACCTATTATGAGCCAGCATGCTTTTCTGTATACTGTCGAGCACATTTTTGTCTTTTTTTTTTTTTTTTTTTATTTTCTTTTTGTTTTGACCGGTAGGTCTACTCCTGCATGAGTTAGACCCCCTGGCTTGCTTCCTTTTTCTTGTTGTCTGAAAAATGGAAAAACAAAGAGATTGTTTAAAAAAAAAAAAAAAGGCACCCAAGAACACGTCATGCTTGTCGGCAGAATTGTAGCGGTTGTGTCCAAGATTCCAAATCACCTAATGTGATTGGGGCCTAAGGGACACAAACACTGTGTATGTGTATATAATATATATATATATATATATATATATATATATATATATATATATATATATATATATATATATATATATATATATATATATATATATATATATATATATATATATATAAATAAAGAATATATAAATAACTAACTAAGTAACTTGCTCCAGGTATCAATATATACCCATTTCAATATATCTTGGTGGCCCACAACTTTTTTTTTTTTTTTTTTTTTTCAAACACCTATAAAGAAAAAAACATTATTTTGAGACGATGTGGGTTACTTTTACCGTGAAAGATCATATCAGACCACCAATGCTTTATGTTAAAAAAAGTACCCTAAAAAATAACAATAATATAAAAAAGAATTGGTATGGATGAAACAAAAACCTAAAACAAATGAAATGTATGTGTAAGGACATTTTTATCAAAGAATACTATTAATGGTCGGCTCTTCATTCAAACCACCAGGGCGGAGGGTATCCAATGTGTATATCCAGTAGGTCTCCCGTTGGCAGAGGCGAGAAAAACACTCTGCTTCGGGGAGACCTCTGGGCATAGCTCCTATAACCCAAACAGTGGCCACAGTGGATTTGTTGTGTTTCAATCTGTAGCCGCTGTCATTTTCTTTAAAATGGAATATAGCAACCTGAAGGTATATGGAGCACCCCCCCAGAAATGTCATTTCCTGCGTGTGTAATTGGCTCACTGATTTTCCCAGAAGTCTGCAATAAAATACAAATCAGATTTTGGGCATCCCCTGCAACAAAAATGGCATTTTTAGTGAGATGCTCCCAAAGGGAAATAATGTCCAAAGGGATACAGACCCTGCCACTTTCCTAATTAGAACCCTGCAAGTGCAGCAGCTGATTGATAATTATAAAGTCACTCCCAGTCATGGACCCACACAGACAAACAAACAGCTACCGTATTTATCGGCTTATAATACGCACTTTTTCCCCCTGGAAATAGGGGGCAAATCGTGTGTATGTTATATGCCGATACCTGGCTGCCTCAGAGGGGAAAGAGGGGGTGAGCGCTGCCGGATTACACAGAGCTAGGATCTCCTGTGTTCTTGGTGCTCAGTCACACACAGTCCCGCCTCCTGCCCCGGCTCCTAGCATAGATGTCACATGTCCTGGCATTGGACCGATGTTCTGTAGGAGCAAGGCCAGGAGGCGGGACTGTGTGTGACTGTGAGCGCCAAGTACACAGGAGATCTCAGCTCTGTGTAATCCAGGACTGGTGAGGCTGCATTGATGGGCAAAGATGAGGCTGTAGATGGGCACTGATTAGGGTGCAATGGTGAGGCTGCAGATGGGCACTGATCAGGGTGCAATGGTGAGGCTGCAGATGGGCACTGATCAGGGTGCAATGGTGAGGCTGCAGATGGGCACTGATCAGGGTGCAATGGTGGGCAATGGTGAGGCTGTAGATGGGCACTGATCAGGGTGCAATGGTGAGGCTGCAGATGGGCACTGATCAGGGTGCAATGGTGGGCGATGGTGAGGCTGCAGATGGGCACTGATCAGGGTGCAATGGTGAGGCTGTAGATGGGCAATGATCAGGGTGCAATGGTGAGGCTGTAGATGGGCACTGATCAGGGTGCAATGGTGAGGCTGCAGCTGGGCACTGATCAAGGTGCAATGGTGGGCAATGGTGAGGCTGCAGATTGGCACTGATCAGGGTGCAATGGTGAGGCTACAGATGGGCACTGATCAGGGTGCAATGGTGAGGCTGCAGATGGGCACTGATCAGGGTGCAATGGTGAGGCTGCAGATGGGCACTGATCAGGGTGCAATGGTGAGGCTGCAGATGGGCACTGATCAGGGTGCAATGGCGAGGCTGCAGCTGGGCACTGCAGGCTGCAATGGCGAGGCTGCAGCTGGGCACTGCAGGCTGCAATGGCGAGGCTGCAGCTGGGCACTGCAGGCTGCAATGGCGAGGCTGCAGCTGGGCACTGCAGGCTGCAATGGCGAGGCTGCAGCTGGGCACTGATCAGGGTGCAATGGCGAGGCTGCAGCTGGGCACTGATCAGGGTGCAATGGCGAGGCTGCAGATGGGCACTGATCAGGGTGCAATGGCGAGGCTGCAGATGGGCACTGATCAGGGTGCAATGGCGAGGCTGCAGATGGGCACTGATCAGGGTGCAATGGCGAGGCTGCAGATGGGCACTGATCAGGGTGCAATGGCGAGGCTGCAGATGGGCACTGATCAGGGTGCAATGGTGAGGCTGCAGATGGGCACTGATCAGGGTGCAATGGTGAGGCTGCAGATGGGCACTGCAGGCTGCAATGGCGAGGCTGCAGATGGGCACTGATCAGGGTGCAATGTTGGGCAATGACAACTTCCCTCTTAAAATTAAGATATGTGTTATACGCCAATAATTACAGTATTTCCTTAGAATAACAAAAGGTATGAATCTGTGACAGAGTTGGTTAAATCCCTACAATGTACATAGATCACCCAGAGGGGAATGTTGTTTTTTTTTGTTGGGGGGGGGGGGGGGGGGTATTTTAGAAGACAGGCAGAACATGCATGGCCTTTTCTCCTGATATGACCATCATTTTAATTTATTTTATTTTTTTATCCTTTACAGGTGAATTTTGGAGTTTGGTTTTGTATCTTCTCTAGCTCTCTTGGGAGGAATGGATTGCAAAAGGATTGTGAAGACTGAGGACTAATAACTTATTACTTTATATATTTTTTTTTTTGTAAAACAGTAGTTTTTTAAAACTTGTAAAATATTTATAAAACTTGACTTCCAAGCTTTGTTGTTCATCTTTTTTGTTGATTTTAAGTTTGAAGACTCAATATCTAAACACAAGAACAAAAATGTAATATATTGAAGTACCAATCCTTAGATAAGGTGGGTGCCTTAGTTTTCTGTTTTCAGGCTCTTTTTTGGTTATTTTCAGCTAGTGATCCTGCCAGTAACATGCTTCTTGTCCTAGGGTGACAACCTTCCCTCGCTATGCAGTATCTACGGAGGAGCTGTGTTCTCACTGTGTGGAAGCAAATATGATAAAGTGACACTAAACTGGTTTTAAAAAAAAATGTATTCAATTATGGATTCTTAACTTCAAAATATACCTTCTATTTCTCTCAGCCTCCTTCAGATCTCCAAATTCCTTTTCTTTTGCTGCTGTGATCTGACTTGCTGTTAGAGGGTGGCTACATTCATTCTCCATGGTCCCACTGTAAGTTGAAATGTAGTCACCCTCTCTTGCTTGCTCCTGAGATGGACTATGTATTATGAAGTATGGGATTTGTAGTATACATAGAGTAGTGACCACAAATAACGTACAGATGTGGGTGCCGCTTGTGCTCCTAGAGGATCCCAATTGCCAACTGCTAGGAGTGCTGGCTGGGAACGGAGCTTGTCTCTGCTCCAAACATCAGCATGTAGTGAAGCAGAGGTCTCTCAAGCCGCCCATCGCTGCAAATCCACTAATAGAGAAATATGTGGCAGTCTCAGACTGGGCTCTGGCCAGGCCACGCCCCAACGCATTTCGCTCTGCCCCCAGAGCTTAATCATTCCCCATGATTAAGGCTGCTTGAGGGACCTTTTCTTCACATAACGTGCACTGCTTGTTCCAAACAAGTGGTAGTGAGGGGGGGGGGGAGGAGAGGTTCAGGAGCTCACGGAGGATGTTACAAGGAGGCAGAAAAACACAGTAATGAATAAGCTGCTAACAGCACTTACCTGTCCAGGAATCCAGCGGTGTCCTCATCCGAGCAAATTATGCAATCGGCTATTGGTGCTGGCGCTGCCATCTTGACTAAAGGAAACCGGCAGTGAAGCTGCGCTTTGTGAATGGGCCAACTGTGGAGAAGGAGGAGGGGGCCGAACTTCCAGCTCAGTTCGCCGCGCCGGTTCCCTACTACGCATTTGCGAAGTGTGCTGCACTTTGTGAATGCCCCAGCGGCGGGGGAAGGAGGAGGGGGGGGGGTCAAACTTCAGAGGGAGGTGACCGCAAGGTGGTCTGTCTGAAGTGGGAACAGGTACCTGTCAAAACCAGGTACCCCTCCAAAAGGTGCCAAATGTGGAGTAAACAGACAAGCAGAGCTTCCCCTTTTGGGTGGAGCTCCACTTTAAGTAGTGGTTGGGCATGGATTATTTTTGCAAAATAAAGGTATCATTTATCTTTTCTCCATTAAAAAGAGGGGAGGTGTTCTGTAGTCTACAGAGAGAATTGGGAACAATGCTAACTGATCACCAATAACTAGGGATGCACCGAAATTTCGGCTGCCGAAACATATCAGCCGAAAATGGCCTTTTCGGCAATATGCCGAAAGAGAATTCTTGCCGATAATGGCGCGGAAAATCACGCATGCGCAGTAGCGGTGGGAGAACCAGTGGGTGATGTCACTCGTTGTGTGGGCGGCATGCACGTTCCTCGCGGTTAAGACGCGGCACTCGTAAGCACGTTCCCTGCTGAGACGCTGGCACCTTCCCCACGGCCACTCCTCGTGCTTGTGAGACGCTGCTGGAACCCGAGAGACGGCTTCATAGAGGGCTGCACATAGCATACTCAAGTACAAGAGTGGGCACTGTCCCTCCTGGATGGCTACCATTACTACTATTTGATGGTGAGCATTGCCGCTTTTGCCTTACTTAAACTGACCGAAACAATCCAACTAATAGTAGTATTTATTTTACTATAGTACTGAAACTGAAATGATGATCTTTCTGTCTATAGCAGTCAAATAACATGTATTACTTACTACTTGGCCTTTGTTAAACAACAAGCCAGCACTCTTGCCATGCAATACTAGTATTTTAAAATGTCTGTCTGTCTGCACTGCAGTACATCTGACTTGTAGTAAAACGATTTTATAAAGTTGAACTGATTAAATAGGATTTGAAATGGAATGGCATGCTATTTATTTTTTGAGCTATTCTGTAGTATACTATAAAATGTATGTGCTTGTTGTCATTGAATTTGTCACTTTGTAAGCGTAGTATAGTTATACTACACTGACATGACAGCAAGCACATGAATTTTTTAAACATGACAGTACACAATAAATATAATATATAATTAATAAATTATATATTATATTTATTGCGTGCTGTCATGTTTAAAAAATTAATGCACTTGCTATCATGTCAGTGTAGTATAACTGTCTAACTTATAATACTATGCTGACAAAGTGACAAATTCAATGACAACAAGTGCATGAAGTACATTATAGCATACTACAGAATAGCTCAAAAAAATAAAATAGCATGCAATTGCAATTTGCAAGCAATCTATTCCATTTCAAATCAAATTTAATCAGTTCAATTTTCTTTTTGGTACAAGTCAGATGTACTGCAGTGCAGACATAACTACCTTGCATGGCAAGAACTGCACCGTAAAAAAAAAATAAAAAAAAAAAAATGGTTAGCTTTTTAATTTTTAAAGCTGCCTTCTGGGGTTTAGCTTTTAAATTGATTTCGTCCCCCCCCCCCCCCCCAAACTATAAAAAAATCATTCTATGCTATTATTCTGCGCTAAGCAAAGGTGGACCATGTGTGCAGTGTGGAAATATTTTAAAAATTCTGATAGCGAGCCCAAATTTGCAATCTGTAGTCTTTGCTCAGCCGAAATTTCAAGAGGGGGTACAGTGCCAAGGCATTTTTCAATAACAGGTTTGATACACCACCTGAAAACATGTCATCCAGTTCAGAATTCAGATTACAAGAAAACAATGCCACTTCCAAAAAGTGCCTCAGGCTTAACACCATCTGTGGCCACAGTCTTTCAAAAGGTTAAAAAATTTGTGACTGCCCCAAAGCTCATGCCATTACAGATAATATTATGGAATTTGTTGCATTAGACGACCAGTCATTCTCTGTTGTGGAGAACGTTGGATTCCGTAGGCTCATGCAACCTATTGAGCCGCGTTACTCACTACCAAGCAGAAGCTACTTTGCAGATGCCTGTCTACCTGAATTGTTTTGCAGTGTTAGAAAACACGTTCATGAGCTCATGACTACCAACATCATAGCAATCAGTTTTACTACCTGGAGTTCAGATGTCAGTCCAACGAGCATGCTTAACCTGACAGCGCAGTGGATAGATGACAAATTTCAATTGCAAAATATCCTACTTAATGCACGTGAGTTTGTTGGATCACATACTGCAGCAGCAATATCTGACGCTTTAAAAACCATGCTTGACACTTGGCACATTGAAAAGTCTAAAGTGCATTTGATTGTCTGAGATAATGCGTGGAACATGGCAAAGGCAATGGAGGACAGTGAACTTAAAAGCATACTGTGTATGGCACACATGCTGCAATTGGCTGTGAATGAACGATTGCTGAGTCAGTGCACCATATCTGATATCGTATCAAAAGGAAGAAAAATTTTGGATCACTTTAAGCATTCTCCGCTTGCTTATTCCAGATTACAAGCTTTGCAGATGCAGTTTGGAATGCCACCGAA
Organism: Aquarana catesbeiana; assembly: GCF_042186555.1. Classification (NCBI taxonomy): domain Eukaryota; kingdom Metazoa; phylum Chordata; class Amphibia; order Anura; family Ranidae; genus Aquarana; species Aquarana catesbeiana. The sequence continues at coordinate 755,606,203 of NC_133325.1, forward strand.
ACGACTGCAGGAAAGTGTAGCCACTCGTTGGAACAGCACCTACTATATGCTACAAAGTCTTTTTGAACAAAAGCGTGTTTTAGCTGCATACATTACAGATTACGAGCTGCTGGCAACACTAAACGCACATCAGTGGATGTTAGTTGAAAATATATGGTCTCTTCTATCTCCATTTGAACAGTTAACAAGAGAAATAATCTCAACTAATGCTTCCATTTCTGAAGTTTTTCCCTTGATTGCTGCACTGAAGCGTCTGCTAGGAAAAGAGATAGAAACAGACCATGGCGTAAAAATGGCTAAAACCACTCTACTGGAGGCCGTTACCAACCGGTTTCAAGACACAGAGTCCAACCCTCTGTACTGCATTGCAACAGTTCTAGACCCTCAATTTAAAGAGCATTATTTTAATGTGGAGAAAAAGCAGTGTGCACAGGAAATGATACTGGCACAAATGGAGGTGGTGGAAGCATCTGCTGAAGGAGTTTCGAGGTGTAGCACAGAGGAAAGTGAGAAGAAACGGTTGCATACAAGTGAAGAGGAACACGTTCCCTCCATATCTGATATGTTTGAAGAAATTTTACATGAATGCACCCCGGTCCATAGCAGTGCCACAACAAGTGCAGCTACCCAACAGCTGGACATTTATTTAGCTGAACAGCCTATCGCAAGAAGCGACAATCCCCCTGAGTACTGGCGCATCAACAAACAACTTTTTCCTTTGCTTGCACAGATTGCATGCAGATATTTATCTGCCCCAAGCACCAGTACATAGAGTGAGAGACTATTCAGTCTAGCATCTCATATTCTTGATGAGAAGAGAAACCGTCTTTCCTGTGAGAAAGCGAAACAACTTTTGTTCTTAAAGCGAAATCTGCCACTTTTACTGAAATAGATTTATAAATCCGTAGCATAGACCAATTCATTTACCATGTTGAACATAGTAAATGAATTGGTATTGGACTGTGCTATTGGACAATTGGAACATACAACATAGTATGACTGACTACCTAGTATGTTCCAATTGTCTAGTTGTGCCATTTGTTAGTTGTTCATTGTAGTTCTTCTACAGTTTTTTGCACTTCTTCAATTTAAGAGAGAACTCCAACTTTTGAACTACTGTACAGACATAGTTTGTTGCTGTTGGGCCAAACTATGTCTCTCCGTAAGATGCCAGCCCGCTGCATGTGCAAATGCAAAACTATATGTTCTGTATCTGTGGCTGTCTACATACTCCAGTACTATACACTATAACGCACTGTGTTCCGGGTATGGGCGGAGACTTCCAGAAACACAGACTAGTCTACATTGCTTGCTGTGATTGGCTGAGCACCGCTGCTGTAGACTAGTCTGTGTTCCGGGAAGTCTCCACTCATACCTGGGGGCCAGAACACAGTGCGGTCTACTGTATGACTAGTATGTAACCTGCAGCTACATACACTTTTATCGCACATGCAGCCGCTGACACCTTAGGGAGAGAACTCAGGGAAAAAAATGACTAGTTCTCAAGTTGAAAATAACTAAAAATTTTATTATAGCATTAGCATATGTTAAACTTATATTTACAGAAACTATGAAACAGAATAACGGTCTTCCGCCATATTTATGTTATGGTTAGGTGTTCTTTATACTTAGTTATACATAGTTTGTTGTTGGGCCAAACTATGTCAGTCATTGTCTCTCCCTAAGCTGTCGGGCCGCTGCATGTGCAAAACTGTATGTTCTGTATCTGTGGCTGTCTACATACTCCAGTACTATACACTATACCGCACTGTGTACCGGGTATGGGCGGAGACTTCCAGAAACAGACTAGTCTACATTGCTTGCTATGATTGGCTGAGCACCGCTGCTGTAGACTAGTCTGTGTTCCGGGAAGTCTCCACTCATACCCGGGGGCCGGAACACAGTGCGGTCTACTGTATGACTATGTACGTAACCCGCAGCTACATACATACACTTTTATTGCACATGCAGCCGCTGACACCTTAGGGAGAGAGAACTGAAATACTAGTTCTGATTTAAGTTGAAAATTAATAAAATTAAAAAAAAAGTCTTCTTAGACTTAGTCTTAGGCATTTTTATATTATTTATTTATTATTTTTTATGCCTGTGTTGTTTTTTTGTTTTTTTTTTTTGTTTTATTTTGTTGTTATGGTGCAATGTGCACTGACTGCAGTCTGCACTGCAGGATATGCTGTAGTTTCTTTAATTTATTATAATTTTGTATTTTATTTGATTTTATCTTCTGTGTCCACTGTCCAATTTATTTGGGTTGCTTTTTTATTAAAGTACTTATTTACATTACTGGATTGTACTATTCTGTTATTCATAAAATTAATGATTAAGTTGAATATGAATAATATAACGAATATAACACAATTTTATATATCAAATAATTTTTTTGTAAAAAACAGGTGTGTTTTTACCTCTCCCAGAAGCTTAACAAGACAACTGGGGGGGGGCATACACATGTTGCGCCCCCCCCGATGCTTTGTGTCCAAATTTAACTTGGCTTGCTGAGTCTGACAGACCGCACTGCCTGTCAAACTCATCCATTAAAGTTAACAGGCAGAGCTACACCAAGATAATGAACCAGTATGTTTTGATAAAAAAAAATCTAGGCCTGCCCCCCAAAGGAGCCCCTTGGTAATTTTGGCTTCTCTGCTCTGCACCTTATTAAAATTAATGAATTTGTCAAATTTGCATAAAGAAGCACACAGAGGAGAGATTCAAACGCAGACAATACAATCTTGATGCCAAGGTAACTTTGAATAGAGTTCTGTACCACTAGATTGGAATCACTCATAAATCAGCATGATCAATAATAAACAGTGCATATAAATGTTATCTGTAATGTGGATAAGGACACTGTAACTGGCTTAGAGTGCATTCTAAAAGAATGTCCTGTGCAATATCCCCTGACAGGTACCACTAAACTAAGCAGTGGGTAAAGGTCTCTGTGTGGAAACTGTAAATGGGCAGTCGTTAGTCCTGAATCGTCAGCCGGCTAACATTGGGGTGTAATTGTACGGTTGGTACACATGAGAACAGTTACAATAAGGCAGTAATAGAGCTATAAGACAGGTGTGTAGCCAGGTCCTAAGCACTCAGTCTCTCTAGTGGCAACAGGTCATGGCCACTAGGTCCTCTCACTAAACCCAGCGAAACAGCAGTAGAGATCCCTCTGGATAGACGTATGATCACTCTGGATTGCCTGGGTAAACTCCAGTCCTCAGCACAGTATTGACCGTATCCTGGTTATGGCTTAGTCCCACAGCACACAAGTCCTGTTGGTTCTCCCTGGATATAGCCACAGTAAAGGGTCTTTTTAGTGGCTCAGTCCCTCTCTCTCCCACAACACAGGGCTAAAGGTCACCTCAATCTCTCACCCAGCACTGCACTGCCCCCTCCAGTAAAATTTGCCTGGGAAAGATCTCTGTTCTCCTCCTTCTCTGTCAGGGCTCTGTGGGTTCTGTAGTTCAAGTCCCATTTACTCGGAATTACACAGTGCTCCAAAGGGGACTACATGTCCCATGATCCCCCTCCAACCTTCCCTGATTGGTCCACAGCTGCTGCCTGCAAAAAGGGAAGGGGAGCAGGAGACCTTCACACAGAGATGCCAGGGAAGCTGCACAGTGGGGAAGCTCTGAGTGATAGGCGGTGGCTGCACACACAGCCTGGTGCTACTCTCAGCCTGTGGTGGGGAAGAGAGCAAGCAGAGCACCCAGCTGCACAGACAAATCTTCCTACAGCTCTTCTTAAAGAGGCGTAACGCCCCCCCCCCACAAAAAAAACTAAAAGTCAACAGCTACAAATCCTATAGCTGCTGACTTTTAATATTAGAACACTTACATGTCCAGGGTTCCCGTAATGTCGGCACCCTAGCCGATTTCCGGATCGGCTCTCATGTGCTGCCGCCACCATTCATGGTAAGGGAAACCGGCAGTGATGCCTTTCGGTTCCCTACTGCACTTTCTAACTGGCCCAGTGGTGGAGGAAGAAGGAGGAGGGCCTAACTTCCAAGGGACGGCGCCGCGGAAGTGGGGAAGGGTACCTGTCAAAAACAGGTACCTGTTCCCCCCCCCTCCCCCTGAAAGGTGGCACCAGAGGGGGGGGGGAAGATAAGCAGAGGTTCCACTTTTAGGTGGAACTCCGCTTTAACATGTATCTAATCCCAGGAACAAAGGGCGACGTATTGCAGTTACTAGTACTCAGATGTGATGGCTGCGTTAGTTTTCTTTTTTATGACTTTTTCCCATTTCTTTGTACCTGGTGATTCTGGCAGTAACACACTTCCTGTCCTAGGGTGACAACGATCACTCATTGTACTATATCTATAGAAGAACAGCATTGTTACCCTAGGATAGAAAGTGGGTTATGGTTACAGAACGTGATGTGAAAAAACAAGTTGCGCTGACCCTAAAAAAGTGAATGGATAAAAAGCTGCTAGCACACAAACAAACCAAGTTTCATAAAGTGTAAACAAAATAAGTGCAGCGCTAGAGAGTAGATAGATCAAATATAAGATGAGTGAAAAAAAACCTTATATAGTCAAATATTAATCAATATATAACCACTATTAGGTGTGAGTGAAAGTCCAGAAACCATTAAAAAGAAATAGAAAATGTCCAATAGCACTGTATTGAGCTTCACGGACTGCAATCAGGAACTGAAGTCAGTACATAGAGGGAGTCTTCTCAGACAGTTAGGGTGTAAGAACCCATGATGTTAACTGGAGACTGGAAAGCACATCAATCATGGACAGCACGGCAAAACATCTGGAGTAAAATACTCTTACCGGAACACGTGGGACGTACCAGCCATAAAGCTGTGCGTCTATCTGGGCTTGTGGAGGTGACCTCCCGTGCACACTCTCCAAGGGTGACCTCCCATGCACTCTCTCCAAGGGTCCACCCCTCGATCGTGATCCTCAGTCGGCCGGATTGTCTTCAGGGTCCCGATAACCGTTAGCCAAACGGTAGATGGTGGAAGTGGATGGCCCCCTCACACGTTCTCTGGTTCCAGATGGGTTCGAAGGGACCAGTTAAAATAAAACCATGGAGAAAAAAGAAAAAACAAAGGGGCTCCACATGGCGCAGGTCAAAAAATAAGGGATTTATTGGATAAAAACCTTACAGAATAAAAGTGATCACAAAATAAAATAAAATAAGAGGCAATGTGGAAAGCTGAACGCCCTACGCGTTTCGACTAAAAAGCCTTCAACTGGGGCATAGAACAGCCTCTCCACACTGCCCAAATATATATAGACTATACACAGCATTGTAAAATCATTGGGTCCGCCCCCATCATGGCGGGACCGGAAATGCAGGGTTGAATGGTGTGGATGTCACAAAACTGAGTATTAGTGTAATTGGTGAAATAATAATCCCATATGAGCACACACACTGCATTGGGTTATGTATATAAACCCATATTTAGGGTGAAAACAGGGTAGAAATGTGTGTAAAAGATCAAAGACATCGAGACACCGTGTCGGCTTGCGTTCCAAGCCTCACTATGGCTAGAGGGACCTGCGTTCCAGAAGTCACTGGTGTGTGACCGGAAAGGGAAACGGTCAGCGCATTCGGCACCGCTGACGTTTCTCTCAGTCATCGATAGGGGCGTGTAATCCCAGAAGGGAGTGAGGGGGAGATGCACGCCAGCGGCCAATAGGCCGCCGACACCTCATCAGCTTCCTCCTAAGGGGCGTGCACTTTATGGTTACAGAACACCTCGCCCTCCTCCTCCTCTCAATAGCATAGAGGGGAGGTGTTCTGTAGTACATGGGGGTGAACTGGCTAGGGGCTGATAACACTTCTTGGGATTCCGGTGCAGCACAGAGTCTACAGGAACTTAGGAGCTCACTGGATTTCTGGCAGAATGAACAAGTATTTGTTTGCATTTAATGCGCAGATATAACAAAGTACTTTCAAGGGTTTATTTAACAGACCGAAAGGGAGCAAATCAATTCATCTTTAGGGTTCACAGACACTTTTATGTTTTTGTTAGCATCCAACATTTTAACCACTTCAGCTCTGGAGGATTTACCCCCCTTCCTGACCAGGCCATTTTTTGCGATCTGGGACTGCGTTACTGTAACTGACAATTGCGCGGCCGTGCGACGTTGTACCCAAATAAAATTGATGTCCTTTTTTTCCCCACAAATAGAGCTTTCTTTTGGTGGTATTTGATCACCTGTGCGGTTTTTATTTTTTGTGCTATAAAAAAAAAAAAAAAAAAAAGGACCGACAATTTTGAAAAAAAAAAAAATATATTTTTTACTTTCTGCTATAAAACATTCCCAATAAAATAAAAAAACAAAAACAAATTTCTTAATCAATTTAGGCCAATATATATTCTGCTACATATTTTTGGTAAAAATCCCAATAAGCGTTTATTGATTGGTTTATGCAAAATTTATAGTGTCTACACTGGCAGGGAAGGGGGTTAACATCAGGGGTGAAATGTATGCCTAAATTGTTCTTACTCACTGTGGGGGAGGTGCTTTGACTAGGGGAAAACAAAGATCCCTGTTCCTGCTTGGCAGAAACACAGGATCAGTACCTTCCCCTCTGACAGAATGACGATCTGCCTTGTTTACATAGGTAGATTGTTGTTCTGCCTCTGTAATGTCTAATCGGTGGGCGCCGGTGCTGGGTTCCCGCTGTGTATAATACTAGGTACGTGATCTGGCAAAGAGTGGCCACTCTGCCACAGTATATGTGCGTGGGGCGGTCACTAAGCGGTTAAAACTGACCTCCAGCCTTCCATTCAGTCTTGCAATTATACAGGCTCCTCTCTCCTGTTCTGAAATTGCTTTCCTTTATTTCTCTGCACCGTAGGTGTGCGCAGCCTATCGCATTAGGGGTGTGCACCCCAAAGCTCAAACACACACGTCTTTCTCTGCAGCCTCACCTGCACGGGGCAGTGAATGAATTGGTCTGTGCTGAGTGGCTTCCTGTTCATTCACAAACGGAAGCATAGTAAACACAGTTTACTATGCTTCCGTGATAAAAGGACACAATGAGCGAGTGTGTTCACTGTGTTCAATTAGAAAAGTAAGGGGCCGGTAAATTACATACTTTTTAGCTTCTTCCCCCACTCTCCATCCTGAAACATCCCCCGCAGCAGTCGGGGAGAGAGGAGAGGAGGGAAGCCAGCAGCATGGCAGGGAAGGGGGGGCCAACAAGGGGAGGGGATGGGGTTGCCAACTGTCCTGGATTCATTAGGACAGTCCAGGTTTTGAATCATGTGTCCGGGTTTCAGCTTGCCTGAGACCTGGACACATTATTCAGGCAGGAATGTGGCTCAGAACGTGGTCTGATAGGAGGGTGAGGAGGCACTATGTGCGCCACATTACTATTCTCTTTGGGATGCCCAAAGGTGTCCCAGGTCTGTTACAATCCTATTGTGTATGCTGACAAAAATTTTTTTTACTGTGCATTGCTAAAGTGTTCTGGTATGGCTTGAAGAAAAAGTGGCAACCCTAGGAGGGGAGCCTGGGCAGTAGGGGGAATTGGCACCACACATAGTGATTAGGGTGTGCCCAGGCACACCTGGCACACCCCCTGCGCACGCCTATGCTCTGCACACTGTGAGCTTCTCACAATGTCCATTAGAAGCTGCATTAAGTCAGATAGAGCCCACCTAATTTTTGGGCTGTAGGACATCCAGCATCATCTAGTACTTTCCTCCCCAACCTTAGTGCCCCTGGCCCGCCCCCCCTTTATTCACTGGATTTCAGTACTTTCAATCATAGAGCAGGGTGGTGTGGTGACATCACAATCTCCACCTTGGCCAATCAGAGAATACTTCATATTCATTGAGAAGAATGCAAATCATTCTCTGAATGACGCTAGTGCAAAGTAAACCACCTCCTCTGCTCACAATGCAGCAGGGCAACCGCTTGGCACGGGACCCGGAAGATAGCGGCAATAGTAGGCACCGCACAGCTTCCATGGTATGGCACATACATGATTTCATTTCTCCAAGCTGGGACAATGTATCTATGTAGAAAATGGCATACAGTAAATAGACTTCAGCTTTAATTGTGTACAAGTGCACCTACCCGAATTGACGCTGTTCCAAAGGCAATACACAAGATATTGATTTGATTTGGGTATTTTTCTGTTTGTCCACCACTTTGCAGATTGCTGAATGATAAAAATATATTTATATATCATATTCACGTTTTTGAAAGCATCCTCGTTTTGCAACATTTTTTCACAAAAGCCTAAAACAGTATTATCCATCTGTCCATCCATCCATTACATATAAGTCACCCAACACACTTTCCAGCTAGTCAGCAAAAATAAAACCCCAAAAAACATAATTTAACTGTTTCAATTACTCAGGTTAATTTTTTTTTTAATACATTTGTGAAGCCACACTGCCCTCTCATGGCCATCTTACAAAGTGCAGTCCCTAACTCTAAACAGGCTCAACTATAGGACACACTGTATACACCGGTGTTCTGCCGAGAAAGTTCCTCTCGGCGGACAAGGACCTCGCTCTACTGCGCAGGCGCAGCACCTGTGCAGTAGGAGCTGGCGGAAATAGCCGAAGCGAAATAGAGAAGAAATCAGCTGTACACGGCGCCTGAAAGAGGGCCCCTCGCCACGGTTCGGGCACGGCCTCGCTTCGCTCGGCACTTTTTTATTCCCCCTCTAGGTCCACTTGGATGGTGGGGCTTCAGCCTGGACCTAGGGCGCAGGCGCCGTGTACAGCTGATTGAAGATTTTCATCTTCGGCTATTTTTGGCGGCTCCTGGTCATTCGTACTGCGCAAGCGCAGCGCTTGCGCAGTACAGGGGGGACCTTATCCGCCGAGGGAACTTTCTTGGCAAGACACCAGCATAGCTCCCAACTGTCCCTGATTTGGAGCAATGTCCCTCTGTCCTTCATTCCTCCTCATTTGTCCCTCATTTTGGTCTGATCTATATAGTTGTATATAAAATGCACTTTTTATCTATCAAATGGTTTTCCAGAGCTAAACCTTTCATCTGATTTCTAAATTTCTGCATTTGTAAATTCCAAAAGCCAATATAAAGGAATAGTAGTGGTAAAAAAAAGCGCTTGTGGGTTTAACCAATCTTGTTTTTTGTACAATTCCCCTTTAATTGGGTGTGGCAGGAGGCGTGTCCTATGCCTGCATACTTTTGCTGATAGGTGTCCCTCATTCCCATCTCAAAAAGTTGTGAGGTATGTACACCGGTCTGAATCACGTTTTCTTTTACATCATGTAGATGGCGGGGTGCGTGTGCATCACTTATCTAGGGAAGAGATGTCACCAGGTTGCAGTGTGGGAAGAAGACAAGCCTGAGGAGGCAGTGTGATGCTTTGGGCAATGTTCTGCTGGTAAACCTTGGGTCCTGCTATTCATGGGGATATTACTTGGTGACCAAGTACACCCCTTCATGTAAGTGTTATTGCCTGGTTGCAGTGGATAATGCGCCTTGTCACCAGGAGCCGCCCGTCTATTGTGGCCACCTCCCCTATCCACCGCCGCCGGCCTCCCTATCAATGCGCCTGGCCACTTTTAGGACTCCTTGCGCATGAATTCCTATGCCGGGGGGGGGGGGTGTTTGAAGCACCTAACTAGAGCCAGAGGCTCTAATAGGCTTCAAAATAGGGTGGGTTTGGGGCGCAGAGCATTGCGTCTGGAGCCCACCCAGGTGTGTTGCAACAGCAAATAAATATTCGTTGTTGCAACACTGATCCTCCTCCCGGCCAATCGGGAAGAGTTTCTGATACCTGTCACTCGATTGGTTGAAAGAACAGATGATTCTATTGGACGCCTAGGAGGAGGGGAGGAGACGCACAGCGGAAGCGAGGAGGAGAAAACACAGGAGCCGATGCCCGACGCCCGCTGCAGCCTGATGTCTGCTGATGCCCTGATCCCCGCTGCTACCCAATGTGCCCGTCGCTGCCCGATATGCCCACCGCCTAGATGGGGTAAGTGCCGTTAGACCAGCAGACAGCGAGGTTGGGGGGTTTGAGGTGCTGCGGGGGATGGGTGAATGTTTGCCGCCCCTCCAAACAAAACACCACCAGCCACCACTGCTTGTCACACTGCAAAATGGTTCAATAATGCTATGAGGAACACACCAAAAAGCTTGAGGTGCTGACTTGACCTCCAAATTCTCAAAATCTCAATCCAATTGAACGTCTGTGGGATGTACTGAAAAAAACAAGTCTGATTTATGGAGGCCTTACCTCGCAACTTACAGGACTTATAGGATCTGCTATTGATGGCTTTGTGCCCAATACCATAGCATACCTTCAGAGGTCTAGTGGTGTCCTAGTCAGTGTTTTTATCACTAAAATAAATTAAAAAGGTATTATATACTGCAAATAATGTTGTTTTTTTAAATCAGATTTTTTTTTATTAAAGATAAACAATTTGGCAATCCAAGACAAAAAACTGTATTTGACATTTTACAAAACAAAGTACAGTCATACATATTCAGGAATATAGATATGATAAGTGGCATCTAACCCATCTCCAGGATTGCAACTTCACAATGAAGCAGGGACAATACTCACTCAGAAAAAGGAATTATCGCATATATTATCGCAGGAATTATCAATCATGACCGAATAAACTTCATACCCCTATGGCCTACCCGGGCACGGGAAGATTCTCTGGTACACAAGCTCCTTTGGGCTGAGTCCCCACAGATTTTTGAATTTCCCGGGACAGCCCCTGCATTGGTAAATATGGCATTCAAAAAGTAGCAAATTGCCACCAGAGGTTACTCAAGACATAAGCGTAGGCAAATAAAGGTTTTACAAACAGTTGTGCAAAGATTTTGCAATATAAAAAGCTGAGACTACAATCTTTTTAATTTACAGAGGGATCTCTGCTTTCTGGATTTTAAGGAATTTTTAAGCCAAAAATGTGTCAAACGTCCGGCTCTTATAACTAAGTACAGCTTGCTTATCTTAATGCACTTACCTGTGCACAAAGCCCCTGCTCCCACTGTCATTAGACAGCAAAGAGCAACGACTAAAGGCACAGAGGTGATTGGAGCGTCTGTGTCATGTGATTGCTGTGATGGCCAATCACAGCGATTACCAATGTAAACAATGTGGTAGTGTGTACATTGTTAAGTGCAACATTTCCTCCCACAACAGAGGAAGGGGAGAAACGACAGTTTAATCAATTTATGTAGACTCCTTAAAGTGGAACTTTAGGCTATATAACTAAAACTAGAGTACAGACAGGATTTTTAATGCAGAAGAGACAAGCTTTGTCTCTTCTGCAATAAAGCTACTTACCTGCCTGTTCACCCTAGTACAGTGAGCCGTGCATGCGCAGCTCACTCTATAAATTTGGCAATGCCGAATCTGACTGAACTCCCGTGCATACACAGGAGTGATGTCATCCCCGCCCGACCAATGACAGTGGCCGGCGATCGAGACCCAGAAGCAGGCAGCCCGAAGATGTCAGCGGCCGGCCGGGGAGCTCGGGGCTGGAGCTGAGGTGAGTATTGTTCTATTTAATGCAGTGCTGCAGAAGGTGGGGCAAGTTCAAAGGACAATTGCAAGGCGTAAGGTCTGGAATCTTATGTAGTAATTGGACAGCAGGTGGAAGCAAAGCAAAGTCAGCGTTCTGTGACCTGTGATGTACTTCAAGAAATGGAATTTACAGGTAAGTCAAAAATCCAGTTTTCTTTATCGTACTTCACGAAACACAAAGCGGTCATATTATTCTTTACTCACGGGGATGTCCTAAAACAATGCCCATGAGGGGAGGGAGACATAGCAACCGTCCTTATCATCTCCTTATCATCTCGTAGAACTACCTGGTATAATCTTGAAGGTGTGAACTGAAGACCAGACGTGGCCTTGCAGACCTGAGCCACCAAAGCCTGATGATGGAAAGCCCAGCACTCCTGGTAGAATGAGCCGTCGCCTCAAGAGGTGGTACCTTTCCTTTTAAGCCATAAGCTTGAGACATGAGTTGACAAATCCATCGAGGGATAGAGGACTTGGAAGCTGTATTGACCCTTCTAAAAGGACAGAGAGCCTGACTTCCCTAATTGCAGCAGTCAATCCCAGATACAGTATGATAGCCTGAACCACATTCAAAGTGTGCAGTGCCTCGTTCCCTGGCAACTGAGGCCTGGGGAAAATAGACGGTAAAACAATGTCTTGTTTTATATGGAAAGCCAAAACAACCCTTGGCAAAAATGATGGCTGAGGTTGAAAACCCACCTTGTCATGGTAAAGTGCCAGAGATGGCTCTCTGAGCAAGCAAGTCACCAGCTCTGACACCCTACTTGCTGAATTAATTGCAACAAGAACACCACCTTCCTGGTCAAAAGAATTAAAGAAAGGTCCCGAATTGGCTCAAAAGGAATTTTCTGTAAAACTGACAGTACCAAATTGAGATCCCATGGGGACAAAGGTGACTTGACCAGAGGAAAAATGTGTGTGACTCCCTAACAAAAGCACACTCTAAAGGAATAAGAAGCAATTGACCTTTGAAAAATGTGCCAAAGTCGAAATCGGCCCTTGACCATACTTATAGCCAGTTGCATATTGCCTCCTGACTACAGAAAAGCCAAAAATACGGCCTATATCATACTTATGGGAATGAAATTCCCTATCCTCACACCATGCCACAGAAGATTTCCAGATTCTGTGATAAAACTTCCATGAAGTAGCTTTCCTGGCTTCCAGAAGTTTGGGGAAAACACATCCAGGGGGCTTTGCCTAGTGTCTTCCTGGTCTAACAGAGGCATCCGTCAGCCTCCTACCGCTATGTTCATAATCTTTGCCCTCTTGAAGACAGATGGCCTGATGAAAAATGGATGGGATTTCCATTCAGTCCCAATCAGCTGAGAGGACACTGTGTATAAAAATATAACAGTATGATGTTTACCCTTATGCCGCGTACACACAAGCGGAATGTCTGACAGAAAAAGTCAGACGGAAGCTTTTCATCGTCTATTCCGATCGTGTGTATGCCTCTTCAGACTTTTTTTCGAAAATTCTGACGGACCAAACACGCTCGTCTGTATGCTGTTCCGACGGACCAAACATTACGCATGCTCTGAAGCAAGTACGAGACGGAAGCTATTGGCTACTGGCTATTGCACTTCCTTTTTCTAGCCCCGTCGTACGTGTTGTACATCACCGCGTTCTGGACGGTCGGACTTTGGTGTGACCATGTGTAGGCAAGACCGCTTGAGCGGAATTCCATCGGAGAAACCTTCGGAGTTTATTCCGGCGGAAAAACCGGTCATGTGTACAGGGCATTGGAGATCAGCCTGCTTCTAATGAACCCCACCACAATTGCCATACTCACACAACCTGCGAACAAAGCACTCCAAAAGGCTTGAGAGCCTGCCCCGTGTCTCCTAAGATGTACTATCTAGCGACCCTGGACCCTACAAAGCAAGGTCCACGAAGATATGGATGAGCAAGTTTGGGGTGGAGGAACTGGACTGGCCTACACAGAGTCCTGACCTCAACCCCATAGAAAAGCTTTGGGATGAATTAGTGCAGGGACTGCGAGCCAGACCTTCTCATACACATGAGTGTCTGACCTCACAGATGCAATTCTGGAAGAATGGTCAAACATTCCCATAGACACACTCCTAAACCTTGTGGACAGCCTTCCCAGAAGAGTTGAATCTGTTATAGCTGCAAAGGGTGGGCCAAGTCCATATTGAAAAAGACTAAGACTGGGATGCCATTAAAGTTCATGTGCGTGTAAAGGCAGGCATCCCAATGCCTTTGGTAATATAGGGTACATCAGAGACATGAAGCTCCCCCAACCTAAATAACACCACTGCCCCCTTGTGGGAAAATAAGGGACAGACACTAATAGGCAGCTACCAAGGGTGATGCTTTTTACAGGCACCAGACGCTACCTACCTGGACATTCACCATTCTTGATGCAGGATCCATCCTTAAACCGATAAGGATACAACCCATCACGTTGGGCCAAATCTCAAAGAGCGTTCAGGGACTTGATCGATCTCCTTTCCTGGTGTCCACTGCCCTGAACCTGTATAGTACCCTGCCAGAAACTCCTTGGCAACTACTACTGTGCAGGGTTCCATGTATGAAGGATCCAGTGCTGAATGGTTACATTAACCCCTTTGCACCAACAGTATGCATATATGTGGCCCCACTGAACTGGGATTTCCATGAAGCCGCATATATATATATATATATATATATATATATATACGTATCTGTCTTTGTGCTGGGAGAACGCCGCACAGCACACTCCCAGCACAGAGACTGGGGTCTCACTGGAAGCCCCGGGTCCCATACTAACGATCAGTACCCGGAACTGCTGGTTACAGGTCACCTGATTTCTGTGATAGCCTCTGATTAGCTACCACAGTGATCAGTCACTGTGAAGACCACCCCTGTGTTTCTCTGTGAATGGGAAAAAAAAGATACATTGTATTTTGCTCTCTCTACTTGCAGAGATAAAAATAAACAAACAACAATTGAGTGTTAAAAAAATAAAATAATAATAATAAAAAAATAAAATAAAAATAAAGAAAAAATACTTAGATCAAGGTTTGATCAGTGTAGGTAGGATAAAAAAAAAAGAAAAATGCGCAATATTGTTTCTGGACTGTACCGCTGATTGGACACAGCAGGAACCAACCAGCGGACCTGGCGGAGCTGATGTCCGCCGGGACCCGCCGTTCGTTCCCGACAGAAGCAGAGCGGCGGTCTGCCTATGTAGAAAAGGCAGATCGGCGTTCTGTTAGTAGGGAAGACAGAGGTCCTGTGTTTCTGCTAAGCAGGGACATAGATCTCTGTCTTCCCACAGTTAAAGCACCTCCCCCACAGTTAGGAAGCACTCCCTAGGAACACATTTAACCCTTCGATCGCCCCTGATGTTAACCCCTTCCCTGCCAGTGTCATTAGTACAGTGACAGAACAAAGAAGGCAACCCCCTCAAATGGGACCTTGACAGACCACCAACTCAATAATAAATAAAATGTAATCTTGTAATGATATGGAATAAAAAACATGTATAATCTACAAAATGACAAGAATGCACAATACGTATCACATGGAAAACAGAACAAAACATGTACAAATATAAATCATCTAGTGTAAATGCCCTAATGCCCAACGCGTTTCCGGTATGCAGTGTTCAGATACCTTCATCAGGGGCTGAGGGTTCAAAACATTTTTTTACATAAATATTGATTCCAATGGAATGATTCTATGTAAAAGAGGCACTAGAGGTAATGAAGTCCGATCAAATATTGCATGGCCGTCAGACTGTGGATATTGGACAGATATTTTAAGTGCACTATGTCTGCAATATCTGTAATCTATGCCAATGTAATTCCCATCGAATGTAAATATAAGGTGTGGGGGACAGACAGTCACTGAAGCCTAAAATGTCAGCTGAATGACCGATGGATGAATATCCAAGTGTCCCAGGGACGGTGTATCTTGAGGGTATCCCGTTCCGGCGTGTGGCGCGCTGCATGTTTTTTATTCCATATCATTAAAAGATTACATTTTATTTATTATTCAGTTGGTGGTCTGTCAAAGTCCCATTTGAGGGGGTTACCTTCTTTGTTCTGATTAATAGGGATGGGACCACCATACTCCATGTGTGACATGGTGGGAGTCTCTCTTTTTTCTTAGTACAGTGACAGTGAATATTTTCTAACACTGATCACTAAATTGGCGTCACTGGTCCCCAAAAAAGTATCATAATGGTCACTTAGTGTCCGATTTGTCCACCGCAATGTCGCAGTCCTACTATAAGTCGCTGATCGCTGCCAAAAAAAAATGTATTAATTAAAACTCCATATAAATATCTCATAGTTTGTAGACGCTATAACTTTTGCGCAAACCAATCAATATACGCTTATTGGGATTTTTTTAGCAAAAATATGTAGCAGAATACATATTGGCCTACATTGATGAAGACATTTTTTAAAATTTTTTTATTGGATGTGTTTTATAGCAGAAAGTAATATACATTATATATATATATATATATATATATATATATATATATATATATATATATGAAGAACCAGTTTCGGAGACCCTCTTAGCGGATGTTATAGCCACTAGAAAGGCAACTTTGAGAGAAAGTTCTTTAATAGATAACTGATCCATATGTTGTATTTCTCTTCCTGAGAATGAATTCAGGGCAAGAGGAAGGTCCCACTTGGAAAACCTCGGCTTTCTTTGAGGTCTGAGCCTTATTGCTCCTCTGAAAAACTGCCTAGTAAGAGGGTGTCTGGCCCAGGATACACCGGTGAAGGCAGAAATTGCAGAAACCTGAACCCGTAAAGAACTGACTGATAAGGACAGATCCAGGCCTGTTTGTAGAAAACCCAGGATATCCTGTATCTTTGGATCATTACCAGTGGCGTCTCCAGCTTTCATATATAGGGGGGGCACATGGGGGGACAGGGACAAAAATAGGGGGGCAATAGAAAATGCAAATATATCTATCTATCTATCTATCTATCTATCTATCTATCTATCTATCTATCTATCTATCTATCTATCTATCTATATCTATATACAGATCTATATAGATATATATATATATAGATGTATTGGGGCCCCCCAGGGTGACAGAAAACAAGAGATATATGTCACCAGCATACCAAGAAAATATAAGGGTCCAAAGCAGTGGGAGAACTATCAGGGTTGCAAAGGTTGTCTTGTCACTGGGCCCTGGTGTTCTGCCACTGTGGGGTTCCCCAGCCTCCTCTTGCTGTCCTGCCCCTGCTATTGACAGCGCTGGTCTGGCATCTCTTGGAATTTACAGGCTGGTTCTCCTGTCCTAAGGATGGGAGAAATCAGTCTGTTTTTTCAGTAACTGAGAGTCCTGGTGGAGTCCTTCCTGCAACTCGCTCTTCTCCCTGCCAATGAGGATGCAGGGGAAGGAGCAGATCGGGCTTGTGTAAGCGCTCGCATTATGCAGTGTCAGCGAGGAGAGGGAGGGGGGTGGAATCACCTGCAGGAGCTGACTGGGGACGCTCTTCCTCTCAATAGAGACTTGTTACTCCAGCGGTGGCCCGAGTAAGATGTGGCGCATCCGATATGAATGCAAACAAAAAGACATTGCCTTTTTGTAAAAGAAATTTTTTTTTGGGGGGGGGGGGGACGGACATGGTGGGGCCCAGCATAATGTTGGGGGGGCCAATCCTTTGGTAAACTCTGTTGGTACTTGCTCTTCTAGCATTCAGCAATGTAGAGATAGCCCTACTTGGACATCCTAGGGCCTCCAGCCTTCCCCTCTCAAAAACTAAGCCATCAGGTGAAGATGGGTTGGGCATGGGTGAAGAGTCGTTCCCTGCAACAGGAGATCTGGTCTGGAAGTGAGAGGAACTGGATCCCGGAAGCTGAGCTGCATCAGCAGAGGAAATCATGGCCTGTTGGGCCAGTACGGAACTATTGCCACTACTTCGGCTTCTTCACACATTAGTCTCGACAGAAGCCGGAGAATGACAGGAACTGGGGGAAAGGCATAAGCCCTGTGGAATCTCCACTGGTCCATCAGGGCATCCACTCCAAAGGCTTGGGGACAATGACATCTCGTGTAGTACTTCTTCAGCTTGAAGTTGCACGGGGAGGCAAACAGATCCACCTCCGGTACGATTCCCAGCGACAAGACCCAATTGAATACCTCAGTGTGGAGAGACCATTCGTTGTTGTCCAGGGATACCCTTGAGAGAAAGTCTGCCTGGACGTTCTGAATTTCCGGGAGATAGAAAGCTGTTAGGTCTGTCAAATTCGCCTGGGCCCAGGACATGATTGGTTCTACTTCCTTTAGCAGAGAGAGTACCTCCCTGTCTCTTGATGTATGAGACTGCCGCTGCGTTGTCCATTCTTAGGAGAACTGAGGTCCCCCTTGTCAGGTGAAGAAATGCTTAAAGAGCACAGAGGGCTGCTCGGAGCTCTAGAACATTTGACACTACTCCTC
This sequence comes from Aquarana catesbeiana, assembly GCF_042186555.1. Taxonomy (NCBI): domain Eukaryota; kingdom Metazoa; phylum Chordata; class Amphibia; order Anura; family Ranidae; genus Aquarana; species Aquarana catesbeiana. The sequence continues at coordinate 755,624,146 of NC_133325.1, forward strand.
GGGATGGGAAGTCCCATTTGCCTTGAGCTACTTCCATCAGGCATAAGGCACCCCACCCTCTGTTGCTGGCATCCATTGTGATTGTGATCCAGGAGACGGGTGCTATGGAATGGCAATTGAGGAGATTCTTCCGCTGCAACCACCAGGGGAGGCTTTGCCGCATGGAAGGGGTTATCCGGATGAAATGATCTCGAGACCCCGGATCCCACTGTTGGAGAAAACCCTTCTGAAAGGTGCGCATCTTCCATTGTGCCCATTTCCCCATGGGGCTGTGGCCACCATGGTGCCGATTATCTTGAGACACTGTGAGGCCCTGATAAGGGGAGAGGACATAGTGAGGTGAATTCTGTCCCGGATCACTGGGATTTTCTCTAGGGGCAAGGAGATGGTGCTCCTTAGTGTATTGAATTGAGCCCCTAGGAATATTAGGGACTGCGTAGGTTCTAGATGGCTCTTCTCCCTCTTCAATAGCCAACCGAACTCCGTTAGAGTGGCTGACCTGAGAGCGATGTATTAACAGTTGCTCCGTATCTCGAGAGAGTAAAAGTAGATCGTCCAGATAGTGATGCAATCGAATACTTTTGGTCCTGATTAGTGCCACTGCAGCCAGTAAGAGCTTCGAAAATACCTGAGTCAATGTTGTAAGCCCAAACGGGAGACATGTGAATTGAAGGTGGACTTGGTCCACAGCAAATCGAAGATACTTTTGGAACTCCTCTGCTATCTGCTACCTGCTATGCATCCTTCAGATCTATGGACACAAGCCAGTCGTTCGGCCGAATGGCCTGACGTATTGTGAACAGCGTCTCCATCTTGAATTTTTCCTTTTTGATGAAAGTATTCAAGTGGGTTAGGTCCATAACTGGTCTCAAGGAGCCATTCTTTTTCAGGACCATGAAAAGGGGGGAGTAAACCACCTGAAATCTTTTGTCAGATGGAACCTGTATGGCGGCACCTTGAGCCACTAGAGAGTCTGCGTATGACAGAAGAACTTGCTTCTTCTCTTCCACATGAAGCAGTACTGTGGGTACAAACCGGTGTATAGGTGGACTGTTGAATGTCCAAGTATAACCTGAGGAGACCGGTTTGATGGTCCAATAATCCTTGATCGAGGCTGCCCAGACGTGCTGTAAAAGGAGTAGACGAGCCCCGACTTGCTCCGCCTGTACAGGACCTATATCAAAAGATCTTGGAAACTTCACGTCCCCCAGAAGAGGCTGTCTTTTAGGATTTCTGGCCAGAAGGTTGATTTCTCCTCCAGTTCTCCCTAAACTCACGGCCAGGTCTGTAGAGGCGAGCGTCTCTAGCACGCTCCGGATATTGTCTGGGTTGAGTTCTCATATGACCCAACAGGCGACGATCCTGGGGCAAGAACCCCAACTTACCCCCTGTGGCACAGGTGATGGCAGTGTCTAGCTTATTTCCAAACAGGGAGGAGCCCTCAAAGGGAATTCTGTACAAAGCCTGCTTAGAGGCAGGATCAGCTACCCACGGGCGCAGCCATAAGGCACACTTAGCCGTGACTGAAGAGAGCATGACACGTGCCACTAGGCGAATAATGTCAAGGGAGGCTTCCGCCACAAAGACTGACGCCAGCCTTAGTTCATGCACCGGTGAGCTCTTGGCCAACTCTTCAGAGATGTTTCCTAAAGATGCATCCACATCATCCATCCAGGCCTCCGTCGCTTTGGACAATGCTGCAAGGGCCAGGGCTGGTTTACAGGCCATTCCTGCCGTAATGTAAATGCGCTTGAGGTCAGTATCGTTCTTCCTCTATAAGCCATCTTTGAAAGAAACAGTGTCCTCTAGAGGGAGTGTGACATGCCTCACCAAGCTCATTAGGGCTGCATCAATAAGAGGAACCGACTCTAGATGCTTTACATCCTCACTCTTGAAAGGGTACATTTTTGCTATTTTGGAGATTAGCGAGTTTTTCCTCTCAACTATACCCCGTTCATCTGAAATAATCTCGCCAACTTCATCCAGGAAAGGGAAGTTTGGGCGTTCTTTCTTGAGATGCTTGAAAAATTTCCTCTGTTTAGAGGGTGCTTCTACTGGTTCTTCCCATCAGAGCAGATTTGACAAGCAGAGAAAACAATCCATTAGTCAAGTAATGCAGCATAAACCCCCTACCTTAGACACCAGCACTATGAGCACAGGGAAGCAGCTGCCTGAGCCTGCAAACCAAAGAATAGCTGTATCTGACAGCTATTTGAATCTGCCACCTGCTGATGATGATGTCATTACTTCTGCAGCGCACCTGCGCTGTGCCCGATGCCGCTCTAAGGTGCTCGCGCGCATGCGCGACCGCTGCCATCTTGCTCCGACTGCGCACGCGCGAACCAAGCCTCAATCTCGATCGAGGCTTCGCAGATACGCAGACAGAGCGAAAAGCGGCGGACTGGAACGCAGATGCGTCTCAGTCGCCATGGCCAGAAACCGGAGTTGGTTAGAGGACAAACAACAAAAACAAACACAGCTGCCATGTAAAAGAGAAATTGTATACGTTACCACTACGGCACAAACGCGATCCGACCTGGAGCTGGGAGCTGTAAATCCCTCAGTGTACGACCGGGGCATTCCAAGAAGGGGCCTCCCGCTAATAGCTGGGACGTTTGGCCATGTTGCCGCTTGCCAGCCAATGGCTGGCTAGTAAGATCTTCAAGGCATCACTTCAAATCGCCCATGTCCGCCCTGCTAATAGCTGGGAAAGCTGGACTCCAGAAAGAACACTGCCTTCACCATCATTCATGAGCAAACCACCAGGACTGGATCAAGAACTTCATAAGATAAGACTACACCTTGGTCCTAGGAGGAGGACTCTGACTAGAAGCAAAGATTTATGGGAGAAGGGTCCTATGAGGTATGAGAGGTGGGATTAACCCATACGTAGGCTGCCATGGAGTCTGTCAGGAAATATATATTTTTTACTTTCTGCTATAAAACACATCCAATAAAAAAAATGTAAAAAAATCTATTTCTTCATAACTGTAGGCCAATATGTATTCTGCTACATATATTTGGTTAAAAAAAAATCCCAATAAGCGTATATTGATTGGTTTTTGCAAAAGTTAAAGCATCTACAAACTATGGGATGTATACAGGAATTTTTATTTATTTATTTTTATACTAGTAATGGCAGCGATCAGCGACTTATAGCGGGACTGCGATATTGTGGCAAACAACCTGACAGTAACTGACACTTTTGACACTTTGTGGGAATCAGTGACACTAATACAGTGATCAGTGCTAAAAATATGCACTGTACTAATGACACTGACAGGGAAGGGAAGGGGTTAGAAATGTAGGGCGATCAAAGGGCTAAATGTGTGCCTACTGCCTAACCAGTGGGGTTTTTTTGTTCTATGTGTGCTGTTTTTACTAAGGGAGTAGCCAGGTGGAGGGGAGGACAGGGTGGATGCAGATAGGTGGAGGGAAGGACTAGGTGGATGTAGCCAGGTGTAGGGGAGGACAGGGTGGATGCAGCCAGGTGGAGGGGAGGACAGGGTGGATGCAGCCAGGTGGAGGGGAGGACAGGGTGGATGCAGCCAGGTGGAGGGGAGGACAGGGTGGATGCAGCCAGGTGGAGGGGAGGACAGGGTGGATGCAGCCAGGTGGAGGGAAGGACTAGGTGGATGTAGCCAGGTGTAGGGGAGGACAGGGTGGATGCAGCCAGGTGGAAGGGAGGTAAGTTCTTACCTTGGAGGATAATAATAGAATCACTGGCTCCCTCAACTCAACAGCCTCGTTGTCTCTCTTCTCTCTTCCTCTTCCCCCTCCTACTCAGCATGCTGGGGGCTGCAGCCCTCTCAGGGAATCATCCTGGGGCCTGCTGATGTCCGGGACTACATGTCCCATAATCCTCTTGCTTCTCGTTTACCAGCCATTGGCTCTGAATGTAGCCAATAGGAGCAGGCATTGCCAGGTGAGACAAGGAGGGGTGGAAATTCCGCCACAGCCGCGGCTCTGCCTGTGTCCCTTCACAGAGCCTGTCAGTTTCAGCGCCACTGCCCTGTCCTGTCCTGATGGGGGGGTCGGCATAAGCACAGCCTGCTCACAGGTCAATTGCCCCCCCCCCCGGATCCGCCCCTGCGCTGACAGGACTGAGCTCTGCCTTGTTTGCAGAGCTCCGTCCAGCCTCTCTCCTCGACGATCAGTGGGAGCCGGCGATCATCCATTGGCAGTGCGCCCCCATTCGGAATGACAGAATCACATATATATATATATATATATATATATATATATATATATATATATATATATACTGTATGTGATTCTGCACAGAACGGTCACCCTGTAGCAGTAAATCTGCTATGAGGCGGTTAAACATGTTATACTTACCTGCTCTGTGTAATTGTATTGCACAGAGCAGCCCCGAACCTCCTCTTCTTGGGTACCCCACCCGTGGTCTGGGCTCCTCCTCTTCTCAGGGCTTCTCATCTGCGGGCTCGCTCTTGAGCTGGGCCGTGTGCGTCTATGGACACACACAGTGCAGCTCAACCCTTCTCCCCCACTCTCTGCCCACAGTATTTGATTAACAGCAGTAGGAGCCAATGGCTCAAATAGTTGCGTGCTGCCATCCTAGTGGTAAGTGAAAAAAGTTATATAAAAAAGACACAAAAAGCTGCTGCTATCACCTATGTGTTCCCACATCAACAGCAATAAAACAAAGTATCCATGTGATAGGGCTGCTTTTCTCAGACACACATAGATATCATTTATATTTATAAGCAGCACATAGATACTTTATTTTAATACAAGTAATGGGACATTTTTTGCCTTAATGCAGGGAATGCAATAATGTCCTTTAGAATGTAGACTTTAGAATCACTTGAATGATTTTCATTCAAGTTTGTAAACTTACTTTGAGGAAAAGCCCTACAGATTTACTTTCTTGAATTCTGTGACACAGATCCACTATGCCTTGTGAGTAGGCACTGCTGTGTCACACATTTCACAGAGCCCGCCTTCTGAGCTACAAAGGAGCTGAGAGGAGGAGTTTCAGGAAGCGGAGTCAGTACAGGAATCACTGCTTGAAGGCAGCAATGTACCATGGGATATGTAGTCCTTAGAATTTGAAAGTAAACAGCCAAAGAGAAGCTGCAAGCATGCAGGGAATCCAGGAAGTTGCGGAAAGAGATGACCAGCAGACAGGCAGAACTCCCAACATGAAAGGAGATTTTTCAAGTAAGTTTATATTGCATTGACTATTGATAATAACTATTGTTTGCATTGTTATTAAAATGCTGGGGTTGTCAAATTAAAGTGTATTCTGTGACCATAGAACTCCTTTAAAGATAAAAGGAGGGGGTCCCACCCAGGAAATGTTTTCCTTGGGACCCCCAATGTCTTAATGTGGGCCTGCCACACACAATGGTTGTCTATGTGGGTGTGCATCCATTTGTGTGTGTGTTATGCCGCGTACACACGGTCGGACTTTCCGGCATACTTGGACCAGAGTCTGCCGGACAATCCGCCCGTGTGTAGGCTCCGGCGGACTTTTCCGGCGGACTTTTTCCCAAAAGCCCGCCGGACCTAGATTTGAAACAAGTTTTAAATCTTTCCGTCGGACTCAGTTTCTGGCGGAAAGTCCGCTCGTCTGAGTGCTGGTCCGACGGAAAGCCCGCTCGTGTGTATGCTGGTCCAACGGACCAGATACGACGCGAGGGCAGGGTATTGCATTTCGTGCTCGCTGCAATAGGAAAAACAAATTTTCCTATTGCGGCGAGCGTGGGGCATACCAGGCCCTTAGGTCTAGTATGGATTATAAAGGGAAACCCCCTATGTCGAAAAAACGGCGTGGGGTCCCCCCTAAAAGCCATACCAGACCCCGATCCGAGGACACAGCCCGGCAGGTCAGGAATGGAGGTGGGGACGAGCGAGCGCCCCCCCCTCCTGAACCGTACCAGGCCGCATGCCCTCAACATGGGGGGTGGGTGCTTTGGGGGAGGGGGGCGCCCTGTGGCCCCCCCACCCCAAAGCACCTTGTCCCCATTTTGATGAGGACAAGGGCCTCTTCCTGACAACCCTGGCCGTTGGTTGTCGGGGTCTGCGGGCGGGGGGGCTTATCGGAATCCGGGAGCCCCCTATAATAAGAGGGCCCCCAGATCCCGGCCCCCCCACCCTATGTGAATGAGTATGGGGTACATGGTACCCCTACCCATTCACCTAGGGAAAAAGTGTCAATAATAAAACACACTACACAGTTTTTTAAAATAATTTATTAAACAGCTCCGAGGGGGAATCTTCCTCCAGCTTCGGGGGTGTTCCTCCGGCTTCGTGGTCTTCTTCCGGCTTCGGGGGTCTTCTTCCGGCTTCGGGGATCCCTCCGGTACATCTTCTCCCGGCGTCCGGTTGGTTCTTCTCCGCTCTCTTCTCCCGGTGTTCCAGTTCTTTGGCCGGCTCCTCCGCTGTCTTCAGGTAGCTCTCTTGCCAGCGGAGGTCCGGACTTCTGGGCTTCTTGTCTTCTCTTCTCCAGATGTTGACACGTCGCTCTCTCCGGCTGGACTGCTCTCTGAGGGCTCCGTTGTGACTTATATAGGCGGAGACCCCGCCCCCTATGATGTCACAGTCCCTGGGCATGCTGGGACTGTGACGTTTTAGGGGGCGTGGTCAACATCTGGAGAAGAGAAGAGAAGACAAGAAGCCCAGAAGTCCGGACCTCCGCTGGCAAGAGAGCTACCTGAAGACAGAGGAGGAGCCGGCCGAAGAACTGGAACACCGGGAGAAGAGACCGGAGAGAGCGGAGAAGAACCAACCAGACGCCGGGAGAAGATGAACCGGAGGGACCCCCAAAGCCGGAAGAAGACCCCCGAAGCCGGAGGAAGATTCCCCCCGGAGCTGTTTAATAAATTATTTTAAAAACCTGTGTAGTGTGTTTTATTATTGACACTTTTTCCCTAGGTGAATGGGTAGGGGTACCATGTACCCCATACTCATTTACATAGGGTGGGGGGGCCGGGATCTGGGGGCCCTCTTATTATAGGGGGCTCCCGGATTCCGATAAGCCCCCCGCCCGCAGACCCCGACAACCAACGGCCAGGGTTGTCGGGAAGAGGCCCTTGTCCTCATCAACGTGGGGACAAGGTGCACCCCCCCATGTTGAGGGCATGCGGCCTGGTATGGTTCAGAAGGGGGGGCACTCGCTCGTCCCCACCCCCTTTCCTGACCGGCCGGGCTGCGTGCTCGGATCGGGGTCTGGTATGGATTTTAGGGGGGACCTCACACCGTTTTTTTCGGCATAGGGGGTTTCCCTTTATAATCCATACTAGGCCTAAGGGCCTGGTATGCCTCGCAACGGGGCTCGCAAGGTTTCAATCTCGCCGCTAAAAGCGGCAAGATTGACTTCCTTTTCTAGCCCCGTCAAACCCGAATCATGTTCAAAATGAACGGACAAGTCCGTTCATTCTGAAAGTCCGCCGTAACTCCGGCGAAAGTCCTTCGGAAAGACAGGCGGACTTAGCCCGCCAGAAAGTCCGGTCGTGTGTGGGCAAGTCCGTCCGTTTTAAAGTCCGGCGCACCGGGCGGACAAAGTCCGTCAAAAAGTGTGCCGGACTAAGTATGCCAGAAAGGCCGATCCTGTGTACGCGGCATTAGGGTTGCCACGCTTTTGACACCTAAATAAAAAGACCCACCAGCTGTGTTTGCAGGTGGGTGTGGCTAATCCACAGTGGGCAAAATTCAGTAGGCAATGACTAGTCATAATTAATGTTAAAAAATGTTAAAGTAAATGTTAAAAAATACAGTGTTTCTTTTTATTTCTTCATGTTGTCAAATTACAGTACATATTGTATAATACATGCAGGGCCGCTGTTAGAAATCATGAGACCCTATACAGCCCCCCTGAACCCCTCCTACACAATCCACCCCACCCTCCCCCGGGTGCCTACACCTTTAAAATGGAAAAAAAAGTCCATCCTCTGCTTCCACCTCCTAGGCCCCTCTGTTTAACTGATGGGGTCTGAGCCCAGTACAACAGGACCAGTTGTACTGCCTTATCAGCGGCCCTGAATACATGCACTCAGTACTGAGGTTGGCTTTTTGGCAGGTGCAGTCTACTTTCTCCACTGCAGGTGGCACTGTTGTTGGAGAGAAAGTCAAGAGGAGCAGGGTTCCTCTATGGTTTTCTGGGTCACTGAGGAAGCTATCCTATTTGTTGCTGCCACCCCATGTGACTCTGGTGGCCATCTTGGGTCAGGCAGAGCATATTTAAGGCCTGGGTTCCCAGGTTTGGAGCACAATTGCAATTGAGCAGTGTAGGGAAAGGTACCCCGCTCATTAGGGTCAGTACTAGTGGTAGGAAAAGGTTCCTGATGAGGAGGGAAAGCTTAAGGTCTACCACTCCTCTAGACGTCTTCCTGATTGGGCACGAGGTGGCCAGGCTACATTCTGTCCCCTTTACAGGCCCTGTCAGTCTGGCTAAGTATCGCTCCATTCACTTTAGCTATGACTTAGCACCAGGGAAGGTGTGAAACGCGTTAGCTGTGCTGTATATTTTAATATATATTTGCTGTATAGACTGTGATTTTATATGGATCAATAAAGGTGATTGTATTGGAATGCGGCCATCCAGACTTTTTTCACAACATACTTCCTGTTGCATGCAAGGCCGGCACCCTCTCTGTGTGCAGTGGCGGTGAAGTACAGGGGTTGTTACTTTGAGTGATATACTACTTTTATCCATTTACATAGCTGGAAACCATAAGTGTAACTGGTTGGGCAGTCACAACAGTTTTGTTGTGAACTGTTACTGCATTACTTTAATACAAGTTCTCTATTGCACCCGGCTGTGTGAATTATTGCCACTGCACCCCACTACACACCACTTACAGGTTCAAAAATAAAAATCTGTCTGCCTTTCCTGCCTTCTTAGAGTTTGCAGGATGTAATGCTTGTTTTGTCTAGGGGGCATCTAATAGACAGGAATACTTACTTTAATCCATGGTCCAGCAGGCTTCCTCCATGCCAATTTTGGTAATGAAGACCCGTGCCCCAAAGTCACTGCTCTTCCCTGGTTGTGTTGCCGCCCCTTTCTCCTGTGTCATCACGTACAATGCAGAATCCGTGGTGCGAGTTCTCTGTTGTATGTGATGACATCGAGGGCCTGCCCGCCTTCCAGGGGCAGGAGAGAAGACCAGAGTGCCAGCTGCTGTGGGACCATGGATTACGCATATCTAAACCGAAAACCAAAAAATGGAATATATTGCAGATTACTAGTCCTTAGATTTGGTGGCTGCATTTGCTTTTCTTTTCTTTTTTTTCACCTGGTAATCCTGCAAATAACACATTTCCTGTCCTAGGGCAGCTACATCCACTCTCCACTGTATCTGTGGAGGGAGCCGTGGTTGTCATAGTTACATAGTTGGTGAGGTTGAAAACAGTCCATCCAGTCCAACCTGTGTGTGAGTGCTTTTATGTTAATAGTACATTGTATACCCCTGTATGTTGTGGTCGTTAAGGTACCCACCTAATAGTTTTTTTGAAATGATTGATTCTCTCCCCGCTGATACCACTGCTTGTGGAAGAGAATTCCACATCCTTACCGCTCTTACAGTAAAGAACCCTCTAAGGTTAATCCGCTTCTCTTCTATTTTTAGTGAATGGCCGTGTGTCTTTTTAAATTCCCTTCCACTGAAAGGTTTGTTCCCTATGCTAGGATCACCAGTACAGTATTTGTACATTGATATCATATGCCCTCTATAGCGTCTCCTCTCCAGAGAGAATAAGTTCAATGCTTGTAGTCTTTCCCCATAGCTGAGATCCTCCAGTCCCTTTATTAGCTTTGTTACTCTTCTGTGGACTCTCTCCAGTTCCAACACATCCTTCTTGAGGACTGGTGCCAAGAACTGGACAGCATACTCCAGGTGTGGCTGGACCAGAGTCTTGTAGAGCGGGAGAATTATCGCTTTATCTCTTGAGTTAATTCCCTTTTTAATGCATGACAATATTCTGTTTGCTTTGCTTGCAGAAGCTTGTCATTGCATGTCATTGCTGAGCCTATCATCTACTAGGACCCCCAGGTCCTTTTTCATCCTAGATTCCCCCAGAGGTTCTCCCCCTAGCGAGTAAATTGCATTCATATTTTTGGCACCCAAATGCATTACTTGATATTTTTCAACATCAAACCTCATTTGCCATGTAGTTGTCCACCCCATTCATTTGTTTAGGTCTTCAAGGTTTCCCCATCCTTCAAGGTTTCCCAATCCTGCGTAGAAATTATTGCCTTGCTTAACTTTGTATCGTCCGCAAATACAGACATTGAGCTGTTTATCCCATCCTCTAGATTGTTTATGAATAAATTAAACAGGATTGGTCCCAGGACCAGTGGCGGTGCGTCCATAAGGGCGCACAGGCACCGCCCCCTCTCTCCTGCCACCCCCCTCTAGCACCAATAGATTCATGCATTGCATGAATCTATCTATCTATGGCCGCCGCTGCCACCCCCTATTCAGGCGCTCGGCCCCTTTTCGGGCGCAGGGCGCCTGAATTACAGCGGCGGGGGGTGGTTTTTAAGCACCCGATTAGAGCCATAGGTTCTAATAGGCGTCAAAAAAGGTGACCTACCTGCACCATGCTGGGTGCTCGCAGGTCACTCAGCTGTGTTAGTAAAGCGAATGAATATTCGCTTTCCTAACACTAAACCGCCTCTCTGCCAATCAGGTGCTCGGATCTGTTACCCGTCACCTGCTTGGCTGAAACGACAGGCGCTGTGATTGGACGCCAGGCATCCACTCATAGCAGAGGACGGGAAGAGAGGACGGGAGAAGACATCGAAGAGCTGTCCCACCGAGACAGGTAAGTGCAGACGGTGGGCCGGGGGGGGGGGTGCACAGTGGCTGCGTTTGATGGGGCACAGTGGAAGCATTTGATGGGCACAGTGGGAGCAATTTATGGGCACAGTGGCTGCGTTTGATGGCACAGTGGCTGCGTTTGATGGCACAGTGGCTGCGTTTGATGGGGCACAGTGGCTGCGTTTGATGGGGCACAGTGGCTGCGTTTGATGGGGCACAGTGGCTGCGTTTGATGGGGCACAGTGGCTGCGTTTGAAGGGCACAGTGGCTGCGTTTGAAGGGCACAGTGGCTGCGTTTGAAGGGCACAGTGGCTGCGTTTGAAGGGCACAGTGGCTGCGTTTGAAGGGCACAGTGGCGGCAATTGATGGGCACAGTGGCTGCATCTGATGGCACAGTGGCTGCATCTGATGGCACAGTGGCTGCGTTTGATGGGCACAGTGGCTGCGTTTGATGGGCACAGTGGCTGCTCCTACAGTTAGAACATGCTGAGGGAACACACTTAACCCCTTTATCCCCCCTAGGATTAACCCCTTCCCTGCCAGTGTCATTTTTACATTGATCAGTGCATTTTTTAGCACTGATCAATGTATTAATGTCACTGGTCCCCAAAAAGTTTCATTTTGGGTCTGATCTGTCCGCCGCAATGTTGCAGTCCCACCAAAAATCGCAGATCGCCACCATTACCAGTAAAAATAATAAAAATAAATAAAAGTCCCTAAATCTATCCCATAGTTTGTAGACATGATAACTTTTGGGCAAACCAATCCATATACTATTGCAATTTTTTTACCAAAAATATGTAGAAGAAAATATATCAGCCTAAACTGATGAATAAAGCTTTATACATCCCTGGTTGTCTTCAAAAATGGGAATTGGTTTTGACATGTCTATCCCAATGTCCACAAAAAGTTGATGAGTCCGTATTGCTTCTTGACATGCATGTGCTGCTGCAATGTACTCTGCTTCAGTTGAAGAAAGGGCGACAGTTGCTTGCTTATGACTAGACCAACTTATGGTTTCTTCCTTCCCCATAATGGAAGATGAATCCACTTGTGGATTTGCAGTCTGTGCAGTCCCCAGCCCAATCAGCATCCACATATCCGACCAGTGTTGGATTTGATGTTGCTGGTAATGGTGACTTCATTTGAATTGTTCCTTTGAGGTACTAAATCACTCTTTTTATTGCGTTCCAGTCACGCTGACAGGGAGCTGAAACTTTCCTGCTAAGCACAGTGCCTTGCAAAAGTATTCAACCCCCTTGGCTTTTTACCTATTTTGTTACATTACAGCCTTTAGTTCAATGTTTTTTTAATCTTAATTATATGTGATGGATCAGAACACAATAGTCTACGTTGGTGAAGTAAAATTTGAAAAATATATACATAAAACTATTTTTCAGAAATACAAAACTGATAATTGGCATGTGCGTATGTATTCACCCCCTTTGTTATGAAGCCCATAAAAAGCTGTGGCTCAACCAATTACCTTCAGGAGTCATATAATTAGTGAAATGATGTCCACCTGTGTGTAATCTAAGTGTCACATAACCTGTCATTACATATACACACCTTTTTGAAAGGCCCCAGAGGCTGCAACACCTAAGCAAGAGGCACCACTAACCAAACACTGCCATGAAGACCAAGGAACTCTCCAAACAAGTAAGGGACAATGTTGTTGAGAACTACAAGTCAGGGTAAGGTTATAACAAAAATATCCAAGTCTTTGATGATCCCTAGGAGCACCATAAAATCTATCATACCCAAATGGAAAGAACATGGCACAACAGCAAACCTGCCAAGAGACGGCCGCACACCAAAACTCATGGATCGTGCAAGGAGGGCCTTAATCAGAGAGGCAGCACAGAGACCTAAGGTAACCCTGGAGGAGCTGCAGAGTTCCACAGCAAAGACTGGAGTATCTGTACATAGGACGACAATAAGCCGTACGCTTCACAGAGTTGGGCTTTATGGCAGAGTGGCCAGAAGAAAGACATTACTTAAAGCAAAAAACAAAATGGCACATTTTGAGTTTGTGAAAAGGCATGTGGGAGACTCCCAAAATGTATGGAGGAAGGTGCTCTGGTCTGATGAGACTAAAATTTAACTTTTTGGCCATCAAAGAAAAGGCTATGTCTGGCGCAAACCCAACACATCACATCACCCAAAGAACACCATCCCCACAGTGAGACATGGTGGTGGCAGCATCATGTTGTGGAGATGTTTTTCAGCAGTTGGGACTGGGAAACTGGTCAGAGTTGAGGGAAAGATGGATGGTGCTAAATACAGGGATATTCTTGAGCAATACCTGTACCACACACCTGTATGTGATTTGAGGCTAGGACGGAGGTTCACCTTCCAACAGGACAATGACCCCAAATACACTGCTAAAGCAACACTTGAGTGGTTTAAGGGGAAACATGTAAATGTGTTGGAATGGCCTAATCAAAGCCCAGACCTCAATCTAATAGAAAATCTGGGGTCAGACTTAAAGATTGCTGTTCACAAGCGCAAACCAGCCAACTTGAAGGAGCTGGAGCAGTTTTGCAAGGAGGAATGGGCAAAAATCCCAGTGGTAAGATGTGGCAAGCTCATAGAGACTTATCCAAAGCGACTTGGAGCTGTGATAGCCGCAAAAGGTGGCTCTACAAAGTATTGATTTTAGGGGGGTGAATAGTTATGCACATTGACTTTTTCTGTTATTTTGTCCTATTTGTTGTTTGTTTCACAATAAAAAAAAAAAAACATCTTCCAAGTTGTGGGCATGTTCTGTAAATGAAATGATGCAAATCCTCAAACAATCCATGTTAATTCCAGGTTGTGAGGCAACAAAACACGAAAAATGCCAAGATGGGTGAATACTTTTGCAAGGCACTGTATGCCCACTGCTGTGGCTATGTCTGGTCTTGTCAAAGTGGCAGCATATAGCAGCTGATTGTAATCCCCTTCTTGTTCAAAACAAGTTATAATGTCATCAACATAGATAATGTATATCCATCTGTCTTCTTGATTCCTGGAGTAGAGACAGTGGTATGCTTTACTTCTTGAGAATCCCTCTCTGGTAAGTACTTTGTTCACTTTCTCGTTCCACATCCTTGCAGATTGCTTAAGACCGCAGATGCTCCTCTGAAGTTTACAAAAAAGGTTGTCTCCTTTCTCAAACCTTGGTGGTTGCTCCATGTAGAGATCTTGCTTAATGTCCACATATACAATAGGAAAGCAGTTTTAACTTCTAGGTGTTTGACTTGCATGCCTTTCCCTGCAACGCTAAGAAGCGCTCTGATGGTGGAGTGTTTTACGACGGGAGCAAATGTTTTATTGTAATCTTCACCAAATTTCTGGGAGTAACCCTTGGCAAATAGTCTGGCTTTTTATTTGTGGATATTCCCTTCTGCGTCTGACTTTGCTTTGAAAGTCCACTTACTTCCTATAGTTTTGCGGTTAGGAGGAAGCTCTGTGAGTGTCCAGGTTTTATTTTCTTTAAGTGAATTTAATTCCCATCAAATACATCCACTGTGCCCATAAATTGCAGCCACTGTGCCCATAAATTGCAGCCACTGTGCCCATAAATTGCAGCCACTGTGCCCATCAAATGCAGCCACTGTGTCCATCAAATGCAGCCACTGTGCCCATCAAATGCAGCCACTGTGCCATCAAATGCAGCCACTGTGTCATCAGTTGCAGCCACTGTGCCCATCAGTTGCAGCCACTGTGCCCATCAGTTGCAGCCACTGTGCCCATCAGTTGCAGCCACTGTGCCCATCAGTTGCAGCCACTGTGCCCATCAAATAAAGCCACTGTGCCCATCAAATGCAGCCACTGTGACCCCCTGCCCACCCGCTGTCTGACTGGCACTTACTCCATCTTGGTGATGGGTCAGGCAGTGGGTGATGGTGGGGAGCTGTGGGACAGGCAGCGGGTCAGACAGCGACGAGCTGTGTCCCCCATGTGTCTCTTTTTCTTCCCACTAGGCGTCCAATAGGAGCGCCTGTCCTTTCAGCCAATCAGGTGACAGGTATTAGACCCGCACTTCCTGATTGGTGGAAAGGCGGTTCAGTGTGCTAATCAGGTGCTTGAAAAAACCACCCCGTCTATGTAATTCAGGCGCCCGGCGTCCTAAAAGGGGCCGGATGCCTGAATAGGTGGTGGCCGTGGCAACCATGGATAGATTCATGCTTGTGCTGTAGAGCAGCAGTTCCCAATCTTTTTGACACCAGGGACCAGCTGCGTGGAAGAAAGTTATGCCAAGGTTTTTCACTGGGCAATTTGTCAGGGCAATGGCTGGTGTTGGCACTTCAATCATCACGGCACCATGGTTGATATGGTGTCAGGATGATTTAAGTGCATTATTTCTATTATTACATTGTAATGGTTCAACTCATAATGCTAAAACAATGGGAGCCCTGAGCGTGTCACTTGCCACCATTGCCTGCCACCATATGCAGCTTGTCACTTGCCACATTGCCTGCCTCCAGGTGCACTTTCCACCGTCGCCTGCCACCAGATGCAGCTTGTTGCTTGCCGTGTCACCTGCTACCAGATGCAGCTTGTCACTTGCCACGTTGCCTGCCACCAGATGCAGCTTGTCACTTGTCATGTCACCTGCCACTAAATGCAGCTTGTCACCTGCCTTGTCGCCTGCCACCAGATGCAGCTTACCTGTCACATCACCTGCCACCAGATGCAGATTGTCACTTGTCATTTCACCTGCCACTAAATGCAGCTTGTCACTTGCCTCGTCACCTACCACCAGATGCAGCTTGTTACTTGTCACGTCACCTGCTACCAGATGCAGATGGTCACTTGCCAAATCGCCTGCCACCAGTTGCAGCTTGTCACATCGCTTGCCACCAGATGTGCATTGTCACTTGCCACGTCACCTGACACCAGATGCAGTGTGTCACTTGCCAAACGCCTGCCACCAGATGCGGATTATCACTTGTCATGTCACCTGCCATCAGATACGGATTGTCACTTGCCAGTTCCTGCCACCAAAAAATACCAGATGCAGCTTGTCACTTTTTAAATGTAAAGGCAATTTGGTGGCAGGCAACAGTGACAGCAGAGAAATAGGTTTCTGGCAGTCTCTCTCCAGCTTTTCAGCGTCTGAGCGAGAAACTGGCACATGCGCATTGGCTGGCTCCCAGAGTGAGGGCGGGCAGTGAAAAATGATGTCATCTCTCTGCTCCCTCGCCCACCTACCAGCCCGCTCGCCTCCCGCACATGAGACAGAGCAGCCTTCATGGCCCAGCTGCAGAGAGGCTGTGGCCTGGTGGTTGGGGACACCCACTATAGAGCATGACAACACAGCCGGAGTGGTGTGCGGCCCCCACCCGGAAGTACTGGACCAGGTGTATATACAGTGTGTATGTATGTATGTATATGTATGTGTATGTATGTATGTATGTATATATATATATATATACGTGACCCAGCGCATGGGGCTGGACTGTAGCAGTAAAGCAACAGTAGGCAGTCCGGAAGTGGTCAATACCACTTTAATTGGAGATATGTCAATAGGCAGCCCATTTCTCCATAAAGGTGCGGGAATACACCAGGAGTCCACAATGGCAGCTGAAGACTTCAATGTGTTCCCATGCCAATTCCAGCAAGCTAAACAAAAATGGTAACCCCCCACCCCACCCCCAATTTATAACGCTTTTTAGAGTAAGACCTTCCATGTGCAATTTACTGTGAAGCTGGTCATAGACTGATAGTTTTTTCTTTTCTTCAGCCCATGGGCTATACAGTGCAGATGAACAAATCTCCTATTATGACATATATATATATATATATATATATATATATATATATATATATATATATAGCTGACCCTGTCACCGATCAAAATATCCAAACAGCGACTATATCTGATTGGATGTTCCAGGTCAGGGACTTAGAAAGCATTAATGCCAGGGGCAGCATTTTCAACAGTTGGGGCGATCAGCAAGAGGCAGCCCCCCCGTATTTCCTTAGCACATGATCTTTGGGGACGTTCAGCATGGCTTCTTTTTTTTTTTTTTTTTTTTTGTACATAACAGAAGTTTGGGAATAGTTTTGCCCTTTTAAAGCGGCATATCGCCTTTCCAGCAATCAGATCCCAGTGTTTGGTAACTTTTAAAATAAATACAGATAACTCCGACCTTGAGATTTCTTTCATTCAGAAGTTGCGGCTCACCTCAAGAGAATTTCAAACCACTTCAAAACATAATAAAGGAATCCAGAACTGGGCTGGATTAAAAACACATGGATTAAACACAGCTCGCTTTACACTTAGTTCTTACATGTACAATTAAATACAAAGGAAATCTCTGATTATGGCTTCCCACCAAAATCCCTTTCTTCTCGTGTGAGGCCTCAACACCCAATTCACTTCTTTAATTTAGTCTATTTTGGCTTTTAAATTTAGTTGAAACATTTTTTTTCCCACTAGCAAGCTCTATGCGGAGAATTGGAATGTATATTGTAGGAAGTACCATAGCCTTATTATTAAAGCCCAACTCCGGGCTCACCAGGCGGACAGTGCTGATCAGGGTGGATTTGATTTAATTCACTAGTAAAAAGGCTTGATTTAAACCAACTCGATTGAAATCATAATTTTTTAAGAGCAAATATCATCTCTGACCCGCTGTTGACTCACAGACAGTCCTATTCACTTTAATGGGACGGCTGGCGATGCGGCAGTGACACAACAAGGTGAGGGACGTGGCGGCAGCAGGTGAGTGGATGCCCGCTAACAGGCTCTGCCAATGTGGATCTGAAATGACAGGTGCTCTTTAAATGTAAGGACTTATTCTTGCTGGTAGTTAGAATCTTTAATATTTGCAAACAAAATTGAAGGTTTCCTATTTAGAATAATAAGCTGTCAGGTTAGTAAAACAGCGATATCAGAACCGATTTAATCATACAGTTTGTAGTGTACGTAGATTTGCAAAACAATGGAATAAAGGAATATTCCTGAACTTTGTTTTATCTCATGGTTACTGTGAAATTGTGTGAATGCATCAATGCAGTGCATGTTATCTCAACTTGCAGAGCTTTGATTCATTGAACGAGTTTACCAAAAATGTAAATATTGCAAAATATACAGCCTCATGCTACATAACTAGGCTCCATTTCATGCTGAATATACTAAATTATCAACCACTTCAGCCCCGGAAGAATTGGCCCCTCAATGACCAGAGCACTTTTTACAATTTGTCACTGTGCTGTTTTAACTGGTAATTGCGCGGTCATGTAACACTGTACCCAAACGAAATTTGCGTCCTTTTTTTCACACAAATAGAGCTTTTTTTTTTTTTTTTTTAACTGACAATTTTTATTATTTTTTCCACAGAAAAATAGATACAGCATTATAGCATTGGGTACAGGGAGAGAGAGAGATCATAATGTCACAATTCAATTTGGCACACAATCATCCAAACGGTGGGCGGCAAAGCCTTTCAATATAAACAGTTAGTGATAAAATGAAGTTGGTTTACTGGATAATAATAAACCAACTAGTAACCGCTAGTACCCTTTGCATAGATGTATACATTTTCAGAAAGAGAGAAGAAAAAAGGAAAAAGTAGGAAAAGGTAGAAGAAGGGGGAGGGGACGGCCACCCATCTCCAGAGCCCGGAACAGGCCGGTGGGGGATGAGTCATAAATACATAAATGACACATGTCTTTAGGTCGCAGGAGTCTCCAACAGAACCCAGGGTTCCCAAATACGGTTATGCTTATCAAGTGTATCATTTAATGAGGCCGTAAGATATTCCATCCTCTTGACATCTCTGATCCTGGAATGCAGCTCAGTCAATGATGGAGGTTCTCTTTTTTTCCACTTTAGAGCCACCAATCAACGTGCTGCAGTAAGCACATGGGCTAAGAGTTTTTTGGACATTTTAGAGAAGGTGGCAGGTGGAAGGCCCAAGAGAAAAATCCTCGGATCAAGGAGCATTTCAACATCGAAGATGGACTGGAGTAGAGATTGTACCATACCCCAGTAGGGAATGATTAGAGGGCAGGTCCAATAGACATGAAGTAGTGTTCCCCTATCCCTATAACATCTCCAACAGCGGGAGTCGGCCGTGGGGTATATGAAGTGGAGCAGGTCAGGGGTCTGATACCAATGAAATAGAATCTTATATTGATTCTCTTTATAAAGCGTGCATATGGAGCTTTTAGTAGCCTGGGTCCATATGGATTGCCAGATCCTTAAGGATAAATCTGTGCCCAACGCCTGCTCCCACTTAGCCATATATGAATGTCGCGGCCCGCCTGGTGAGAAATTTGTGATCAGTATCTGATAGGTGTGGGAAATCATGCCCTTAGGGGACGAACCCTCTAAACATAGCCCCTCGAAGTCTGTCAGGGGGGAAAATCTTAAATTCGACCCCAGTGATTGTGCATAATGGCGAAGTTGTAGGTAACTGAAAAAGGCCTGCTTAGGGATATCAAAAGTCTCTTGCAGTTCTTGGAAGGGTTGTAGCATTCTGGTTTTAGGGTCAATTAGTTGTCCATAACGGAATATGTCCTTGTCCATCCAAAAATGGGACATCTGTGAAGTTAAGCTGTCAGGAATATTGGGTGTAAATAGGAATGAAGTGACTGGGGAAGATGTGGTGGTGAGCGGGTATTTCAATTTGGCCCGTCGCCATAATGTACGTAAGAGAGCCATCGGTCCTAGCAACTGTACGCTGCCGGGGGGTATATCAGAGCTCCAAAGCATGGAGTTTGGGTGTATGGGGGCTAGCCACAACTTTTCTATCTGTGTCCACCTACTGTAAGCATGTAGGGAGCACCAGGAGGCTATAGGTTTTAATTGAGCTGCTAGATAATACTTAGCTATGTTGGGGAACGCCAGTCCACCTTGGTTACGTGGAGCATATAAAACCGATCTAGCAACACGGTGTCTTTTATAATTCCAGAAAAAGTTTATCAGGTCACCTTGAAGTTTTTTTAGGTGTGAGCACGGAATGGGAATAGGAAGCGTCTCAAAAAGATATAGAAGTCTGGGTAATATCGTCATCTTCAAGGTTGCAAGTCTACCAAAAAGGGACAGTTTCAGAGATTTCCATTTAGTTAGGGAGGCTCTGATAGAGGTAAACATTTGGGGGAAGTTGGCCTTGTATAGAGTATCGTATGTGGATGTTATGTGTACCCCAGGGTATTTTAAGGAAGAGGACCGCCAAGAGTATGGAAATGTTTGCGAAAGTGTTAATAATGTATGGGGGGATAAATTAAGAGGAAGAACCTCCGTCTAGGAACTATTCATTTTATAACCTGAAAGGATGCTATATCTTTCCAGCTCCACTTGTAAGTTTGGGAGAGATATGCGAGGTTGGGCGAGAGTGAGGAGGACATCATCCGCAAATAAGGAGATCTTAAATTCTCTAGTACGGACTGGGATACCATGAATACTTGGGTTATTTCTGATATGGGCTGCTAGCGGTTCAATGCATAGGGCATATAAAAGAGGGGAGAGTGGGCAGCCTTGGCGAGTTCCATTAGAGATCAAAAAGGTAGGGGAGGTGGCAAAGTTAGTGCGAACCTGGGCTGTTGGGGCCGAGTATAGATGGGTGATAGCTCGGAGGAATGGGCCCTCAATACCAGCCCGGTTGAGAGTCGTGAACAGGAAGGGCCAGCCTAGCCTATCAAAGGCTTTTTCGGCATCCAGACTGAGCAGTATTGCCTCCATTGTGTTCCTGTTCGCAACCTCCACCAGGTCGATAACCCTCCGGGTGTTATCCCCAGCCTGTCGACAAGGGATAAAACCCACCTGATCTCTATGGACCAGGGATGGCATGAAGTTGTTTAATCTATTTGCCAGCAGTTTCGTAAAAATTTTTAAGTCTGTATTGAGAAGTGCTATCGGCCTGTAATTAGACGGAAGAGTGTGGTCTTTACCTGGTTTTGGGATTAATGTTAGGTAGGAATTTTGCATATCTCTGGGGATGGGTGTGTCAGAGAGAAATGAGTTAAAGAGATTTGTCATATGGGGAAGTAAATGCGGTAGGAACGTCTTGTAATAGAGGTATGGTAGTCCTTGTAATAGAGGTAGGGCCTTATTATTTGGCGACAGTTTGATTGTTTCTGTTACCTCCTCCTCTGTAATGGAGGCATTAAGAGTCTCCAGAGCAGAGGAGGTAAGCCTAGGAGTGTCCGCTTCCACTAAATAGGTATGGATGGCCTGAGATAGGTCAGGAGGGGGTGGGTTGTGCGGAACATTCGGATCATTATACAGTGCAGAGTAAAAGTCGTGAAAAAGTTGTGCTATTTTGTTAGGGTGGGAGTGAAGGACGCCATTTGTCTCCCTAAGTTGAGTAGTGGTAGTGGTTGCTGCCTTGTCACGAAGCTGTTTCGCCAAAAGCGTATGTGGTTTGTTGGCTTTGTCGTAATAAGTCTGTCTAAGCCTAATCAGCGCCTTTTCTATCTTACCCATGTCGATATCCTTCAATCCAGCCCTTACACTAGTGAGTTCTTTAAGGGTTGTTAGGGACGGAGATGTGAGCAAGCGCGCTTCTAGATGCTTAAGTCTGTCTAAAAGGGCGCTGCGTGTTGTATTAGCATTTCTTTTCAGGGCAGTGGAGAGCGAGATGCATTGGCCTCGGAAGACCGCCTTATGGGCTTCCCACAAAGATGAGGTGGGGATCTCAGAGGAGCAATTTTCGGTAAAGTACAGTTTCAAAGTTTGCTCTAATTCTATTCTAGATGGGTCATGTTTAAGTAGAAAGTCATTTAGACGCCAATGGCATTTACGAAAGGAGCTTGGGGAGAGTACCAGGGAGAGTGTAATCGAGGCATGGTCCGACCAAGAAATGGCCTGAATGTCTGGGTTCGTACATGTTCGCAAAGTCGGGGCGTTGACAAAAAAATAGTCTATTCCTGAGTGGGACTTATGGGGATGGGAATAGAAAGTGAATTGTTTAGCTGATGGATAGGTGGTGCGCCAGGTATCAAACAGGGCATATTTCCTAGTAAGTTGGCGAAACTGGGTGGCTGTTCTATTAGCTGTTACTTGGGATTTCCTCGGACCCATTGAGTGTTTATCAAGACCCGGAGAGTGAACAAGGTTAAAGTTTCCTCCGATCACCAGGTATTGATGGGGGACCTCAAACAGGCGGTCAAAGACTTTCGACAAAAAGGGGATTTGATTCGTTTTTTGGGGCATACACATTACAGAGAGTGATACTCGCTCCTCCCCTCGGAGACCTCGGAGGATGAGGTAGTGTCCTAGTGGGTCAGAATACAGAGATTGTAACTGGAAGGGGGAGCCTTACTTAAAAAGGATTGCTACCCCTGCCCGTTTATGTGGGCCAGAGGCCTGGTATGTGTGAGGGTATTGTCGCTGTGCAAATGTCATGGTGCCCGTTTTGTCAAGGTGGGTCTCCTGAATGAAAAGAATGTCAGCTTTAGACCGTTTGAACTCTCGTAGCGCTAAGCTTCTCTTAACATATGAGTTAGGGCCCTTTTCGTTTAGTGAAAATATGTCAATCATGGTGGGTATGTTGTGGAAAGAAACGGTGGCTTACCTAGTGGGTGTAGTAGAGCCTTGGAGTATGGGAGGTCCCTAAGTGGGTCTCCATGGTGATTGCGGTTTGGAGGTCTACGACCCCCCGAACCTGAACCCGGTCCCGGAGATGGGTGGCGCCCAGAAGGTTGAGGAAGGGAAGAAGAATGGGAATAGCAGTAAGAGAAGAGTAGAGAGAAAAGTGTAAAAAACAGAAAAAAAACCACAAAGTTTAGTACAAAGTCAAGGTTAGTTAACCATTCACAATATAACCCACCTACACAAAGCGATGGGGTGGGAGACTCCGGAGGGCCCCCTCTGACAAAGGAGGCAGAAGTGCCCCTGTCAGAAAAAGTAGAAGAAGGGACCATTCGGAGATCCCCGGGGGGAGGAGAGGACGGACCCAAGGAGGGGATGACCCCCCTCCGGACCTGCCTGCATCTAAATTCACACAAGAAAAACTAAATAACAGAAAAAACATGGAACCTGCATGCATCAACTGGCAACCAACATATCTATACTCCTGATTATGGCCCGACTAAGAGAATAAACCACTGGGGCTATTGATTCGTGAGAGTTGGAGCAATAGTAAGTTGTGACCTGGAATTTAAAAACGGTGATATAAAAGTACTAGTGTAAGAGATACTTCTCTGCGTGATAGTATTCCTTTATAGTTTGACCCCCGACAGGGGGGGGGCAAAAAAGAAGGGGGGGGAGGGGGGGCAACCCTCCCTATTAACCATGCTCCTCCTCTGAGACAGAAAATAGGAAGGAGGGGAGAGAGAGAGAGAGTGGGTGAGTGGGTATAGGTAGGTGCAGGAGAAGGGGGGTGGAGAGGGGGGGGGGGAGAAGAGGAGAAGGGGGGGAGAGAAAGGGGGGGAGGGGAGGAAAAAAGAGGATATATGTGAAAGAAGAGGAGCATGGAGGGGGGGGGGTGACATAACCCGGCTCGCTAAGCAAGTCCTATCTAAACCTTATAGTCACAATCAAACATGTGTTGCTAACTTAATAGAAAATCTGTTTGCTGAGTAGGACCATACTATAGATGAGTAGGGTGAGCAGGATATGTCTCCAGGTTCTCAGGTAGAGAAATAGGGAGAGACAGATCGAGTAAATCTGAAGTCAATCTGGAGTCAGACATCTGGGTGAGGAAAGGAATTCAAATGAGCAGCAGTTCATCTCTGACGAGGTGGCGGGGAAGAACCTACAGATCGCGGTCTTGTGCGTTTCCGGCCTGCGACTTGGATCCAAGGGTCTGGGCGAGGTGGGGGTGCTGGCAACGGTTCCCATCCAGGGGTGGGTGGTACTGGAATATCCAATTCTCTGCAGAAAAATTGAAGATCCTCCGGGTATCGGAGTTTTGTGGACCTTCCATCGTTTTTTGCCGTGAGACTAAAGGGGAAACCCCAATGATAGGGAAAGTCATGCTCTCTTAACAGAGTGAGGAGTGGTTGCAAAGATCTTCTTTGTTGAAGGGTGATCCATGAGAGGTCTGGGAAGAGTTGTAAGGAGGCCCCATCAAAATCAATGGCATGCATGTTTCGCGCCTTTCTCATAATGTCCTCTTTAAGGGTGTAGTTATGTACCCTGCAGATCACGTCCCGTGGGCGGGATCCTGGTCCACGGGGGCGCAAAGCTCGGGGTGCACGATCCAGCTTAACTCGCTGATGTTCCGGGCGACCTAGAATGGTATTGAAAATGGCTTGCAAAGTCACATTCAGGTCTTCTTCTTGTGTCGCCTCCGGTAGGCCTCTGACCCTAATATTGTTACGCCTACCTCTGTTGTCGAGGTCCTCAAGGTGGCGTTGGAAGTCTCTAAGGGTAGTGGCTTGTGAAGTTAAGCGATCATGTATTTGTGAGATTTAGTGTCGTTTGTTTCCTCCTCTAAGGATGCGACTTTAGTGGACAGTTGGTGAAGATCAGTGCGAAGCATATTAATCTCAGTTCTGCAAGTGTCCCGCACTTCTTGAATTAGCATACGGAAGTCCTGTTTTGTGGGCATACAACGGACATAATCTCGCCAAGATGTGCATGCTTCAGGGTCAGGGTCAAAGTCTGATGTAATGTGAGCATGGGTGCCCTGCACTACAGCCGAGTAGGAAGCTGGCATGGGGGATCCCCTCTGTGGTGGCAGTGAAGGGGGAGTAGTGCTGGAGTGCTTAGTTAGCAATGGGCCTTGCGGGTTCTCCATTTGTGAATAAGCCCCCTGAGATCCTGATGGCCTTGAGGCCTGGGAAGGTGCTGGAGCCTGGACTGTATCCCTCTGGAGAGGGTAGAGAGAAGGGGCTCTATCCCTGTGAGGTTGGGGGCGTTGTGGCAGGGAACGGGGGAACTGGAGCATAGGAGTCCCAGGAGGGGGATAGCTGGCCGGAGGATACAGATGGCGCAGGCCCTATGAGGCATGGGGGGAAAGTCTGCGACAGGCTGCCCAGTATATGGCCTCCGGAGGGGGGGGCGATCGAAAGGTCAGCAGGGGGGATCGGAGAGTGGGTAGTGGGTAAGTCACCCTCGGATCCGTACCAGTTACTCCTGCGGTCTGCGGAGGTTTGCAGAGGAGGAGAAGGAGAGATTGCTGCATGTGGCGCCGGCGCCATCTTGGCCTCATGGTGTCCGGCCGTAGCTCCCTGCCCGAAATACTCCGTGATGAGTGGCGGGGGGACCGAGGAAGAATGGATGGTGTGTCCTCTGGGGTCCATTTCCTTATTTTTGCGCGGTTTGCCCATGTTTTACGGCGGAGAGGTGCAGGTTCCAGCTCTATGCAGGCAGGCTGGAGCGGGAGCTTCAGTGAGACACGTCTGCTCGGGAAGCCATCCAAGCCACGCCCCCAGAGCTTTCTTTTAATGGTATTTGATTGCCTCTGCGATTTTTATTTCTTGTGATATAAATGGAAAAAGACTGAAGATTTTGAAAACAAATGATATTTTCTACTTTTTGTTATAAAAAAAAATCCAATAAACTAAATTTTAGTCATACATTTAGCCCGGGTTCACACCTATGCGAATTAGATGTGCATTTCCGCACATCTAATTCGCATAGCAGGAGAATGTGACCGGCTCCCTATGGAGCCGGTTCACATATCTCCAGGGCGGCTGTGGTGCGCACTGCACAAAAACGCTGTGCGTCTTTGGCTGCGTTTCAGGGCCGAATAGAATCGGCCCTGATTCGTCCCTGAAACGGTGAACAGGGACGCACAGCGCTCCTGTGAGGTCCGCAGCGCATTATGGTGTGAACCCGGGCTTAGGCCAAAATGTATTTAGACACATGTCTTTGGTAAAAAAAAGTTAATAAGCATATATTTATTGGTTTGTGAAAAAGTTATAGCGTCTACAAACTAGGGTACATTTTCTGGAATTTACGCAGCTTTTAGTTTATGACTGCCTATATCATTTCTTGAGGTGCTAAAATGGCAGGGCAGTACAAACCCCCCCCTCCCCCAAATGACCCCAATTTGGAAAGTAGACACTCCAAGGAAATTGCTGAGAGACATGTTGAGCCCATTGAATATTTTATTTTTTTCTCACAAG
The DNA here is from genome assembly GCF_042186555.1 of Aquarana catesbeiana. NCBI lineage: Eukaryota > Metazoa > Chordata > Amphibia > Anura > Ranidae > Aquarana > Aquarana catesbeiana. Next base: position 755,649,951 of record NC_133325.1, read on the forward strand.
TGATTGACTTGGCTCACTCTAGCACATGCACACCTTGGATCCCAAGAAAGACTTACAATATCCTTGGAGAGCTTTCTGCCACTTAACTTCCACTTGGCTCATTTCATTGAGGGAGACAAAAGGACCCTTCTCCAGACCAGAGTCCCAGGCGACACGAAATCCTTTAGGAAGCCTTCTCTAGCCCCTTAGCCCAGCAGCTGATAAGGCCCAAACTACAAATCTTTTCTCACACTAGCTGCCTCACAAAGGCAGCAGCCCAGGAGAACCGGAAACCTTCCCTGAAGAGGAAAGAACACTCTGGAAAGGCCTTCCAAATATTTATCACCTTCCTCAGCAACCTTCTGGATGCCCCTTCCCAGGGATTGGTCGAGGTCTGATAAATGTTTATAACTGAGCAATTGGCTCTCCCTACTAGGGATGAGCCGAACACCCCCCCTGGTTCGGTTCGCACCAGAACATGCGAACAGGCAAATTTGTGCGAACACCGTTAAAGTCTATGGGACACGAACATGAAAAATCAAAAGTGCTAATTTTAAAGGCTTGTATGCAAGTTTTTGCCATAAAAAGTGTATGGGGACCCGGGTCCTGCCCCAGGGGACATGTATCAATGCAAAAAAAGTTTTGAAAACTGACACTTTTTTAGGAGTGGTGATTTTAAGAATGCTTAAAGTGAAACAATAAAAATTAAATATTCCTTTAAATATACTGTCTGGAGGGTCCCCTTTGTCTGCCTGTAAAATAGCACACCTTTGTGATTTGTTTTACAGTCCCGCAATGACATTTCAAAAGGAAAAGATGTCATTTAAACTTGCTCGCGGCTGTAATGTATTGCCGTGTCCTGGCAATATAGATAAAAATCAAGGAAAAAAGGCATGGCCTCCCCTCCCCAGTCCATACCAGGACTGGTATGGATATTAAGGGGAACTCCATGCCAAGATTTAAAAAAAAACAGTGTGGGGTCCCCCCCCCAAAATCCATACCAGGCCCTTCGGGTTAAAAAAAAATTAAAATAAAAAATTGGCCAAATTAAAAAAAAATGGTGTGGGGGCCCCCCCAAAATCCATCATAGACCCTTATCCGAGCATGCACCCTGGAGGGCAGGCTCCTGAACCATACCAGGCCACATGCCCTCAAAATGACGTAACCGAATGAACCAGCCCCTCTGTGATGGTACATGATGTCAAAAGGGGCGGGGTCACTCGGTTACGTCACCGGGTGGCTCCACTCTTGCCTATATAACAGCTGTCACCGCGAAAAGACAGCAGTTGGCGGGATACCCATTCACATAGGGGGGCCGGGATCTGGGGGCCCCCTTGTTAAAGGGGGCTTCCAGATTTTGATATGCCCCCCACCCGCAGACCCCCACAACCACCGGGCAAGGGTTGTGGGAATGAGGCCCTTGTCCCCATTAACATGGGAACAAGGTGCTTTGGGGGGGGACCCATCCTGACCTGCCAGGCTGCTTGCTTGGATAAGGGTCTGGTATGGATTTCCTTCCCCTCCCAAATTGACCAGATGACACAGTAATTTTTGGAGTCAAATGGCCATAGCAGCTGTTTTATTCTTTAAAACAATTGAAATACAAAAATTCCATAAACAGTCGAAATGCATAAATACATATAATACATAACCCATTAACAAAAAATCCTCAGTCTAATCCTACCCGGTCTAAAGATCTTTGAAGGCCTATTTTCTTTTTACCAACCGGTTGTATCTGTCACCCATGAAAGGCCCCCAGCCGCAATTTACACCAGCTCAGGGACAAGTACCCCTTATTTACAACCAACTTAAAAACCCCCGATATTACAATTGTATTATTAGGAAGGGAAGGGACACCCATACCTCCAGAGGGGCCAACCCCCCTAATTATCCAATATTTTCTCCAGCACCGCCTTAAAAGACCCAATAGACAAGAAACCAAACCACACCCGTATTATATTTTCGAAAAACATCCCCAACCCAAACCAAACCAACTAGGGAGGGTGGGTGGGTTGTTAGAAACCTTCCTTACCCTTTGAGAAGCTCCGACTGATCTCCGACTGGACACCTCCTCCCTCCACACTCTACTGGACACCCCCCCCCATCATTTCGGGACCCAATCATGTAAGTGAATAAACCCCATTACTCATATAATACCCCTATTCACTTCGCTTCACTGCCCACCCCTGTCATGCTGGCCCTCATCCCAGTTTCACTTTTACTCCGGGCCATATACTTGATGGATGGATGTGCAGATTGTTGAGGCTCCGGCTATGATGTTACCATTGTATTACTAGGAAGGGAAGGGACACCCATACCTCCAGATTGTCTCAACCCCCCTAATTCTACAGTATTTTCTCCATCACCGCCTTCAAAGACCCAATAGACCACCTGCCACAGCACACGTGACACCTTACGGATCCCTTACGTGACACCTTACGGATCTCATCCTGCAAACCCAGCTGCCACAAGTCAATGCCTACGGCATTAAAATGAACACCATCCCTTCTCAGGAAACGCCAGGTCTCCTCCTCAAGATCCCGATGACGAATCGCCAGGCCCCCATTGCGCACAAAATTATTTTGCCACCTCCTTGGTGACCTTTATTCTAGCTCTGTTGATTTTTTTCAACAGAACGAGCCAAACGCCAAGCGGACCAAGCCACAATGTTGGACCACATTTTTTTAAACACAGCCTTAAACTGGAATCAAGACGGAGCTGTCCCATCCGCATGTACAAAGAAAACACCCGGAAGATCGGGCCGAAGGCCGAAAAAAAAAACCCCACTGCCTGAACTGGGCACACCGGGGGAAGAGGGGACTGCACACAACTCAATTCTAAAGCCCCTCCTCAACTGATCCGTTTTCAATTTCCGAATAAAAACACCCACGGTATTGTCCCATACCCACACATCCTGTACACCCAAACCACCTGCACCCAGTTTATCCTGACTGACAATTTCCCCCACTCGAAAGGCCCCAAAAAAGGCCAGCACAAGACAGCCCGGAATAAAGCCACCTCATACTCAGACACACAAACCCTAGCCAATTGACCCACCACAGCACTGAGGACTGAAAAAGAAACCGGGCGCCTAGAGTCAGCTACAGAGCGACCCATGCGGTAACCCCACATAGCCTGCCGAACCATAAAAACCTTTGTCACATCCCGTTGAGCAGCCAACTTAAACAGAAAAGCCAGCCCAGTCAACTTCTGAGACATAGAAGAGACAGAAACACTGTGTTCGAAATTCCTGCCAATATAATAAAGTAAAATGTGTAACCCATCCTCATCCCGATAGTACCCCCCGACTTCACTCACTAGGTCCCTCCATTCCTGCCATACCCTGCTGTACGAAGTCCAAGTAGATGCAGATACTGAATTACAAATTAGGAACTGGAAAGTGGCAATGCAATGCTCCACAGTCGTGGAATCCCTCGCTGCTCTGCTTCCAGTGCCAGATGACGTAATCTGTCCCACTGGAAATGAGACAAAGCATCGGCCACTGAGTTATCAGTTCCCGAGACATGCACAGCAGACACAAAACAATTAAGACGTAAACAAGCAAGAACCAGGTGGTGAAGCAAGCAAACAAAAGCAGAAGAAGCTGTAAAACTATTAATGGCCTGTACCACCCCCAAATTGTCACAATGAAGCCTAACACCTTTGTTCCTAAATTCGGGACCCCACAACTCCACCGACAACACAATGGGAAACAACTCAAGGGCCGCCAAATTACGCACCAAACCAACCTCCTTCCATTCCAATGGCCAACACCCAGCACTCCACTGACCCCGGAAGTATGCCCCATAACCTGCCGAGCCTGCTGCATCAGTAAACAACTCCATATCAAAATTCGAAAGTGCTTGCTCTAACCAAAGAGAACGACCATTATAGGATGGCAAAAAGGAATCCCAAACCTGCAAGCCTTTCCATTGGCATAATGCAGCAAGCAAAATTCAATTTGCCCAAGAGAGATTGTAAATCCTTAAGTTGAATTTTTCTGCTCTGCATGGAGCCAAAACTGTCCCCTTTAGATCAGCAAGCTTATCCAAAGGCAAACGGCATTCCATTGCCACGGTATCGATGACAATACCCAAAAAGCACAATTCCGTGACCGGGCCCTCAGTCTTGTCCATGGCCAAAGGGACACCAAAAAACTCCAAAACATGCTGGACCGTAGCCAACAGGGAAGCACATATAGTACTGTCCGCAGGACCTGTACACAAGAAATCATCCAAATAATGAATGACTAAAGCAAGGCCCGAGACATCCAGAACCGCCCATTCCAAAAAAGAATTGAACTTTTCAAACAGCTAACACGAAATGGCACAACCCATGGGTAAACACTTATCAACAAAGAACTGCCCCTGCCAATGACAGCCTAGCAAGTGACAACAACCAGGATGCACAGGTAACCAAAAAAAGGCCGCCTCAATATCAATCTTTACCAACAATGACCATACCAGTGCACCCACGATACAGCCACATCGAAAGAAGTACAGGACACGGTACAAAGATCCGGGTGAATGGAGTCATTGACTGACCCACCCCTAGGATAAGAGAGGTGATAAATGAGCCGGAACTTATTCAGCTCCTTTTTGGGCACTACGCCCAATTTAGAAACAACAAGATTGGGCAATGGCGGCGAACCAAAGGGGCCAGCCATGCAACCCAAAGAAACTTCCTTAAATAGTGTTTCCGTAACAACCTCTGGATGCAAACTAGATGACTGCAAGTTGTTAGCTATTTGAAGATCGATCCGCAAATTACTGTGTATCCTAAGAAAAAACAGTTCCAATAAAGGAGCCGCCTCCTGATTAGGATAACGCTTTAGGAAAGAGGCTATCCTTCTTGCCTTCACCGGCGTCCTCCCTTTTTCCACCGTCGCTCTCTCCTTGCTTGAAGCACCGGGACAAAGGATGAGACCCTCTGCAACCAGAATACTCGTGACGGAAACGGCACGCAGTTCCGAACTTGCAACTTCCAGCGTTGTATTGCCAGCAGAAACCCTTGCGAACACCGGCCGGTTGTGCAGAGGATGCTGAATCCCTGGCCCCACCCTGAAAGGGGGTAACTGAACTCCGCGGAAACGACATCAGTTTCATCCAAAGGCTGATTACTTTGTGGTCCCACCGCAAAGAAGGGCGGACCGTTTTATGTTGACGGAACTGCTCGTCATATCATAGCCAAGCAGTCCCACTGTAAACTCGCTGAGCCTCGCCAATAGAGTCCAAATAGCAAAACAGGGAAGAGCAATTCTAAGGGGCCTTTCTCCGATGACGCTCGCCAAAATCGCAAATGCCTGCAACCAGTTTGTGAATGTACAGGGAATCAGTCCATACCGCCGTCTTTCTTCCTCCTCTTTCTTACTCTCATCTGGTTTAACTTTGTCCAAGTTTAACTTCTCCAACAGCAACAAAGAAAATATCTCTACATACTCACCTTTCTTTATACGCTCCCAAAGGTCCCTCGAAACACACATACACTTCGCATTTAGCGGAATACACCAAACGCACCCCATCCACCCCGGCGATGCCCTTACCAGCCGTAGTGGCTTCTGATGCTGGATCCGCTGTCTGGTGTGTTCCTTGGCCTTCTTTATGCTGTTTGTTCTCTAATGTTCACTAAGGTTCTCTAACAAACCTCTGAGGGCTTCACAGAACAGCTGTATTGATACTGAGATTAAATTACACACAGGTGGACCCTATTTACTAATTAGGAGGCTTCTGAAGGCAATTGGTTCCACTAGATTTTAGTTAGGGGTATCAGAGTAAAGGGGTCTGAATGCAAATGCACACCACACTTTTCAGAAATGTATTAGTAAAAATATTTTAAAAACATTTATCATTTTCCGTCCACTTCACAATTATGTGCCACTTTGTGTTGGTCTATCACATAAAATCCAAATAAAATACATTTACGTTTTTGGGTGTGACATGACAAAATGTGGAAAATTTCAAGGAATATAAATACTTTTTCAAGGCACTGTAAGTCTCTAATTATTGTAATTAATGAGAAGGGAGTGTTCACCCCAAGATGGAACTATGAAGTGTGCAATGGTTAATTTGCTGTCTGGAACTAACAGACTCATGGTATGATCCGAGACAGGCCTCAATGCCTGATACAAGCTAAAAGACTTTATGTCAGATTTGATGGTATGGAATTATTGAGTAATAGAATGTTTGGTATGTAGCGATTGGTGGTTATCCTAATAATCTGCATTGTACAAGAATAGCGTCTCTGTAGTTTTTATTACAGGCATGGTCAGTCCATTGGTCAGGGTCATGTGGTATTTACACGCATGAACTAATAGTTTCTCGCTTTAGGAGAAGAAACTTGTGAAAAAAATGAATAAAGACGTTAGGATAGAAAGTGGGTAATTGATAAAAATAGAGGGGAAAAGAGAGTATGGGAGACCTGTGCCACTATAGCGTGTGTTGTCATGGAGGTTAGAGAACTGGTCTCTGAAATGCAGCCCTTTGCTTGCCTTTATCCAGCCATTGGGGCACTATTCTCCGACTGACACCAACAATGAGGGCATAATTCTAGCCACCGACACCAACAATGGAGCGCTATCCCACTGATACCAATGATGGCCACACTTCCACCAACTGACACCAATGATGGGGCACTATTCCTCCCACTGACACCAATGATGGGGCACTATTCTTCCCACTGACACCAATGATGGGGCACTATTCTTCCCACTGACACCAATGATGGGGCACTATTCTTCCCACTGACACCAATGATGGGGCACTATTCTTCCCACTGACACCAACAATGGAGCACTATTCCTCCCACTGACACCAACAATGGAGCACTATCCCACTGATACCAATGATGGGCACACTTCCACCAACTGACACCAGTGACGGGGTACTATTTCTCCCACTGACACCAATGATGGGGCACTATTCCTCCCACTAAATATGTGGCATTAGAAAAAGAGGCTCTTCTTTGTAAATACTGAACACAGATCCTAATGACAGTGTTGATTGCCACATTAAGCAAGCTACTAGCAGGCATTAGCAGGCTTTCAACAAGCTGTCCTGAAGCCTGCTAGCAGTTTGTTTAAAGTGACAATCAGCACACCTATTAGGATCTGTGTTCAACATTTACAAACTGGAGATTAATTGTGCTTTAACAGCTTCAACAAAGCTTGCTGTTCACACTGCTCTTATATAGGCTGAAGCCTGTGTGAAACAGACCTTGATCAGTGGCGTCCCGTTCATTAGGGGCGCCCAGGCGCTGGCCCCTCTCTCCTCTCCACCCCTATATGCAGTGGATAGATTCATGCATAGCACAAATCTATCCACAGACGCCGCGGCCGCCCCTTATTCATGTGTCTGGCCCCTTTTGGGTCACCGGGTGCATGAATTACAGTGGTGGGGTTTTATTTTTTTTTTTTAAGCACCTGATTAGAGCCATAGGCTTTAATAGGCTTAAAAATAGCATGGGCTCGGGATGCTGAGGACGCGTCCTGAGCCCACCCAGGTGTGTTACAACAGCGAATGAATATTCGCTGTTGCAACACTGATCCTCCTCCCAGCCAATCGGGAAGCAGGTATGAAACCCGTTTCCTGATTGGCCAAAACCTCAGGCGATCAGAGGACTCCAGGAGAGGACACCAGAGCCCACCACGCTGGAAGATGGCCATAGCAGCTCCAACCTCCGTCCAACCTCCGCTCTCACCGCCCCCCCCCCCCCCCCCCAAAAAAAAAATAAAACTCCACCAGCCGCCACTGGCCTTGATATTTACAATTTGGAAATCACTGTCCATTGATGCGAATTATATTTTACAATAGACAGTTAATGCGTAATGTTGATAGCATAAAATGATGAAATCTCAGGTTTTTCGTTTCAGTGGTTAAACAGTACACGCCTCTAGCAGAATACAGTTTACAGACCATGAAAATATGTGATACGCTGATAATAATAGCATAGTGATTAACACAGATTTGATTTCCACATTTGTTATGTATTACCTTGGTAAAATCTTTCTTCCTTGTTACTCCGGTGAATACATATTCAGATTTTATTTGCCTCCCAATGACTGGATTGGATTCTGTATGCAAAAAATAGAGGGGGGAATTTGGGACTTTGAGTGAGGCACATATGTGGTGTGCCTCCATCCCTGGTGCGAAGACTAAAGCGGGGAGTTTGGGACTTTAAATGAGGCTGTAGACATTGGGTAGGCTAAATGGAGGTACGGTACATAATAATAAATATGTACCTCCATTTAGCCTACCTTCACAATGTCTACAGCCTCATTTAAAGTCCCAAACTCCCCACTTTAGTCTCTGTATGCTGTGCAGGACTTCACAGGTACATACCAGTCTGCTGGGGAACTGCGGTAACACATGTTCATTAACCGCTTCAGGACTTTTTATTTATTATGATTTATTTCTTATTTATTTCAGGTACTTATATAGCGCCGTCAGTTTACACAGCACTTTACATATACATTGTACATTCACATCAGTCCCTACCCTCAAGGAGCTTACAATCCAAGGTCCCTAACACACATTCATACATATACTAGGGCCAATTTAGGCAGGATCCGCTTATCGTCTATGCACAGTGTTCAAAGTAGGTTCAGCAAAGTATTCCCAAGGTAGAGATGTGCAAAGTGTCCTGGTGAAACCGCGATAAAGGATTTGTAAACGTCCAGGCCAATTCGATGTCTTCTGGACAGTAGCTCATGTAGCCACACTCGTGCAGTGGATCTGCTGGACCAATCTCCCGATGTGAAGCTCAGTACACCGGTTGGAAGGCAACTGGAGTTAGGGTTGCCACCTGTCCAGGATTCACCGGACAGTTCGGGTTTGGAATCATGCGTCCGGGTTTCAGACTGCCTGAAACACGGACACATTATTTAGAATGGACTATAGCTTCCCAGCAGGGTTGCTGGCTTCAGTTGTCTAAGCTGAGAGTGTCTGTTACACTCTTTCACACTGCCCAAAGCCAGCACTATAACCCCCCCCCCCCCCAAACACACACAGATGGGAGAGGAGAAAGGGCTCGATCTGCACCTCTTCCTCCTGCCCCTACCCCTCTGTGTCTGCCCACACTCCAGTCCCCAGGGCTGTGCCTCAGAAAAGGAAAGTTGGGACCAGAAATTTGAAGTCCAGAAGCCTCAGATATATCTGGATGAGAGGTGCTGACTGCCAAGGGGTGAGTGAGCTCACCATCCTTCCCTGTCTGTGACTGAAGTCTCCCCCCCTCTCTCTCCTGCCTCTGAGTGAGTACACTAAGGTAAATCAGGGTTCTCAGAGCACCCCTTACATCAGATTTCCCCTTTACACCAGAAGCCACAGTGTTTCCCCTTACATCAGAGTCTTCTCTGTACATCAGAGTTCTTAGTGTTCCCCCTTAAATCAGGGTTCCCAGAGCATCCCTTATGTTAGAGTCCCCAGAGTTCTCCCTTACATCAGAGTCTGCAGAGTCCCCCCTTACAGTGAAAGGGAACTCTGTGAGTTCAGATGTAAAAGGGGAACTCTGTGGACTCTGATGTAAAGGGGGACTCTTGTTATTAACTTTGTGTGATTAGAAATGTTATTTAATAGCAAAATATATGTAAAGTTAATACAATAAAAAAAATTGCTGTGCGCCGCTAAAGTGTTCGGGTTTGACTTGAAGAAAAGGTGGCAACCTTAGATCAGAGTGGTGTTGGATGGATGTCAGATGAACAGCAAACAGAGCTAGGCCCCTCTCACCCAGGTTGGAATGTTCTACACCGCGTGGTAGGCTGCGACCCCTCTCTCCATGCATGGAGAGGTCCGTGTTGCGTCAGGCTCAGGAGGAAGAGAGCTCCGTGCGGGCTTTTTCTTCTTTTATAGCTACTCCCAGCAATCTCCCTGATGGTAGCAAAGATCCCTGGGATATGTAGTCTAGGCGCATAATCATGCAAAGCAATTATCAGTCTGAGGAACTACTCATCCCACAATCCCTTTAGTTTGGCTCACAAATATGATGTCAATTGATAACACTGATCACTAGAGGGACATGCGATGCAAATACTGTACTTTACGGTTGTAGTCCATATTGCTACATCAGTGACAGTGTATATTATTAGCACTGATCATTGTATAAGTGTTACTGGTGATGTCAGTGGCAGTTAGTTACCTCCCCCCCCCAGCGTCAGTTAGTGTTAGATTTTCCACCGCTCTATTGCTGTCCCACTATAAATTGCTGATCAGCAGGGCTGGACTGGGACAAAAATTTGGCCCTGGACTTCCTCATGACCGGCCCACTTTAAATTTGAGTGTCCCCAACAGCGTCCCCCTTTCATCAGAGTGTCCCCAACAGCGTCCCCCTTTCATCAGAGTGTCCCCAACAGCGTCCCCCTTACATCAGAGTGTCCCCAACAGCATCCCCCTTACATCAGAGAGTCCCAATCAGCAGCCCACTTCACATCAGAGTCCCCATCAGAGAGTCCCCACCAGCAGCTCCCTTCACATCGGTGTGTCCCCATCAGAAGCCCTTCACATCAGAGTCCCCACCAGCAGCCCACTTCACATCAGAGTCCCCACCAGCAACCCACTTCACATCAGAGTCCCCACCAGCAACCCACTTCACATCAGAGTCCCCACCAGCAACCCACTTCACATCAGAGTCCCCACCAGCAGCCCACTTCACATCAGAGTCCCCACCAGCAGCCCACTTCACATCAGAGTCCCCACTAGCAGCCCCCTTCACATTAAAGAGCCCCCATCAGCAGCCCCCTTCACATCAGAGTATCCTCCCCCTCCCACGTGTACTCACAGTTTTGAAGGCAGCTTCTCGTTCCTCTCTCCAGTCATGTGATAACAAGTGCTAAGGGGAGAGAGGAAGGAAAGTCTACCCTTGGTCTATCTCCCCCTGCAGGCTGGAGGGAGCAGAAAGCCTAATGCTCTCTCCAGCATATGACGGAAGCTGCTCCTCCTGACAGGAGTGAAATTGCGATCACTCACTGTCAGAGAGGAGCGGCTCCAGGACTGCACCTGACTGGCCCACTGAGCCATCGGCCCACCGGGAATCTCCCGGTAGTCCCGATGGCCAGTACATGCCTGCTGATCAGCGCCATTAGAAGTATAAAAAAAAATCCAGTATACATCCCATAGTTTGTATACGCTATAACTTTAACGAAAACCAATCAATATAAATTTATTGGGATTTTTTGTACCAGAGCAGAATACATTTTAGCCAAAATTTATAAAGAAATTTGATTTTGTTTTACATTTTTTCATTGGAGATGCAGAATGTAAAAAATATTGGGCTTTTTTCCCAACATTTTTGTTCTTTTTTTTCTTTATATTGCAAAAAGTAAAAAACCCAGTGGTTATAAAATACCACCAAAAGAAAGCTCTACTTGGGTGAAAAAAATTCTAAATTTCGTTTGTGTACAGTGTTGCATGACTGTGCAATTACCAGTTAAAATAGTGCAGTGCTGAATAGCCAAAAATGGCCTGATCATGAAGGGGGTAAAATTTTCCAGAGATGAAGTGGTTAAAGAGGAAGTAAAGTCTTATTTTTTTTTGTACCTACAGGTAAGCCTATAATAAAACTTACCTGTAGGTACTGTGAATATCTCCTAAACTTGCACAGTTTAGGAGACATTCAGAGTACATGCAGCTGATGAGATCATCGTCGCATGCGCTCTGAAGGTCTGGCACGGTAAGCCTGTGCTGTAAATGGCGGCTCCTGCACGCATGCAGGGGAATGACACCATCGTGGCTCCAGCAACTCACATCGCCGAAACCTGCAATCCCGGGAGAAACTCTGGGGAAGATGTCAGCTGTCTCAGTGGTGTGCGGGCGCCACTGGAGGACTTTGTTCTACTAGCTCATTATGCCTTTGTCTTACGGGGTTTTTTTTTTTTTTGGGGGGGGGGGGGCTTCTTGGGGGTTTACAACCTCTTTTAAAGTAAAGCTGGCCATAGACGGCTGGGTATACACTAGGTGGGTATACACTTGCAGTATTCTGTTTTTTTTCATTGTAAGAATGATTGTTAATTTTTCTAATCATTAGTGGGGGTCAAATCAACACTCGTTGACGACCGATGTGATGAGAAAATACAAATTTCTAACAGTGGATGTGGTTTTCGTTCGTTAAAGTCTATTCATTTCAGAATCAAATGTTGAAAGCAAATGAAATCTTGAACTACTTTGGAACGACATTCAAATGTATTGAGAATTTTCGTACAAATTTTCATTGGAAGTTCTGCTAGTGTATACCCAGCTTAACAGATTCCTCCATCTGCGCATATGGGGTGGATAAAGGAACCCACCCTCCCTATTTGCTGGAACATTGTATTTTGACAGCAGGTTTTGTCGCTGCCAGAAAACACTATTAGAGACTGGAGCCACTGATCAGGAATAATTTTCCAGCATGTCTTTTCAACAGAAGTTGATCAACAGTTTGACTTCTGTTGAGCAGAGATGGTCACACACTGATTGAAACTTGGCCAGTCCCTGCTGAAGAAGCCGAATTTTAAAAAGTGTATTACCAGTTTAAGGCCCCTTTCACACGGCACGGACTCCGTTCCGATCAGCAGGGAATCAGCTCACAGATCCCCTGCTGATCAGAGTAGAGCGGGGCGGATGACAGGCCCGTGTCTGCTCAGTTTATGCAGAGCGGACACAAACAACGTTCTTCTCTATGGGCAGCTGGGTGTAAACAGACTCTGCTGTCCGTTTATGCCCAGCTGCCCTCTGATCCCCCTAGATCACGGGTCTCCAAACTTTCTAAACAAATGGCCAGTTTACTTTCCTTCAGACTTTAGGGGGCTCGGCTGTGGCCAGTGGGAGTAGAAAAGGTCAATGTGAAAAAACAATGCCCCATTGTTGGTGTCAGTGGGAGGAATTGTGCCCCATCATTTAAGCGCTATGTAAACTGTTGGCGCTATATAAATCCTGTATAATAATAATAATAATCATTGGTGTTACTGAGAGGAATTGTGCTCTGTTGTTGGTGTCCTTGTGAAGAATTGTTCCCCATCGTTGGTGTCATTAGGAGGAATTGTTCCCGATTGTTGGTGTCATTGGGAGGAATTGTTCCCCATCGTTGGTGTCATTGGGAGGAATTGTGCCCCATCGTTGGTGTCATTGGGAGGAATTGTTCCCCATCGTTGGTGTCATTGGGAGGAATTGCGCCCCATTGTTGGTGTCATTGGGAGGAATTGTTCCCCATCGTTGGTGTCATTGGGAGGAATTGTTCCCCATTGTTGGTGTCATTGGGAGGAATTGTTCCCCATCGTTGGTGTCATTGGGAGGAATTGTTCCCCATCGTTGGTGTCATTGGGAGGAATTGTGCCCCATCGTTGGTGTCATTAGGAGGAATTGTTCCCCATCGTTGGTGTAATTGGGAGGAATTGTGCCCCATCGTTGGTGTCATTGGGAGGAATCGTGCCCCATCGCTGGTGTCATTGGGAGGAATAGTGCACCTTTATTGGTGTCAGAGGGGGGAATTGTGCCCCATTGTTGGTATCTGAGGATGAAATAGTGCCCCAAGGTCCAGATAAAGGCAAGCAAAGGGCCTCCATCTAAGTCACAGTTTAGAGACTGCTGGCCTAGATGGAGGGGGATGGATCACCTTCTGTTTTTTTTAGCGGACCGCATAGGATTGGAGGTCCGATCATTCATCAGTCCATAGGGATGAATTAAGGGTCTGATGAGGTCCGCCTGAAAAACTGATAGGTGGACCTGATTGGAATGGTCTTGTGAAAGGGGCCCAAAGCTGTAAGTGAAAGATAGCTGAGCTCATCTGTCTACTGCTTCTCCTTCACTGTCCAGTCACAGGCTGTGGGAGGAACAAGACCTGTAGTGTAATGAAAAGGAGTTCTATGGTCACAGCATACACCTTCATTCTATAATATCAGAATTGTAATAACAATACAAACACAATTACGTTGTATTTTTGATAATCCAATATATGATTACTTGAAAAACCTCCTTTAATGTTGTGATTGCTGCCTGTCTGCTACCATCTCTTTCCACAACTTCCTGGATTCCCTGCTTGCTTTGCAGCTTCTACCCAACTTGGCGAGGTGAGTGCTTTGAGGCAGCGGAGGGAGAAGAAACCACCGGAAAGATAAAAGAGAGAAGAAACACTGGAGGAAGAAGACATGATTTTTACTAAAGGGCTTGTCAAAATCTGTCTCTTGGGTTTTGTAACATTACACTTCTTTTTTTTTTTTTCGGTAAATCGGTAGGGATACAATGTACCCTATACTCATTCACATGAGGGGAGGGCAGGATCTTGGGGTCCCGTATTTAAAGGGGGGCTTCCAGATTCCGATAAGCCCCCCGCTCGCAGACCCCAACAACCACAGCCTAGGGTTGTCGGGAGGAGGCATTGTTCCCATCAACATGGGGAAAATGTGCTTTGGGGTTGGGGGGGGGAGATCTCGAGAGGCATAACTACAATCTTCATGGTCCCAGTACAAGAAACCATGAAGGGCCTCCCTGACCGCTGGGGCCCTTTCGAATACTCCCTGAGCCCTTACCTCCAAGCCCAGGGTCCATGCCCCTTCCCATTGATCCTGGGGCCCATTACTCCCATTGTGGGGGCCCTTTGTAAGCCCCCAGTTCACAATGCTGGACTTATCATGCCACTTTCAACACATAAAGTCGCATGACAAGTCAAAACAAATTATTTCATGGGTGCTGTCTTAATTATTGAGCCTCAAGTTGCAGCGACAATAAAAAGGTTCCTACACTACTTTTCTGCGACTTTGGTGCAATTTGAGTGCCATAGACTGCAATGTTAAAGTGTTACTAAACCCACAACAGTAAAATCAGTCTGTATATGCAGTAAAACATGTTTGTTATATTTACTGTGGAACCTAGGGGGTTAATCCTGTGCATTGTGTAAAAAGGCTGCTTGAGCCGGTCTTCTCTGATCCTCCCCTTCTTCCACAGTCCCCAATCCATTTGCTGATAGTACAGAGCCTTGGGGGCACTCTGCACATGCTCAGTGTGGTGTGTATTGCTAGAGAGTTTTTTTTTTAGGCCCCTTTCACACTGGGGCGGGGGCGGCGTCGGCGGTAAAGTGCCGCTATTGTAAGCGGCGCTTTACCGTCGGTATTCGGCCGCTAGCGGGGCAGTTTCACCCCCCGCTAGCGGCCGAGAAAGGGTTAAAAACCTACGCAAAGCGCCTCTGCAGAGGCGCTTTGCCAGCGATATAGCCGCGCTGTCCCATTGATTTCAATGGGCAGGAGCCGTGAAGGAGTGGTGTATACTCTGCTCCTTCACCGCTCCGAAGATGCTGCTAGCAGGACTTTTTTTTCCCATCCTGCTAGCGCACCGCTCCAGTGTGAAAGCCCTCGGGGCTTTCACACTGGAGAGACAGCAGCGGCTGTATCGGGTCGGTTTGTAGGCGCTATTATTAGCGCAATAGCGCCTGCAAACCGCCCCAGTGTGAAAGGGCCCTTATTCTTGGGAGGGTGCAAGTGATCAGCACAGGGCCAATCAGCACTGTCCAGACAGAGTTCAGGGGCCCTGCAGCCTCATAGGACAGTCAGAGGAGAATGAAAATTCCTCCTACAAGCTTTAACCGATGCGGATAGAAGTCACAAGACTGCTATATACTGCTAACAAAAGGTATTTAGCTGTTTATATTTACAAAAATAATTGTATTTCTGTGTTCTGTGGGAGACCAAATATAGTGAATGCAGGGTCCTGGGTTTGGTAACACCTTAAAGGGTTACTAAACCCTTGTTTTTTTAAATACCAAACATGTCATACTTACCTCCTCTGTGCAGTTGGTTTTGCACAGAGTGGCCCCGATCCTCCTCTGCAGTCCCTCAGCGGCACTCATGGTTCCTCCTCTTCTGGAGTGCCCCGTCGGATAAGCGCTCTTCTTTGGGACACTTGTGCGAGCGCGCCCGTGTCCTGCTGCTGCGTCTATTGACACAGACAGCAGGACTCGGCTCCACCCCCCGGTGCCCACGTCATTGGATTTGATTGAAAGCAGCGGGAGCCAATGGCTGCGCTGCTATCAATCTATCCAAACAGGACACGAGACACTGGTTAGAGCTGGTGTGCTCATCACCGGGGCGAGAAAGAACAGGTTCAGGTAAGTAAAACGGGGTCTGGGGGGCTGCTGTATAACAGAAGGTTTTTCACCTTAATGCATAGAATGCATTAAGGTGAAAAAACATGAGGGTTTACAACCCCTTTAAATCACAAAAGTCGCACGCAAGTCGCAAGGAAATCAAAAGCAAGTCACAAGCAAGATTTGAGGAAGTTACAAGACTTTGGGGTTGCAGCAGAGTGACCCTTTCACATATTCTGCAGCAGGCCCCCTTCTTACCATCATGCCCCCCCCCCCCACACACACACATAATGGTGGAACACAAGGATCCAGTCGCGAGTGCAATCTTGCGACCCTGGTGCTTCCATTACTGGAACAACTGCAAGCCAAGTGTTTAGATCCTAATAAATTTAACAGGCATGTTTGACAGGCGGCACTGACCAAATTAAAGCAGAGCTTCAACCAAAAGAGGAAGTTCTGCTTGTTTGCTTCCTCCCCCCCTCTGGTGCCACATTTGGCACCTTTCGGTGGGGGAACGGGTACCTGTTTTTGACAGGTACCCGTCCCCACTTCTGGGGGACCTCGCCACAAGAAGTTCGGTCACCCTCCTCCTTCCCCTGCCGCTGGGCCAGTTAGAAAGCGCAGTGCGCTCCGTGCATGTGCAGTAGAGAACCGGCTGTGAAGCCAAAAGGCTTCGCTGCCGATTTCCTTTACCTCGAATAGCTGCAGCTGCACCCGACAGCCACCGGGAAAATTGGCTGGGGTGCCGACATTGCGGTATCCCTGGACAGGTAAGTGTCCTAATATTAAAAGTCAGCAGCTACAGTATTTGTATTTTTTTTGGGGGGGGCTGGAGCTCCGCTTTAAATCGCCACATTGCGAAGCTAAGCATCACGGCTGTAGGCATGAGCAACCGTTCTGTTCAATTGGAAAAGGGCGGCTGGTGGATGGTAAAAACACCAAATTAACCATCTGTTTTTACTGCCCATTTAAACCTAGCCTTAGACAGTTGTCACTGAAACAAGTGTCCCCATAGGGTGATTTCCCTTCTTTCCCTGTTTTGATGACAAGTGTAAAATTTTGGCTTTGCCATCACTTGACAATGTTCACTGGGACAAGTAGAGAGAGTGAATCTACCCAACAGGGACACAGACAACAACAACAAATATTATCCTAATCTGAATTCTTGTTCCGAGTCATCTGATGATCATACTATTCATTTACTAGTCTGCATTCTCCATGCATGCAGCTTTCCTTTAATGAGTGCAATGTGACCTGCAGAATGCAGAGGTGAGAGGTAATTCTTCTTGGGACCCGGAGCCTTGTGGTGCCAGTGGGAGGGTGTGGGGCGGAGGGAGGCTTGGGGAGTGGGACGCTCATAGCTTCACACTATTAGAGGATTTGTGAACACAGTGCTGGCTGCACTAATCCTGCACTGATCCAGGTCACCATAGTCACAGAGGAAGCCAAGGGAGGCTGACAGCTGGCCCACTGCACCCACTGATCACTGGCACCACTAGACTGAGAGCGGCACAGGACAAGCATGGCAGAGGCAGCAGCAGGTGAGCAGCCGGCACTGGCAGAGCAGACTGGGGTAAAGGGAGTGAAGGCAGAAAAAGGGCAGATTGCAGAGGTGATCATAGGGAGCAATGACACGGGTGCATGCCAGCTGAATGGAGGAGATGCACTCAGTTCTATTGTCAGCAGACAAGAAACCAAGGGTGCAGAACTACAGGCTGGGACAGAGAAGACCCCCACAGGGGAGGGTGTAGGAACAGAAGAGAGTGTGACCCCCACAGTGGAGGGTGTAGGGACAGAGGAGAGTGTGAGCCCCGCAGTGGAGGGTGTAGGGACAGAGGAGAGTGTGACCCCCACAGTGGAGGGTGTAGGGACAGAGGAGAGTGTGACCCCCACAGTGGAGGGTGTAGGGACAGAGGAGAGTGTGACCCCCACAGTGGAGGGTGTAGGGACAGAGGAGATTGTGAGCCCCGCAGTGGAGGGTGTAGGGGCAGAGGAGATTGTGAGCCCCGCAGTGGAGGGTGTAGGGGCAGAGGAGAGTGTAAGCCCCGCAGTGGAGGGTGTAGGGGCAGAGGAGATTGTGAGCCCCGCAGTGGAGGGTGTAGGGGCAGAGGAGATTGTGAGCCCCGCAGTGGAGGGTGTAGGGGCAGAGGAGAGTGTGAGCCCCGCAGTGGAGGGTGTAGGGACAGAGGAGAGTGTGGCTCCCGCAGTGGAGAGTGTGACCCCCGCAGTGGAAGGTGTAGGGGCAGAGGAGTTTGTGACCCCTGCAGTGAATGTTGTTGGAATAGAGGAGAGTGTGACTCCTTCAGTGGAGGGTGCAGGAGCAACAGAGGAGAGTGTGACCCTAGCAGGGGAGGGTGCCATAGGAGAGGAGAGTGTGACCCCCACAGTGGAGGGTACAGGGGCAGAGAACAGTGTGACTCCCCCAATAGAGAGTGCAAGCGCAGCAGAGGAGAGTGTAAAACCTATAGTGGAGAGTGCAGGGGCAATAGAGGAGAGTGTGACAACCACAGTAGAAGGTGCAGGGGCAGAGGACAGTGTGTCTCCAACAGTGGAGGGTGCAGAGGCAGGGGAGAGTATGATACCCATAGTGGAGACTGCAGGGGCAACAGAGGTGAGTGTGACCACCACAGTGGAGGGTGCAGGGACAATAGAGGAAAGTGTGATTACTTCAGCGGAGGGTTCAGGAGCAGAGGAGAGCGTAATCCCCGCAGTTGAGGGTGCAGGGGTAACAGAGGAGAGTGTGGCCCCCGCAGTGGAGGGTGCAGGGGTAACAGAGGAGAGTGTGGCCCCCGCAGTGGAGGGTGCAGGGGTAACAGAGGAGAGTTTGGCCCCCGCAGTGGAGGGTGTGGGGGTAACAGAGGAGAGTGTGGCCCCCGCAGTGGAGGGTGTGGGGGTAACAGAGGAGAGTGTGAGCCCTGCTGAGAAGGGTGCAGTGGAAAATGAGGATACCACAGTAGAAGAAGTGGTTCCCCCCACAGTGGAGAAAGGTGCATCAGAGAAGGGACAGGCTGTAACCCCCATAGTGGAGGAGGCTGTAACCCCCACAGAGGGGGAATCTGTGATCCCCATAGTAGAGGAAGCAGTGGCTCCCACAGTAGAGAAAGCTGTGACCCCCATAGTGGAGGAAGTCGTGACCCCAACAGTAGAGGAGGATGCAGGGCCAAAGGAGGAGGTTGTGACCCCCACAGAGGATGAAGGGGTGAACCCCATGGCAGAAGAGGGTGAAGCGGGCACAGCTGTGGCTGTAGAGGAAGGTACAGCTGAGATTCAGGACATTGTAAGTCCGGCTCAGGTAGAGTTGGAAATTATTGAGGAACCTGCAGAATCTGACCATGGTGACACCAGTGCTGGGAATGTCAGTGCTGAGGACAGTGGTGCAGTACAAGAGGTCAAAGAAGAAGAGAAAGAAAGCAGTGGGAGCAGTGGGAGCAGTGAGAGCAGTGAAGGGACATCCAGCAGTGATGAAGAAGAAGAAGAAGAGGAGAAGGAACAGAAAGCTGAAGAAGCAGAGGGAGGAAATAAAGACGAGGAGCAGCAGGAGGCTGAGGAAGAACCTACAGAACAGGTAGAAGCTGATATGAATGCAGAAGAGACAGGAACTGTTACAGAAGATCAGGAAGTTATTGAAAGTGTAACTAATGAGGAGGCATCCCAGGTGGCCAGCGAAGAGGAGAAAACAGATCTGGGTCCCCAGGCAGGATCTGCAGAGGAACCAGGAACCGTGGGAGATATCCCACTTGATGGACCTGATAATACATTGGACACCACAGTACAAGCAGATAGCCCCCCAGAACAGGACAACATTGTCATAACAGAAGAGGCTGAAGTGGCACAAGGACTTGAAGAAGCTCCTTTAGGGGAGGCTGCTGGAACCGAGGAAACCCCAACACCAGTTCTTCCAGCAAAGGAGGACCAGCCAGAGGGTCCTGATGCCAGACAAGACACAGCTGTGGGAGATGTGATTAGGGAAAATGGAACTAGTCCTTCGAGTGGTCCAGAAACTCCCCTGGAGAGCAATGACTTACCCCAGGAACACGACATATCCCTGTTTGTCAAGGTAGGACTTGTTACTAATGTGCAAGAATACTGTACACTGTCTTGTTGCTTTATGTAACCCAATCTAGTGAACATATATGTTTAACTGACAATTGCGCAGTCATGCGACCTACCCAAATAAAATGTATGTCCTTTTTTTCCCACAAATAGAGCTTTCTTTTGGTGGTATTTGATCACCTCTGCAGTTTTTATTTGTGCTATAAACAAAAAAAGACCAACAATTTTGAAAAAAAAAAAAAACATTTTTTACTTTCTACTATAAAACATATCCAAAAACAAAAAAGTAAAAAAATCTAATTTATTCATCAATTAAGGCCAATATATATTCTGCTACATATTTTTGGCAAAAAAAAAAAAAAAAAAGGATTGGTTTGTGCAAAAGTAAAGTGTCTACAAACTGTGGGATTTTTTTTTTTTTCATTTTTTTTTTTTTTACTAGTAAGGACGGCCATCGGCGACTTAACGTGGGACTGCGATATTGCGACAGACAAATCGGACACATAACTAACACATTTGACACTTTTGACACTGTACTAATGACACTGGCAGGAAAGAGGTTAACATCAGGGGCGATCAAAGGGTTAACTGTGTTCCCTGGGAGTGCTTTCTAACTGTAGGTGCTTGGACTGTGGGAAGACAGAGGTCCGTGTTCCTGCTTAGCAGAAACACAAAATCCCTGCCTTCCCTTGTCACAGAACAGCGGTCTTCCTTGTTTACATAGGCAGACCGCTGTTCTGCCTGTCTCCCAAATGATCGGCGAGTCCTGGCAGACATCGCGTCTGCAGAGCGCGCTGATTGGCTCCCGCTGTGTCCAATCACAGAGTGAGTGGTCGCTGGCAGTGCGTGCACGCGCCCCAGACCCGGAAGTGCCAGATCACGTACCTAGTACGTGATCTGACGCAGAGTGGCTGTCCTGCCGCATTATGCCGGGGCAGTCGGGAAGAGGTTAGAGTGTAATTATAAGGTGCAAATAAAATGTGCAAAAACATGCCAAAAGTACAAAAAGAGACCTAAAGTTGCACTTTCTGCATAGCTCCCAACTGTCCCTGATTTTGAGGGACTGTCCCTGATTTGGTACAAAGTCCCTCTGTCCCTCTTTCCTCCTCATCTGTCCTTCATTTTTATCTGATCTATATAGTTGTATATTAAATGAACTATTTATCTTTCAAAAAGTGTTTCCCAGCGCTAAACCTTTCATCCAAATTCTAAATTGCTGCATTTGTAAGTTTCAAAAGCCAAGGTAAAGTAATAGTAGTGGTAAAAAAACAGTTGTGGGTTTAACTAATTTTTTTTTGTATAGTTCTCCTTTAAGGGGTGTGGCAGGGGGTGTGTCCTATGACTACATCATTGGCAGGGGTGTGTCCTATGCCTACATCATTTTGCTAAAAGGCGTCCCTCGTTCGTATCTCAAAAAGTTGGGAGGTATGCTTCTGGTATATTTTTGCACTGAACAATTATGCATTTTAAAATGAACCTCACTACATTTTTGAGGTTGATCTGTGCAGTTTATTGGCTTTCCATGTAAATTGACAATAAACACCTGACAGCCATTCCCACCCTTACCCATTCATTTGTTGTTTTTCTTTCATCACTTCCTGTCTTTGTGATACCCATCAAAGTGATAGAAAGTGGGAATAAATCTTCCCCGTAAGGATGCAGGAACAAAAACTTGCTAGCCTTTCTAACCCTTCATCACTCTATCAAAGAAAAACTGTTTAGGCTGGAATGGATTTCAGCTTTAAAAAGTATTTTTTTAGCAAAGTAAACCAGGTATGCTGTATATCTCTGCAATACTTGCACATTTCCTCATGATTTATCCCTCTACACAGGGCCAACTTTAACATTGATTGGACCCCGGGCAAACATTTTCTTGGGCCCTCCACTTATCAACTATTTGCAGGCAGTGCGGGCTCAAGGGGAAGCTGCCTTGGGCCCCACCACAATCACTGGGCCCGGGGCAGCTGCCCCTTTTGCCCTGTGTTAAAGACGGCCCTGCCTCTGCATTTACAGAAAACAATGGCCGATCTGCCAGACATGCACTCAGCTCTTATGGTGGTCAATGCATGCTTCATTTGTTTTATTTAATCAATCTGTGATTCAATCAAAACAATCAAATCTGCAAAAAAATATTGAATAGCCATAACTTCCCTTCTGATTGGTTGCCAGCACTGAGATTCTTTGTTTATTGAATATGATCATATTTCAAACAGATTATAAATTTATATAGTGGAAATAAAGATGTGATCAATGATGTATAATCGTAGTTAACGATTGCATTGTAACTGTCAATCAAAATCCACTTTCCTGCATGTGGCATATTGATCAAATAGGTTTTTGGCTATAGATCAATTATTCCCATCAGAAAATTAATTGATCATTTATTGAAGCGTGTATGGCTACCATTAAAGTAGTATTAAAGCTTTGGGTTTTTTTTTTTTTTTGTAAATAACAAACATGTTATACTTACCTGCTCGTGGTAGTGCACAGAGCAGCCCAGATTCTCTTCTTTTTGGGTCCTAGCTCCTCCCCCTTGAGCAGTGCCCCCAGAGAAAGCCACTTGCCCTGGGGGCACCACTGCATGCTCACTTGCAAGCCGCTGCTCTATGTGTCCATAAGACAGACCTGTGACTCTGCCCCGCCCCCGCTCTCTCCTCATTGGTTTACTGTCTGTGATTGACAGCAATGGGAGCCAATGGGCTCCCACTGCTGTCTCAGCCAATGAGGAGGGAGAGTCCTGGGACAGCCAAAGCTATCGTGGACAGCGCTGGATCGGAGGGAGCTCAGATAAGGATTGGGGGGGCTGGGGGCTTTTACCTAGAATGCATTAAGGCAAAAAAAACTTCAGCCTTTAGAACCACTTTAAAGTGTTAGTAAACCCAGTAATATGAAAATAGTTCATCCTCCACAGTGCCCACCGCTTATAAATCTTCTTTTTGTATTAAAATACTGCCACTTTGTACCTTTTTGGATGATCTGTATACCACGGTCAGTGATTGACTGCAGGGTTTCTCCAGTGCTGAGAGTTCAGGAAGGAGGAGATTTTCACTACAGCCTGTATACATGCCCACATATGTGATGCCAATATCATGTGACCTGGCTAGCTCTGAGAACAAGTACATTTTCTCCTCAGCGCAAAAGACACAACTGAGCATGTGCAGGTCGGCTACCCTGTCTATGTTAGCTGGCCTTCCCCAGAAAGACAGTGCAGGAGGGGGAAGATCTGTGCGTACAGGATCAAACAGCCTTTTTACACAATGCAGAGGAATAACCCCTTAAGTTCCACAGTGAGTATAACAAACATGCTTTACTGCATATACAGACTGATTTTTACTGTTGTGGGTTTAGTAACACTTTAAGCCCTATTGTGGGGTGACAACACATTTTTTATGGAATGAGTGGTGTCAGCCCTGCCCAGTTGCCTTTTACTAAACTATTAAACCACTTCTACTCTCAGAACTCTACAACTTAAAGTGCAGTCATTCTCTAAGATGAGAACTAGGAGGGCTAAATAGGCTCTCTGAGACTACACAGGAAATGTGCACAGGACATAGGACAGGTTTTTTTTTGCACTTGTTAAACTGATAAAACAAAATGCTTCCTGTATATTTAAAAGACAAAACTGGAGCAAATAAGAGAAGTTCACTGTAAGGGCTCTTTCACGCGGGCGTTTCCGTGTACGGACTCCGCTTTGCTCAGTGGGTGATCGCTCCGCTGATCCCTGCTAAGCAGGAGGATGACAGGTCAGACCCCCACTGTCCTCTATGGGGAGATCGGATAAAATTGGACCGCCTGTCCTTTTTCATCCGCTCCTATCCGATCCGATTGTCATCCACCCGCATTTCACAGACAGGATCAGATCGGTTAGCGGCGGGTGTCAGCGGACATGTCACCGCTGAGCATTCCCTTACACGGAGCTGCAGAATCACCTAACTGGACCAGAGCGGATTACCGGAGATAGATTCCTCCATCCCTGTCTCAGCAGCTTCAGCTACACTGCATATAAATGAACAGGAAGTGCTTTGTACAGAAGTTCATTCACAAACAGAAGCATAGTAGACATAGTTTACTATCCTTCAGTTATGAATGAACACAGTGAGTGATCAGTACCAATCAACCAAAGTACAGCAGGACCAATGCTACCCCTTGGCAGACACTGGTAGTTAGTATAGGTGTTAGAATTGGGGTGAGAGCAGTTTTAAGATTAGTTTTATCCCAAAATGTATCCCAAAATTCCACTATAGTTATAGTTATGCTTTTGTTCCACTTTAACAGACTGAAAGGGAATACAACCAGAAGTTCATTATTAGAGTTTACATATGCATGAAAACGTTTCTCTTTTTTTCGTTTTGGATAGAGTATAGAAGGGTTAGACCCTCTGTCGAGTTTGTATTACTGCTTGTGCCCCCCCATTGGAGAGGTTCACCCCTCGGAAGAGAGTCCCCAAAACAAAAGGTGAGGGAAATTTCCCAATGGGGACACCTGTCTAAGAAGGGACTTCCTGTTGTGTCTCTCGGCAGGGATTCTAACCTTTTCCTACTTTATTCAAAACTAGAAGAAAAAAAAAGTTCTGGCTGTACAGACACTTCAAGTGAGTTGTATAAATGATCCTCTGGAGTTCTGCTTTAAAGTGACACTAAACTCTGGTTTAGAAAATCTATTCCATTTAAGTATGTATTCTTGACTGATTGGTAACCCAGTCACAGTAAATGTACTGCGAGTGGATGGCAGCTGCAGGTACCGCAACGTATTGGTACATCGCGGTGAGCATGCAAACGGGTGTGCCCCCTGGGGCGGCAGCGGTATCATGTGATCACTATGATTGGCCGATAGCGATCACGTGATTAGAATGTCATCAAAGCAGTCATGAATGGCTTGCTTAGTATTGCGATGCTGTGATTGGCCCACAGCTTTCACATGGTACCTGGACCAATCGCAGCACTCTGTAGAATGTGATTAGCTGTAGCCAATCATAGATCACAATGGTAAATCAAGCTGTCATGAATGAAGTACATCAGAAACTAAATCTATGACATAAGATTATTTGCTTGCAAAATGTTATGTCAGAGACTAAAAAAACAGTGCTAAACCTTTCATCCAATTTCTAAATTACTGCATTTGTAAACTTCAAAAGTCAGTATAAAGAAATAGAAATGGTAAAAAAAAAATAAAAATCCTTGTGGATTTAACAATTTTTTTTTGATAACTCTCCCTTGTTCCCATCTCAAAAAGTTGGGAGGTATGCCCATAGGAACAAGGCCCTGCTGTTCGAGGTCCCAGACTATTTATACACCCCTCATCCCCCTACTGGCTATTCTTCCTGCCAGGGATTGACTGAGGCTGCATGAATATGTAGGTGAGGGTTTGCCTCCTCCACCCACTAAATTCAGTGTCACCAATCAGTGCTGCCTATCAGTGCCCATCAATGTCACCTATCAGTGCCCATCAGTGCAGTGCCACCTATCAGTGCAGCCTCATCCGTGCCACCTCATTAGTGGCCATCGGTGCCCCCTTATCAGTGCTCATCAGTGCAACCTATCAGTGCCCCCTCATCAGTGCCCATCAGCGAAGCCTATCAGTGCCCGTCAGTGCCCCCTTATCAGTGCCTATCAGTGCAGCCTATTAGTGCCCCCTCGTCAGTGTCCATCAATGAAGCCTATCAGTGCCCCCTTATCAGTGCCCATCAGTGCAGCCTATCAGTGCCCTCTCATCAGTGCCCATCAGTGAAGCCTATCATTGCCTATCAGTGCAGGATATCAGTGCCTATTAGTGCCCCCTCATCAGTGCCCATCAGTAAAGCCTATCAGTGCCCATCAGTGCAGCCTATTAGTGCCCCCTCATCAGTGCCCATCAGTGAAGCCTATCAGTGCCCATCAGTGCCCCCTTATTAGTGCCAATCAGTGAAGCCTATCAGTGCCCATCAGTGCAGCCTAACAGTGCCCCCTCATCAGTGCCCATCAGTGAAGCCTATCAGTGCCCATCAGTGCCCCCTTATTAGTGCCCATCAGTGAAGCCTATCAGTGCCCATCAGTGCAGCCTAACAGTGCCCCCTCATCAGTGCCCATCAGTGAAGCCTATCAGTGCAGAATATCAGTGCCTATTAGTGCCCCCTCATCAGTGCCCATCAGTGCAGCCTATCAGTGCCCCCTCATCAGTGCCCATCAGTGCAGCCTATCAGTGCTCCCTCATCAGTGCCCATCAGTGCAGCCTATCAGTGCTCCCTCATCAGTGCCCATCAGTGCAGCCTATCAGTGCTCCCTCATCAGTGCCCATCAGTGCAGCCTATCAGTGCCCACCAGTGCCTATCAGTGCAGCCTATTAGTGCTCTTTAGTGCAGCCTCATCAGTGCACATCAATAAATAAGAAAAATTACTTATTTGAAAAATGTTATAACATTTTTAACATTAAAAAAATAATAATAGTAATTTGGCCTTTTTTGTTTGTTTACCAAAAACTAATGGTGGTATTTAATCAGCGGTGATTAAATACCACCAAAAGAAAGCTCTATCTCTTAAAAATGACATATGGGTACAGTGTTGTATGACAGCGCAATTGTCATTCAAAGTGCGACAGCGCCAAAAGCTAAAAATTGGCCTGGGCAAGAAGGGGGTGAACGTGCCCAGTAGGAAAGCGGTTAAACTACAGCCTTTGAACAACAGAGCACTGGGACCAAAATAATTAATTAAAAAAAATGAATTATTAAAAAAAATAACATAAAAGTTTTATTTAAAAATGTCATTAGTATGTTGAAGAGGGGGAAAGGAGGAACCAGGGAAGGCAGATTATACGTCAGTTTTAAAGTGTATGTCCAGCCTAAACTTGGTCCTGCAACCACCACGTCTCTCTCCAGCTATCATTCAAGGGTTAAATCTGATTCAGTCATTTGTCCTCCTCATTCGGACATTTGGGTAAACAGCAGCCAAGCTTCCCTACCCCGTCTGTTGTATAGAGATACAGCTGCAGGATTCACTATAAATGAGCATTTAATAAGATCTAAACCCTTGCTGGAAGACATTTCTCTTTTTAAAGCACTGTGCATCATAAACAATTGCCACGGCTTTTCTTCCTATAAAATACTGTTTTTTACCTTTGTTCATCCTCAGTGCTGCTGATCTCCTCCTGCCTCTTTTAGCCACTTCCTGTCTACATTCTCTCTCTCCAGCATCAGCTGCACTACACTGCTCTGGCCCGGTTTTCTGATCGCTGACAACGCCGGCTCATTGCTGCACAATATGTATTGGCGCATTGGCTTTTTGGTCTTCGCCAGGGGTGCGTGTGATCAGGTGACATTGTAGGAGAGAAGTTGGGGGTCACTTGTCAAGCTCTGTGATTTCAGCTCTCCTGATCTAACCTGTACTAGAATATGGGCAACTAGAACCCGACGGCTGTGGAAGCTTATGCACCAGGAGCGGTCCGTCCATTAAGGGGCGCACGGGCGCCGCCCCCTCTATCCACACCACCCCCCTATATGGTGCATAGCATGAATCTATCCATGACCGCCGCAGCCACCCCCTATTCATGCATCTGGCCCCTTTCAGGATACCAGGCACCTGAATTACAGAGGCGGGGGTGTTTTTTGAAGCACCTGATTAGAGCCATAGGCTCTAATAGGCTTCAAAATAGGGTGCGCTCAGAGCGCTGAGCAGTGCGCTCGGAGCCCACCTAGGTGTGTTAGAAAAGCAAATGAATATTTGCTTTTCTAACACTGAATCGCTTCTCTGCCAATCAGGAAGAGCAGGTCTCATTTCTCGATTGGATGAAAGGTCAGGTGATCCTATTGGATGCATAGGAGGAGGGGAGGTGATGCATGGCGGAAGGCGCCATGATCTCCGAAGAGAAGAGGACACAGGAGATGCTGCCAGATGCCTACCGCAGCCTGAGCCCCTGCCCGATGTGCTCGCTGATCCCCTGTGCCGCTGTGCCCCCACCGCTTCTGGCCCTTTAAAGACAAACAGCTAAAAACAGAGCTGAGATACTAATAAGAACTTCAGTAATTAATAAGTAAATTGATATCATAAATACCAAGAAAAATAATAATAATTATAATAATAATAAGAAGAAGATTTAATAATATTTACTAAGAAAGATAATATTATATTAAATAATAAGACAAATATAGTAATAATAATAATAATAATAATAACTATTTTATTTGCCAAAAAGATTGATACAGTATACTTAAAGTGGCTGTACAGGCTGAAGGTTCATTATTATTTTAATGCATTCTCTGCATTAAAGTGATATTAAAGTCTTTTTTTTTATTGTTTAAAAATAATAAACATGTTGCTGCTCCCGGTTGCGGCGGGGAGCAGTCATTGCTTACCCCCTCTGCGGTGCATCCACTCTTTGACCAGAACCTTGGTCGCAGAGTCAGTGCACGCACTAGTCGGGGCTCTACTGACGTGCTGCCCCCTTATTAAGTGGGTCGTTCGGTACTCCACCCGACCCACAATGCTCTCCCTCTCCCCCCCCTCCCTCCCCCCCCTCTTTGACTCTATACCTTTACTCCCTTCCCCTTTTTCTGTGCCGGTTGACCCGCGTGGGCCCCCCCCCTTTTCTTTCTTTGATATTTACCACCCACACACCCCATAATGGCCCCACTTGAAATCCTTACCCTGAACGTTAAGGGGCTAAATTCCCCACATAAACGAGTAAAAGCATTTCAAACCTTTGCGTCCCTGAAAGCCAAAATCGTAGCCCTCCAGGAAACCCATTTTTCCATACACCAAACACCGAGATTTTTTAGCTCTAGATACCCACAGGTATTTACTGCTTCAGCAAATACAAAACATAGAGGAGTTTTACTCACTTTTCACCATACCATGCCATTTACCCCCCTCACTGAAATAAAAGACCCTGAAGGTCGCTACCTCATCCTAGTGGGACTATTACAGGACAAAACCACAACCTTCGTCTCCTATTACGCCCCCAACACAAACCCGAATCCCTTTTTTTCGCATCTATTACAAGTCGTGCAAGCACACTGCAAGGGAACCTTGTTCCTCTGCGTAGACTCCAATTCAGTACTGCAACCACACACAGACAAATCACCCTATGCCCCGGAGCATTACTCCCCCTCTTCACAATTTCGTAAATTTATACAGTCAGCCTCCCTCCTAGACACATGGAGAGAACTTAATCCCACAAAGAGAAACTATACATTTTATTCACACCCACACAAATCATTTTCCAGGATTGACCATATATTTACCTCAATAGCTTCTGCACCACTTCTCCTTCATTCACACATCCAACCAATAACATGGACGGACCATTGTGCCGTTATTACCACGGTGTCATCCCTAATCCCACAAGCTACTAACAGATCATGGTGTATGAATGACTCCCTCTTAACCAATCCATCATACTGCCTAGATATTCAAGTAGCCCTTAAGGATTACCTAAAACACAACGCAACCCCCGACATCTCCCCCATCCTCCTCTGGGAAGCACACAAACCCGTGATTCGTGGCACATGTATCTCAGTGGCATCCCATCTTAATAGAGACAAGAAGCTTAAATTACACCAACTCGAATCAGATTACCATAATAGTTTCCTTTTATTCCAATCTGACCCTACTGAATCACACAAATTAACATTAGAAAAAATTAAGCTAGAACTAGATCTAATCTTAGCCGAGACGGCCGATAAAACTATCCGCAGAACAAACCACACGATCTATACAAAAGCAAACAAACCAGACACCTACCTGGCCCTGCGTCTACGTAGACCAGACCGTGCTCGTATTCCCATTAGACTCAGACTGGCTAAAGACGTAATCACTAGCAACCCTGTTAAGGTTCTCTCGGAGTTCCGTAAACAGTTGGCAAATCTCTATGATTCTAAAACAGCATTTCCACTGCGCCAAGCAGAAAAACTGTTTCATAAACTACCTATACCAACTTTGTCTGAATCCAATCGCGAGCTGATGGAGAGCACGATCTCGACAGACGAAGTACTAGCAGCCATTAAAACCCTAAAACCTAATAAACGCCCAGGCCCTGATGGCCTCCCCAGTCTCTACTATAAAAAGTTTGCCACAGAACTAGCCCCCCTTCTTACCAACACTTTCAATACCATACTAAAACAACACTCTTTTGGCAGGGACACATTGACTGCGCTTATCTCAATGATCCCCAAACCAAACACTGATAGCACGTTATGGTCCAACTATAGACCAATCTCACTTCTTAACGTGGACATAAAGATTTTAGCCAAAATTCTCGCCCTACGCCTCAATCCCATCATTGGTGGCTTGATACACAAAGACCAGGTTGGCTTTATACCCAAACGACAAGCGAGCGACAATATCAGACGAGTAATTCTCCTGCAACATCTGGCCCGTTCCCGTAAGATCCCCATGCACCTCCTCTCCTTAGATATACGCAAAGCCTTCGATACAGTCTCTTGGCACTACCTAATTTTTATCCTCCAACGTTGGGGCTTCGGTCCCAATTTCTTAAATTGGATCAAGGCCCTCTATAACCACCCACAAGCGTATGTGCACTACTCCGGATTCCGATCAGATCCTTTTCCAATTGCACGGGGGACTAGACAGGGCTGCCCCTTATCCCCCCTGCTCTTCGCACTCACTATCGAACCCTTGGCAGCCCTGATTAGATCTAGTCCCGACATTCGAGGCTTAGACATAGCATCCACATCCCACAAAGTGTGCCTCTTTGCTGATGACGCACTTCTCTTCATTACTTCACCCCATACCACATTACCCAACCTCATGAAAATCTTAGACAAATTTTCCAACATATCTGGACTTGAAGTCAACCAGTCCAAATCGAGGGCCCTCGATGTGTCCCTGACACAAGCTGATCTAGTAACATTACGTAGCAACTTTCCCTTCCTCTGGTCTACCACATCGATCCCATATTTAGGGATCAAGCTAACTAAGGATCCCTCCAACCTGTTCCAATCTAATTACCTCCCAATGCTTTCACAAATATCTTCCTTACTTAATACCTGGTTACCGCTATGTGTCTCCTGGTTGGGACGTATAGCAGCTGTGAAAATGTCCCTATTACCAAAACTGTTATACTTATATAGAGTGCTCCCTATCAAAGTCCCTCCTTACTACCATAGAATTATACAGAATAAAGTTTTCAATTATATATGGGGTTCTACTAGACCCAGAGTGGCGAGACCGATTCTTCTCCGTAACAAGCTCTACGGCGGCCTGGGCATTCCCAACTTTTCACACTACTATCACGCAGCCCACCTAGCACAGTCTATTTTATATCATGCCAAGACAGAGTCCCCACTTTGGGTTGCTCTCGAAGCCATTGATCTACACCCGATTAATATAGGCAATTTGCTATGGCTTCCTACAACAGCTAGAGGACCCATAGCTAACCCATTAACACTTCACACATTTAAACTTTGGGATAGACTAAAAGCTCCATTTAAACTAATCTCTCCACATTCTCCACTTCTATCTTATTTAGGTCACCCTCAATTCCTCCCAGCCTACACAGAACCAACCTCATTCCATGCCTGGGTCCAGGCGGGTCTGACTCCCATCTGTGATCTCGTTAGTGGAGACACTGTGAAGCCCTTTCCAATTATCCAGGAACAAACACAACTCCCTCACAGGGAATGTTTCCGCTACCTCCAAATTAAACATTTCGTGCAAAAAAACATAAAAACCAACTCTGGACTGGATACTCAGACCGAGTTTGAGCAAATGTGCGAGTCGGATCCGCATGCCCCTGGTATTATCTCCCGCCTATACTCCCATCTTACAATACCACCCCCAGATCTACCCACATACGCACAAAGATGGTTGAGAGACCTCGATATTACCCTCGAACCAGAAGACTGGTCGACCATATGGTCTAACACAAAAAACTCATCCCAGAATGTTATTGCCTCAGAAGCGAACTATAAAGTGCTAATGCGCTGGTATCTAGTCCCAGCTAGAATTGTCAAGTTTCTACCTGAATCCTCCCCAAACTGTTTCAGAGGTTGTGGGGAAAGGGGCACGCACCTACATATATGGTGGACATGCCCACAAGTACAACGATTCTGGGCAATAATATTTCAGATGGCAACCACCCTTCACCAAACTACTTTATCTCCTAGCCCCACAATAGCCCTCCTCAACCTCTTCCCACAAGACTACACCAGATCACAACTCCGACTTCTCCTACATTTATTCACAGCAGCCAAACAGACGATAGCTAAGGCTTGGAAAACACCCACTCTTAACATAGTCGAAACAAAGAATAGGATCACCCAAGCAATGATACACAACAAAATAGAGGCAAAAATCCTTGATAAAGCCACCCAACACAACAGAGTCTGGCGACCCTGGGTTGAACACTTTTTACCAACAGACATCGATGAAGATCTAGTATCGCTTTAAGCGGGCCTGGACGTCGCCTCGAAACTCTATTATGGCTCCTGTACCCACGCGGGCTGGCCGGCACTACCTCCTTCCCTCCTTCTCCTACCTACAACTCTCTCACCTATACCCCCTCTTTACTACCCCCTTTTCATAATCTCACCTCTCCACTCCATCTTACCCTCCAAACTAGAAAATAGGTAATATACTCTGTTACAAGCAATACTTTTGAGGGCCCCCCCACCACCGTTGTTGGGGAATGGCCCAAATTTATAATGTTAAAAAAGGGATCGTAATTCCCTTTAATCTCTCATATATATGCGTATTCAGTTCCAGCATGCCGCAAGATTTAGAAATATACACGCTATCTTAATACTCAGTTTTCATTAAACCAAAATTCTCCGGCATTATTCTTTTGTACACTGTTATATACTCGATTGAAACTATGTATGGAACTTAATGTAACAGTTGTATGTGAAATTACCAATAAAATATTCGAAAAGAAAAAATAATAAACATGTTATACTTACCTGCTCTGTGTAATGGTTTTGCACAGAGCAGCCCCCATCCTCCTTTGGTTGGGTCCTCCGCCAGCGCTCCTGGTCTCTCCCTTCTGCTGAGTGCCCCCACAGCAAGCGGCTTGCTGTGAGGGAACTCGAGCCGAGGCACTGCTCTGTGTGTCTATTCAGACACAGACCCACGGCTCAGCCCCGCCCCCTCTCTCTCCTCATTGGCTCACTGACTTTGATTGACAGCAGCGGGAGCCAATGGCTCCAATCGGGAGGGAGAGCCCTGGACAGCCGAGGCTCTCGAGCTGGATCGCTGGATCAAAATGGGGCTCAGGTAAGTATTAGGGGACTTAGGGGGGCTGCTGCACACAGAAGGTTTATTATCTTATTGCATAGAATGCATTAAAGTGGAGTTCCACCCACTTTTACAACTCTTCAGCATCCCTCACTAAACTGTGCACTGTAAACAAATTGGATATTTTTTTATATTTTTTCTCAGCACTTACTGTATATCTGCTGTGTTCATTTTTCACTTCCTCCTCCCTGGCCGTGGCCCATCGCATCATTTCCTGTTTGCAATGCCTTCTGGGAAGGGGTGGCAACTTCCTCTGACACTGCCATTGCTATGGAAACCTGACCTGAAACCTATTACACTGCGTGTGCTGCACTGAGCATGTGTGAGATCTGCAAGGATGAGATCCAGGAAGAAATACAGTCTGGCTTCAGATGCCCACACTTAAGATGGCCACGGCCTGCTGTAAGTTTATAAAATAACAAACTACTGCTATAAACTAACAAAACAGACCTTAGTTTACAGACTAGCTTTACTAGAATACATTAGGCTTGTGTATTATAGGGGTATTTTTTATCTAAAAAGTATAATTTTGGCCGGAACACCACTTTAAGATAAAAAAACTTCTGCCTTTTTAAGGTAAAAAACCTTCCAAGATTAGTTCCCAACCAGCACCCCCTTAAATACATACTTGAGCCTAATCTCGATCCAGCACTGTGCTCAAGAGAAGTATTGCTGCTCTCCCTCTCCTCACTGGCATACAGGCAGCAGTGAGAGCCATTGGCTCCTGCTGGTGTCAATCAGTTCCTGTGTGAAGGGAGTGGGAAGGCGGAGCCAGAGCTGTACTGTGTGTGTTTATAGACACACACACCCAAGCTCGGAAGTTACCCAAGCACTTTCTATGGGGGCAAACACAGAGGAGGAGCAAACAGCACCAGCAGGGGACCCCAGAAGAGGAGGATCGGGGCTGCTATGTGCTATACAATTGCACAGAACAAGTAAGTATAACGTTATTTTAATTTAAAAAGTAGCCTTTAGTAATGCTTTAAAGCCAGTGAAAATTCAAAACAAATGCTCGTTTTTTTGTCTAGGGTACTTTTTAAAGCGTTTTACTTTGGTTTTGCCTTGCTCCTGGTTGATTGTGGGGCCTGGACATCCTCACTTACAATGCAGGACTGCTGTTCCTGCATTGTATATGATGATGTCAGAGTGCGAAAAATGAAAAGGTGAACTAACTCCAAATATTGTGGCTGCCCCTCCAGACCCTGTGACACATAGCAGTCT
Source organism: Aquarana catesbeiana (assembly GCF_042186555.1). Classification (NCBI taxonomy): domain Eukaryota; kingdom Metazoa; phylum Chordata; class Amphibia; order Anura; family Ranidae; genus Aquarana; species Aquarana catesbeiana. The sequence goes on from NC_133325.1 coordinate 755,684,462, forward strand.
TGACGCCCCATGCTGCCGACACATCAGTCTGTACACCGCAATACACAGCCCCAGAGTGCGTGTCCATTATTATGCTTGCAATGTTAAGCGCTCATTGGTAAGTGCAGGCACCTTACCGCGCTGATCAATGAGATACGCATCTAAAAACTCCCACTAAGGTCCCAGAAGAAGAAGCAATTCTGATTGGTCAGTGCGGTCATGTGGTAGTGCTGACCAACGAGCACTTGCCATTGTGAGCATTATGATGGATACTCACTCCGGGGCTGTGTATTGTGGTGTATGGTATACTGACCACTGGCACTGGCAGAATGGGGCATCACAGTTGCAGAGAAGTCTGGAGTAGTGGTGTATTTTGGTTTTGTGCTGCCCTAGACAAGACTAAAATCGGGCCCCCCCCCATTTAAATTTGTCCCACCCCAGACGTGGCTCACCATTCTTGTTCACAGTTAACAGCTGCGGCTTCCTCATCAGACTCTGAGATATGATTCGTCCAAGGGCCATATATAGAATTACTGCCCATGATCTGCTGTTCATGTTGATACCTTACATGTGTGGGACGATTGCTGTTTGTGTGTGTGCGGGACTGACACGTGCGTTTACCTTTGTGCGCGAGCATGGGAAGACAGTCGTACTTTAATTACTTCCCGCAAATCGCCGTCATTGTACGTCGGTACTTTGACGTAGAATACCGGGATTATGGCATAACCCCAGTATTTTCTTCAACGGCGGGCGGTCCACTTTCAGATAAAAGTTGTCTCTGCTGCGGTTTTGCCGCAAGATCACTTTTATGCCCCCCCCGCGCACCGGTTGTCTCCACCGCTTACCAGAGCCTTCAGTAGCAGCGGAGACAATTGGGTTCTTTCCCCTCAGTAGCAAGAGCTGAGTGAAGGAAAGATAGCCCCCACTCAGCTCCATACCATTGGATGACGAGGCCCACTCGGCTCTATACCATTGGATGATGAGGCCCACTCGGCTCCATACCATTGGATGACGAGGCCCACTCGGCTCCATACCATTGGATGACGAGGCCCACTCGACTCCATACCATTGGATGACAAGGCCCACTCAGCTCCATACCATTGGATGACGAGGCCCACTCGGCTCCATAGCATTGGATGACGAGGCCCACTCGGCTCCATACCATTGGATGACGAGGCCCTCTTGGCTCCATACCATTGGATGACGAGGGCCCACTCGGCTCCATACCATTAAATGACGAGGCCCAGTCGGCTCCATACCATTGGATGACGAGGCCCACTCGGCTACATACCATTGGATGATGAGGCCCATTTAAGGCCCAATGGTCTTAAAGCGGAAATGATTTTTTTTTTTTTTTAAAGACATTTATTTATTTATTTATTTATTTGTTGCATTTAAGTGTAAATATGAGATCTGAGGTTTTTTTGACCCCAGATCTCATATTAAAGAGGTCCTGTCATGCTTTTTTTTCTATTACAAGGGATGTTTACATTAGTAGAAATTTTTAAACGTAGCCTATGGAGATTTTTAATGGTCAAAGTCTGTCACCATTCCACGAGCGGGCACAATTTTGAAGCATGACATGTTGGGTATCAACTCAGTGTAACATTATTTTTCACAATATAAAAAAAAAATATCGGGCTAACTTTACTGTTGTCTTATTTTTTAATTCAAAAAGCGTATGTTTTCCAATAATTTGCACTTGTAAGACCGCTGCGCAAATACGTTGTGACATAAATTATTGCAACAACCGCCATTTTATTTTCTAGGGTGTTTGAAAAAATATATATAATGTTTGGGGGTTCTAAGTAATTTTCTAGCAAAAAAATAACCGATTTTAACTTGTAAACAACAAGTTTAAAAAATAGACCTGGTCTTTAAGTGACTAATTTTTAAAAAATTATTATTCTTTTTTTTTATCACTTTTATTGCTTTTAACAAGGAATGTAAACATCCTTGTGACAGCAATAGGCATGTGACAGGCCCTCTTAATGGAGAGAATTTTAAAAACTGGTGCTGATGGTTTCCGAGTAAACCGGAGTGATGCATACCTCCCAACTTTTTGAGATGGGAACGAGGGACACCTATTAGCAAAAGTACATAGGCATAGGACACACCCTCTGCCACGCCCCTAAAGGAGAATTAAACCAAAAAAAAGATTAGTTAAACCCACAAGTGTTTTTTTTTTTTTTTACCACTACAATCACTTTATACTGGTTTTTCGGCGTCGCTCCAAAAATGCCGCCCAAGGCAAATGCCTTGTTTGCCTTGTGGTAGATTCGCCCCTGGTCTGGAGGGGTGACCATGATATTTGGAGTTGGTTCGCTTTCTCATTTTTTGTGAAGAGGAGAACTTCCCCTTCAATTGACCCAATTTCCCCTCTTGTGTAGGAAGACAACCCTTTATAACAGCTGTAAATTCCCTGTCACTGCCCCACCTCTGGCCTGATCCTTAGACCACCAGAGAATATCACCATGATGGTAACACCCACCATGGGCACTCTTCTTGCTGAGTTCCCAGTGACGTACTTCTCTCTTCCACCCATCTGTTTACTGAAAGCCTGATTTCAGCTTTCAGCTAGCATATGACAGCTCACTATATTAAAAAGGATTTGAGGATTGCACTAGCTGAACTGACATCCTATTTTCCTTTGACACACTAATGCCCCATAAACACGGTCGGATTTTCCGACGGAAAATGTTCAATGGGAGCTTGTTGTCGGAAATTCCGACCGTGTGTAGGCTCCATCGGACATTTTCCATCAGAATTTGCGTCACACAAAATTTGAGATCTGGATCTCAAATTTTCCGACAACAAAATCCGTTGTCGTAAATTCCGATTGTGTGTACACAATTCCGACACACAAAGTTCCACGCATGCTCGGAATCAAGCAGAAGAGCCGCACTGGCTAATGAACTTAATTTTTCTCGGCTCGTCGTACGTGTTGTACGTCACCGTGTTCTTGACTTTCGGAATTTCAGACAACATTTGTGTGAACGTGTGTATGCAAGACAAGTTTGAGCCGGCGGAACGAAAACATGGATTTTGTTTTTGGAATGTGCGACCGTGTGTACGGGGCATAAGAAGCATGTAACATAAGACTTCTCTGGTGGGGAATTCATAGTACTGTGTTCTTCTATAGCAGCCCTGAGCTGCCTGCGTGAAGCTGGAACCGGTACAGGTCAGCGCACTAAAAGGAAAGCACCGATTCAAATCAGTTTAACCAACTGTGACAACGGTGTCACAGAAGGACAAAGTAGCGATTTACACGTTCCCGACTTCCAAGTGTCCTTTTTCATGAGCACAAAATTTAACGCAACACCCCTTTGGTTGCAGGTAGTAATAGCCACGCAATCCACCATCTCCTTATCGCCTGTTTCATTCACGCGAACACCACATCTCTTCGCAGCGACCATCTACATTGCACACAGTTGCAGGACAGTTGCGGCACGGTGGTCCGTTTCTTCACAGCGCATGCGCCGTTGACGGCATCGGCGCACTAAAAGATCGTGATCGTGATCGCGATCGTGGGCACGAGAGGCAGAACAGTGAGCATGTGTGTGTAAACACACAAATCCCTGTTCTGTTCTGTGAGGAGTGACAGATTGTGAGTTCCTATTAGCTAGGAATCACGATCTGCCATCCCCTCTAGTCAGTCCCCTCCCCCTACGGTTAGAACACACACAGGGAACACAGTTAACCCCTTGATCGCCCCCTAGTGTTAACTCCTTCCCTGCCAGTGACATTTATTCAGTGCATTTTTATAGCACTGATCGCTGTATAAATGACAATGGTCCCAAAAATGTGTCAAAAGTGTCCGATGTGTCCGCCATAATGTCGCAGTCCCCATAAAAATTGTAGATTGCCGCCATTACTAGTAAAAAAAAAAAAAAATGCTATAAATCTATCCCCTATTTTGTAGTCGTTATAACTTTTGCGCAAACCAATCAATATACGCTTAATGAGATTTTTTTTTTTTTTTTTTTTTACCAAAAATATGTAGAAGAATACATATTGGCTTAAACTGAGAAAAAATGTGCTTTTTTAAAAAAAAATGGGGCTATTTATCATAGCAAAAAAGTACAAAATATTGTGTTTTTTTCAAAATTGTTGCTCTGTTTTTGTTTATAGCACCAAAAATAAAAATCGCAGAGGCGATCAAATACAACCAAAATAAAGCTCTATTTGTGGGAAAAAAAAGGACCCCAATTATGTTTGGGTGCAGTGTTGCACGATTGCGCAATTGTCAGTTAAAGCGACGCAGTGCCGAATCGCAAAAAATGGCCCGGTCATTCAGCAGCAAAATCTTCCGGGGCTGAAGTGGTTAAATGGGCAGCGTGGGTGAATGGGTAGCATTCAGTGACTGTTCTGCTGAACGAGAAGGCCTGGCTCGCAGTCTCCACTTTAATTCATCCCAAAGATGCTCTATCGGGTTGAGGTCAGGACTCTGTGCAGACCAGTCCTTCACCCCAAACTCGCTCATCCATGTCTTTATGGACCTTGCTTTGTACACTGGTGCGCAGTCATGTTGGAACAGGGAGGGGGCATCCCCAAACTATTCCCACAAAGTTGGGAGCATGAAATTGTCCAAAATGTCTTGGTATGCTGACGCTTTAAGAGTTCCCTTCACAGGAACTAAGAGGCCAAGACCAACACCTGAAAAACAACCCCACACCATAATCCCCCCTCCACCAAATGATTTGGACCAGTGCACAAAGCAAGGTCCATAAAGACATGGATGAGCGAGTTTGGGGTGGAGGAACTTGAATGGCCTGATCTCAACCCAATAGAACACCTTTGAGATTAATTAGAGCGAAGACTAGGAGCCAGGTCTTCTTGTCCAACATCAGTGCCTGACCTCACAAATGCACTTCTAGAAGAATGGTCAAACATTCCCATAGACACACTCCTAAACCTTGTGGACAGCCTTCCCAAAAGAGTTGAAGCTGTTATAGCTGTAAAGGGTGGGCCAACTCAATATTGAACCCTACGGACTAAGACTGGGATGTCATTAAAGTTCATGTGCGTGTAAAGTCAGGCGTCACAATGCTTTTGGTAATATTGTGTCATTTATAAAGGCAAGCAGTTTGTGTGCCTGAATTTGACCTGGTATCAGCCTTTTTATTCCCTGTGCAGCAAGGCAGGAGTGTGAGAAAAAGAAGCAGCACAAGGGTCCAATCAGTTTATGTGCTGACAGGACAGGAAGTGTGCTGATAGGAGAAGAGAGTGGAGTGACAGAGAGGTGAGCTCTTCACTGTGCTGCTTCTCCTTTCACTGTCCAGTCACAGGCTGGAGTGGGTCTGGGCCATCTTGGGATCAGAGGAAGTGTGTTCAGTGGTGCTGGTAATTAGAATAAGGATATTCAGTGGAAGAATAAAAGTACTTTGGGGAAGATCTCTGGATCAGATGTGAATTCCGCTTTTTTTGTCATTTTCTTTACTGGGACTCTTGGGGGTTGATTTGCTAAAGTCAAATTTACTGTGTACTTTTGAAAATCCAGTTGCTACAGAGCATAATAATTGAGGGTGAGCTCTACTTACTTCCATCATCCAATCATGTGCAAGCAAAAATGCAGTTTTTTATTTTTATTTTATTTTCCTTCCATGCGATTGGTTGCTCTTTGTAAAGTGAAGCTTTACCTCATTTACTAAGCTCTTGGGCAACTGCACTTTTAAAAGTGCACAGTCTATTTGCCTTTAGTAAATCAACCCTTTGGTCTGCTTGGAAGCATTGGTCTCTCTGCAGAAATCCACCACATCTCCCGCTGAGTCAAACCTAAGGTTCTGCAATCAGTTAATGCTGTATGCTGATTGGAGAGCTCTAGCTCTGACTCAGCAGGGGGAGGTTGGATCTCTACAAGGAGTCACTGCTTCCACATAGAGAGCGAGGGCCTGTCTCTGCAGTCTGCTGGCAGGGGACAGGCTTTTCTACTCAGGCTGGTGCTGCCTTATAAAGAAAGGAAAAATGTTTGGGCTCATTCACACTCGAGCAATCTATTGTAGCGCGTAAATGCTTGTTACAGGATGCGTTAACTTGCTTTACATTAAGGCGGCTCATTCATTATGAATAGGCTGCCAATGCACTGCAACGTATGAAAAAAAAAACATGCCTGACCTTCTTAAAAATACAGCACACCTCAATTGCATTCGAATTCCATTCTAAATTGAATTTATTCGATTTGAAATTCGAATTTTGGAAAATGGTTATATTCTTTCTATTCCAGTCAATTCTATAGTTTTTTCTATTCTATTCTTTGATTTTCTATTATATTCTTTTCTTTTGTATTTTATTCTTTTCTATTTGAATTCAAATGTATTCTATTCACATTTCAGAAAAGGGTTATGTTGTTATATTCTTTCTATTCCATTTTTTCTATTGTTTGTTCTATTCTTTTCTATTCTATTATTATTTTATTTTCTATTCAAATATATTATATTCGAAATTAAAATTTCAGAAGATAGTTATATTCTTTCTATTCTATTATTTTTTTCTATTCTATTATATTCTTTTCTAGTAAATTCGATTCTTTTCTATTCTATTCTAATCTATTCTTTTTTATTCAAATTTTAATTTTTTCTATTTGAATCTTGGTAAATTGTTATATTCTTTCTATTCTATTCTTTTTGAATTCCGTTCTACTCTTTTAATTTCAATTCTATTCTATTTGACTTTATTCTGTTTGAGATTCAAATTTCGGAAGAAGGTTATAGTCTATTTTATTCTATTCTTTTTTTTTCTATTCTATCCTTTTCTATTGTATTCAAATTCAAATTTATTCTATTTGAAATTCAAATTTCAGAAGATGGTTATTTTCTTTCTATTCTATTCTATTTCTTTGTTTTCTATTCTATTTTATTCTATTCTGAAATTCAAATTCAATTCGAAAACTATTCTAATTTGAATTTCGTCTGAAATTTTGTTTAGTTGTCGGATTTGTTTAAATTCATACTAAATACTATTGTAGTTTGGAAATTCGAATACATCCACATTTCTGAATAACAAAAAATGTGTCCGTATTTCAATTTGGAACGAAATGAAGATGTCTACATGGTATATGCCTTGTGGTGCTCTGCATGTTGTCCTTTACTGTGTACTGCATTGTGGCGCCATTCAAGATGAATAGCACCGCAACACATTGCACATACAGCAGGAATGTTGTCCTATATTGTGGCATCCTGCAGCAATGTGTACATTTTGGTGCATGTTGCCACAACACACAAGTGCGCCCTTTTCTATGCATCTGGAATATATTTACCTGATTTAACCTGAATGTTAATTAGGGATTTAAGGGGCTTGCTTGTCTCTCTTATCTTCATCTAAACGGCAGGTACTCCAGTGATACAGAATACTACAGTGCCTTGAAAAAGTATTCATACCCTTTGAAATTTTCCACATGTTGTCAGGTTATAACCAAAAACGTAAATGTATTTTATTGGGATTTTATGTGATAGACCAACACAAAGTGGCACATAATTGTGAAGTGGAAGGAAAATGATAAATTGTTTTCAAAATGTTTTACAAATAAATATGTGAAATATGTGGCGTACATTTGTATTCAGCCCCCTTTACTATGATACCCCTAACTAAAATCTAGTGGAACCAATTGCCTTCAGAAGTAGGGGTGCAACGGATCGTCATCGATCTGTGATCCGATCCGCGGAGGTTGATCCGTACGGAGCGCTCTGTGGCCTCGGCCATAGGAAAGGCCGCGGCTTCGGCCTAGCTCCGGAGCGGCGGCCATCTTGGTACACCCGGCGGCCGTTTAGCACGTGATCGCTCCGTCAAATGACGGAGCGATCAGTTGTAACAAACCGGCGTCATGTCATGATGCCGGTTCCTCTTTCTCTGTGTACTGATCTGTACAGTGGAGGGGAGACATCAGGAGGCAGCAGTGCCAATACTCTGTAATGCCCTGACAATACTCTGCAATGCTCTGCTGCAATACCCTGCCAATACTCTGCAATACCCTGCCGCTAGGGATGAGCCGAACACCCCCCTGTTTGGTTCGCACCAGAACATGCGAACAGGAAAAATGTTCGTTCGAACATGCGAACACCGTTAAAGTCTATGGGACACGAACATGAATAATCAAAAGTGCTAAGTTTAAAGGCTTATATGAAAGTTATTGTCATAAAAAGTTACCATTTCACACAGGGGGGGGCCGGGATCTGGGGGTTACCTTGTTAAAGGGGGCTTCCAGATTCCGATAAGCCCTCCGCCCGCAGACCCCCACAACCACCGGCCAGGGTTGTGGGGATGAGGCCCTTGTCCTCATCAACATGGGGACAAGGTGTTTTGGGGGGCTACCCCAAAGCACCCTCCCAATGTTGAGGGCATGTGGCCTGGTACGGTTCAGGAGGGAGGGGGGGCCGCACTCTCGTCCCCCCCTCTTTTCCTGCGGCCTGCCAGGTTGCGTGCTCGGATAAGGGTCTGGTATGGATTTTTGGGGGGACCCCCCTTTTTTTTTTTTTTTTTTGGCGCGGGGTTCCCCTTAAAATCCATACCAGACCTGAAGGGTCTGGTATGGAATTTAGGGGGAACCCCACGTCATTTTTTTTTTTAAATTTTGGCCGGGGTTCCCCTTAATATCCATACCAGACCTGAAGGGCCTGGTATGGAATTTAGGGGGACTCCCACGTCATTTTTTTTTTTTAATTTTGGTTCGGGGTTCCCCTTTGGGGAATTCCCATGCCGTTTTTATCAATTAACTTCTATGTGTATTGTCGGCAATGCAATAGCCGCGAGTAGTTTTAAATGAGTTTTTTCCTTCAAAATGTCATTTTGCTGTCAGACTGTTCTAAACACAGGAAACATGCGCCCCTTTACAGGCACACTATAGACACCCCCCAGGTACGAAATTTAAAGGGATATTACACTTTTATTGATTGACTTTAAGCATTATTAAAATCACTGCTCCTGAAAAAACGGCCGTTTTTAAAACTTTTTTTTGCATTGATCCATGTCCCCTGGGGCAGGACCCAGGTCCCCAAACACTTTTTATGACAATAACTTGCATATTAGCCTTTAAAATTAGCACTTTTGATTTCTCCCATAGACTTTTAAAGGGTGTTCCGCGGCATTCGAATTTGCCGCGAACACCCCAAATTGTTCGCTGTTCGGTGAACTTGCGAACAGCCAATGTTCGAGTCGAACTCGAAGCTCATCCCTACCTGCCGCAATGCCCTGCCAATACTCTGCAATGCCCTGCCAATACTCTGCAATGCCCTGACAATACTCTGCAATGCCCTGCCAATACTCTTCCATACCCTGCCAATACTCTTCCATACCCTGCCAATACTCTGCCATACCCTGCCAATACTCTGCCAATACTCTGCCAATATACCCGCCAATACCCTGCCAATATACCCGCCAATACCCTGCCAATACCCTGCAATACTCTGCCAATACTCTGCCACACCCTGCCAATAGGGAGATTGTGGATATTACAGTGGGGGAGATTTTTTTTTGTTGATCCGAAAATGATCCGAACCGTGACTCCTGATCCAAGGAACGATCCGAACCGTGAGTTTTTTGATCTGTTGCACCCCTATTCAGAAGTCACCTAATTAGTAAATAGAGTCCACCTGCGTGTAATTTAATCTCAGTATAAATACAGCTGTTCTGTGAAGCCCTCAGAGGTTTGTTGGAGAGCCTTAGTGAATAAATAGCATCATGAAGACCAAGGAACACACCAGACAGGTCAGGGTTAAAGTTGTGGAGAAGTATAAAGCATGATTAGGTTATTAAAAAGATATCTCAAGCATTGAACATCTCACAGAGCACTGTTCAATACATCATCCAAACAGGAAAAGAGTATGGTACAACTGCATACCTACCAAGACATGGCCGTCCACCTAAACTGACAAGCCGGGCAAGGAGAACATTAATCAGAGAAGCAGCCAAGAGGCCCATGGTAACTCTGGAGGAGCTGCAAGATACACAGCTCAGGAGGGAGAATCTGTCCACAGGACAACTATTAGTCGTCCTCTCCACAAATCTGGCCTTTATGGAAGAGTGGTAAGAAGAAAGCAGTTGTTGAAAAAAGCTATAAGAAGTCCCGTTTGCAGTTTGTGAGAAGCCATGTGGGGGACACAGCAAACATGTGGAAGAAGGTGCTCTGGTCAGATGAGACCAATATTGAACTTTTTGGCTTAAAAGCAAAACGCTATGTGTGGCAGAAAACTAACACTGTACATCACCCTGAACACACCATCCCCACTGTGAAACATGGTGGTGGCAGCATCATGTTGTGGGGATGCTTTTCTTCAGCAGGGACAGGGAAGCTGGTCAGAGTTGATGGGAAGATGGATGGAGCCAAATACAGGGCAATCTTAGAAGAAAACCTGTTATTCCGCGTACACGCAATCAAAATTTTGGCCCGCAAAAGACCGATGAGAGTTTCTCGTCGGAAAATGCGACCGTGCGTATGCTCCATCGGTCTTTTGCTTGCCGAATTCCAGCCAGCAAAAGATTGAGAGCATGCTCTTAATTTTTCGGTCGGGAAAAGTTCCTATCCAAAAATGCGATCGTCTGTGGCAATTCCGACGCGCAAAATCCCTACGCATGCTCGCAAACAATTCGACGCATGCTCGGAAGCATTGAACTTTATTTTCTCAGCTCGTCGTAGTGTTGTACGTCACCACATTCTTGAAGGTCGTAATATCAGCAAACTTTTGCATGACCGTGTGTATGCAAGGCAAGCTTGAGCGGAATCCCATCGGAAAAGCCATCATATCTTTTTCCGACGAGAAAACCGATTGTGTGTACGCCGCATAAGAGTCTGCAAAAGACTTGAGACTGGGGTGGAGGTTCACCTTCCAGCAGGACAACGACCCTAAACATACAGCCAGAGCTACAATGGAATGGTTTAGATTAAAGCATATTCATGTGTTATGCCCCGTACACACGGTCGGATTTTCTGACGGAAAATGTGTGATAGGACCTTGTCGGAAATTCCGACCGTGTGTAGGCTCCATCACACATTTTCCATCGGATTTTCCGACACACAAAGTTTGAGAGCAGGCTATAAAATTTTCCGACAACAAAATCTGTTGTCGGAAATTCCAATCGTGTGTACACAAATCCGACGGACAAAGTGCCACGCATGCTCAGAATAAATAAAGAGATGAAAGCTATTGGCTATTGCTCCGTTTATAGTCCCGACGTACGTGTTTTACGTCACCGCGTTCAGAACGATCGGATTTTGTGTGACCGTGTGTATGCAAGACAAGTTTGAGCCAACATCCGTCGGAAAAAATCCATGGATTTTGTTGTCGGAATGTCCGATCAATGTCCGACCGTGTGTACGGGGCATTAGAATGGCCCAGTCAAAGTCCAGACCTAAATCCAATTGAGAATCTGTGGCAAGACTTGAAAATTGCTGTTCACAGACGCTCTCCATCCAATCTGACAGAACTTGAGCTATTTTGCAAAGAAGAATGAGCAAAAATGTCACTCTCTAGATGTGCAAAGCTGGTAGAGACCTCCCCAAAAAGACTTACAGCTGTAATTGCAGTGAAAGGAGGTTCTACAAAGTATTGACTCGGGGGGGGGGGTAATGAATACAAATGCACACCACACTTTTCACATATCTATTTGAAAAATATGGCAAACCATTTATCATTTTACTTCCACTTCACAATTATGTGGTCTATCACATAAAATCCCAATAAAATACATTTACATTTTTTGGCTGTAACATGACAAAATGTGGAAAATGTCAAGGGGTATGAATACTTTTTCAAGGCACTGTAACTGCTTTCATATTAATGTCATTCATACAGAGGATTTCCAACCTATATATACATTCCTTTTATTCAAATGTATTTGCCAGATGTGGTTGCTACCTGCATACACCACTGTGGTCCCGGGGATTTGGACATGGGGAGCGTTTTCACTGCGTTTTGTGATTTTTTGACAGGCTGTATATAGGTAAATGCAGCACACCCTATTCTGCTATATCTGAACTAATTTTCTTTCTTCATGTCAATTAACCCCTTCGCTGAGTTAACAGATTGAAAATCGAAATATAGCAAAAATATGTCTGCGCAACTGAAGTTGAAAGTGAAGAGCAGGACCTTACAGTGAAAGAGTAAAGCATCTGAAATGTTTCCTGAAAGCTTACTGCATTTGACTTGCATCTGGCTTTGACATTTTCATACACCAGAACTCCCAACTGACCTTCATTTGGAGGGACTGTCCCTCTTTTAGTCTCACATATATGCGGCTGCGCTTGATGCATTTTTCAGGCACGTTTTGCAGTGCATTTTGCGTTTTTAAACCCTTGTTTTTTTATGCGTTTTTGCATGAAGTTTTCATGCATTTTGTATTTTACGTTTTTTTTTCCTCTTTAACAAGTTGCCGACCAGCCGCCGCAGTTATACTGTGGTAAGGTGGCTCGGCTGCGCGATTCGCTGTACTGGTACGACGGGTTGTACAATAGTTTTTGCGGGCGTGCACCCACCGACGGAGGCACACGCCTGCCACGCACCGTGAGAGCTCGCCCGCAGATTGCAGTGAAGAGAATGGGATCTGTCAATGTAAACAAGGCGGATCCCCGTTCTGACAGGGGAGGAGAGAGAGATCAGCTGTTCCTAGTGATCAGGAACAGCGATCTCTCTATACTCCCAGTCAGTACACTCCCCCTGACAGTTAGAAAGCACCTCCCTAGGGAACACTTAACCCCTTGATCACCACTAGTGTTAACCTCTTCCCTGCCAGTGACATTTATACAGTAATCAGTGCATTTTTATAGCACTGATCACTGTATTCGTGTCACTGGTCACCAAAAAGTGTCACTTAGGCTGAGATGTGTCCGTGGCTATGTCGCAGTCCCGCTAAAAATCACAGATCGCCGCCATTACTAGTAAAAACAGTAAAAAAAAAAAAACACAAAAAGTAATAAAAAAAATCTTTCCCCTATTTTGTAGATGCTATAACTTTTGCGCAAACCAATCAATATACGCTTATTGCGTTTTTTTTTTTTAAAACCAAAAATATGTAGCAGAATACATATTGACCTAAACTGATGAATACATTTGTTTATATACATATATATATATATATATATATATATATATATATATATATATATATATTTTTTTTTTTTTTTTTGGATATGTATTAAAGCAAAAAAGTAAAAAATATTTTTTTTTTTCAAAATTGTCACTCTTTTCTTGTTTATAGCGCAAAAAATAAAAACCACAGAGGTGATCAAACACAACCAAAAGAAAGCTCTACTTGTGGGAAAAAAAGGACATCAATTTAGGTTGGGTACAGCATCGCACGACCTTGCAATTGTCAGCTAAATTAACGCAATGGCATATCGCAAAAAATGGCCTGCTCAGGAAGGAGGTAAATCCTTGCGGGGTTGAAGTGGTTAAACACACTGTAAAAGCACTGTTTATAGCTGGTTGCTAAGCAGGGGGCCGGGAAACCGACCGCCACGTCTTTAACAACCAATGAGTCATTAGCTGTCCGCGGGGTTCCTCCTTAACAGCTGAATGTAAAAAAAAAAATTGCCGGCAAAAACAAATTGCGAAAAAAAACAGTGTGGGGTCCACCCCCTAGGTCCATACCAGGCATTTTAGTTCTAGTATGGATTCAGATTTTTTTTTAAAAATGGCATTGGGGCCCCCCAAAATCCATACCAAACCCTTATCTGAGCATGCAGGGATGAGCGAGTTTCCCCCTCCTGAACCATACCAGGCCGCATGCCCTCATAATGGGGGGGTGGGTGCTTTGGGGGGCTCTGCGGGGGAATCCCGCTGTCAGCTGATGACTCATCACTTGTTAAGAACGCGGCGGCCGGCTTCCTGGCCCCCTGCAGAGCAACCAGCTATATTCAGTGGTAAAAAAAAAACTGTAAGCCTCAAAACACATCAAAAATCGCATCACAAACACAACACTTGAGTTTCTGGTGCGATTCCATTGAAGTCTATTACACGCAAAATGCACTAAAAAAACTCATTAGGTGTGAACTTCGGGTTAAAACCAAAATTCCTCTTTCCTACTTTTTCCCTCAGTTGTCCATTTTGTGGCCTGATGTACAGTATAGACCTCTATGAAAATATGTATAACTAAACAAAGTGCTATACTACACTAACCCTTTCTCCCAAACTCTAAATCAGCCTTTCTCAACCCTTTTAACATGGAGGAACCCTTGAAATTACTTTCAGATCTTATGGAACTCCTGCCACAAATGACTATACATACAGCTCACAATACATTGGACTGGTGGTTAGTGGGAAGAATATTTATTTCGTTGGTGGTCATTGGGAAGAATGTTTCTTCTGTTGATGGTCATTAGGAAGAATGCTTCCTAATGACCAACGTTAGTGGTCAGTATGAAGAATGTTTCTTCCATTGGTAGTCATTGATAAGAATGCTTTCTTCCATTGGTGATCATTGTAAAGAAAGCTTTTTGCATTGGTAATCAGTATGAATAATGCTTCTTCCAGGGGTGGTCATTGAGAGGAATGCTTCTTCTATTGGAAGTCATTGGGAAGAGTGCTTCTTCCATTGGTGATCATTGGGAAGAATGCTTCATTCATTGGTAGTCATTGGTAAGAATGCTTCTTCCACTGGTACTAATTGGGAAGAATGGTTCTTCCACTGGTACTAATTGGGAAGAATGCTTCTTCCATTGGTGATCATTGGGAAGAATGCTCATTTCATTGGTGGTCATTGGGAAGAATGCTTCTTCTGTTGGTGGTCAGTATGAAGAATGTTTCTTCCATTGCTAGTCATTGGAAATAATCTTTCTTCCATTTGTGGTCATTATGAAGAAAGCTTTTTGCATTGGTGGTGAGTATGAAGAATGTTTCTTCCACTGTTAGTCATTGGTAAGAATGCTTCTTTTATTGGTGGTTAATATAAAGAAAGCTTTTTCCATTAATGGTCAAAATGAAGAATGCTTCTTCAAGTTGGTCGTCATTGTGGAGAATGCTTCTTCCCTTGGTAGTCAATAGGAAAAATGCTTCTCCTGTCGATGGTCATTGAGAAAAATTCTTCTTCCATTAGTGACCATTGGTGGTGAGTATGAAGAATGCTTCTTTAATTGGTGAGGTATTGAGAAAAATGCTTCTTTCATTGGTGGTTATGGGAAGAATGCTTCTTCTGTTTGTTTCATAGGATGGAGGTTTTGCAAAGAACCCCTAGCAACAGCTGGAGCAACCCTAGCTGAGAAATGATCCATTAAATACATGCATTTGTTAATATGGAAAGTCAATATACAGAAAAAGTATTGGTAAAAAAAGCACTTGTGTTTTTTCTTTTTTTTATATATGCATTCTACATGTTCCATGTAATGGGGGGGGGGGGGTATGTGTATACTTAGGCTCTCCGCTGATCTCCACTGAGCAGGTGGATGGCAGCTCCGCTATGCAAAACAGACACGGACACAGTCCCACTCTCCGCTATGGGGCAATTTGATGGAAACAGACCGCCTGTCCATTTCCATCTGATACCATGCAATCCAATTAGCCAGACGGATGGGGAATAGGACCACCATCCGTCTGTTTTTCACGGACAGGATCGGATGGGGGCGGGTGTCAGCGGCGGGTGACATAGAATAGACTGGAGGGTCTAATCAGGTCGGACATGATACATGATCGGACAGTCCATGTGAAAGGGGCCCAACCATTACAAGTGTGTGAATCACATGACTGACTGGACAGAATTACAAATTCTTTGTGAACAGGACCATATATGGCATATACTGTACATATTTCAAATGTGGATTTATATATCTGACTGGAGATGCATTTTATCAATTCTAAATAATAGAACCTTTCACAAAGTTGGAATTCTCCAGGCCATACAGGTGTTAATAAGGATGACGGATAAGCTCTTGAGCTGCTGAATCTTGTTAGTGCCCAGGGTGAGATTAATCGGGCGCT
This sequence comes from Aquarana catesbeiana, assembly GCF_042186555.1. Taxonomy (NCBI): domain Eukaryota; kingdom Metazoa; phylum Chordata; class Amphibia; order Anura; family Ranidae; genus Aquarana; species Aquarana catesbeiana. The sequence continues at coordinate 755,700,340 of NC_133325.1, forward strand.
TATATCTTGTGAAAACTCTGCATACTTAGGAAGCTATAGAAAAGCAGACGGGGAGGCCTGATTAAGTATAGTCTTATAGATTATTGTATAGATTATACTGATCCTTTTCTAGTATAAGTTTTCATGCTTTAGTATATTTAATGGTCTTATGACTTAGATACAATTCACAAGAACCTGGATGTAATTCACAATGGCACCCTTAAAGCTGTCTTCTGCTCTTAAAGGGACTATCCACCCATATATATGTGTATATATATAGTGGTATGGCTACTACAAGGAGATCATACTGTAAAGCAGACCTTCACCTAGAAAAAAAAGTACCGCTTATCCTCTTGCTTTCCTCAGTATAACACATTTGCACTTTATTTTTAAATGTATTTATCGATAGGTACCCTCTCTCAATCCTCACCTTGGGCGAGACTGACATGCGGTAGAAAATTTGTGATTGGCCAAAAAATTTTGAGAATTATGATTTGTAAATCTGATCTTTAAGATCAGGAGGTACTGTACATGTCCACCCAATTTGTGAATCAGTTTGTATTTTTTTTATGAGCACACATTTAAATTGCAGTTCAGTCAGGAATATACCTAGGGGAGGGGCAGATCTCCTGGGTGTGACACCATATGGCAGGACCTCCGACACCAGGGGTAGGCAACCTTAAAGAGATGTATATCTACCTCAACAACATGGGAGAAGTCAAAGATCACCGGGCACAGTGTCACCACCATAAACACACGATTTAAACCTCTAATTGCCGTACTACTGTGCCACAATTGCACGACAATCATGGGTCTAAATCAGCTTCATACTGATCTGAACATCTCTTCTTTCCTTCGACTGGCACCACTCTGGAGACCACTAGCCAGGATAAGAGATGGGGTGCAGTCGGTATCACTCTGCATGGGACAGGAGCCAGCACTACAGAGGAGGCGATCTACCAGTCACTTGGCCGCGATCTACTGGTTGCTGACCCCCGTCCTACATGAACCAATCTGAAAGGTATAAAATACTCCACTTGCGAGACTCTTTTCACTCCATTCAGGGTCTGCTTATTTAGTGAGGACCACGTCTCCCATCTCAAAACTGAAAAAAAAAACACTTGTGGGGGGGAAAAGAAGTTAAGGTTAAAGTAAAGGCTCTTACATGATAGTCTAAACAAGTTCCAAATCCAGTATCCAGATCCTCATAAAGTATACAAAACTCTTTTTTACCTTCCCAGAATAAGCCGAATCCTCCTTCATTTGTGTCTCACATGCTCCCCCTCCCAGATACTGCAGCTCACAATGGGAGGGTCTCAGCAACAGAGGCAGTGCTGTCAATCCAGAAAGTAGTGGGCAGTACAGGGTGTGGTCAGATAGTGATTAACAAGCTAAGGGCCTATAAGTGAGCAGTGACGATGCTGATAGCCACTCCCCTTCATTATCTTCTCATCCCACTGTAGTGCAAGCAAGACAGAGTCTACATGAGAGTGGCAACTCTGCTCTAAACTCAGGAGCAGTGCAGCATGGTTGCCGCACCATCACAGGAAGCTGCATTAGGTGGACTTGACTTGCAGAATCAACACGTATTTGTGGGACTTTGCAGGGGACTAAGAGAAAACTGTAAGTACAGATGCACTTATACTTAAGTGCTGCAGCACATATTTTGTTTTTAATGTAAGGCCATAGTTTTACTTTCCCACAGCTTCTGTTCTGCAGTGGGTGACACCGCCATGCTTCTGACAAGATCCCTGTGAACGCAGAGTAGCTCAAATTTCGCAAGATGACACTACATCAGAAGGATGGTGACCTCACCATTGTCTAGGTGTCACAGCCTGAAGTGGGAGGAGGTAAGTATATTTACTAACTTTTTCCCTCACATGGGGAAGGGGTGTTTTGCAATAGGGGAGGGGGACCATACTAAATAAGCAGACCTTTCAATTACAAGTGCAAGGTTGGGTTCGCTTTAAACCACCGGCAAGAGTCTATATGTAAGAGTTTGAGACATTGCAGCAGAGTTTTATGTACCTAATGGAGTTGGTCATGTTGGAAGGACTGATATTGGAGAACATAGATATTGGGGATGATTCATTAAAACTGGTGAATAACCAAAGTAATATATCTGTTTCCAAGTAGAGAGGGTATTCCTATACTGCATGTGATATATGGGGTGTTTAGCTGATGTGGTAGATGTGTTTGTAAAGTGAGTCCATGTCAATCTGACTATAGTTAAGGGCTTGGCAGCCCACTTTTATTAAATGAGAAGCAAAGCAAAAAATTCAACACAAACGGATTGCCCATGCAGGGGTTCTTCTCCAGCAAATACAAATGGTGAAAATACCAAGCCACGTGGCTCTCTTGTCAGCAGCACTGCTGCTTACTCTGGTCTCCCAGACCATGGGCTCCTCAGGCTCACTCAGCCTAGGCTTGCAGCAACTCACTGTAGGGGCCCCACTCCTAGCCTCTGAATAGGGTTCTCTAAGCATCCCAGGTTCCCCCACCTCCCAGGAACACAGGACTTCCTCCAGCCCCCTCCATAGAATCACTGGTCACCTCAGCTTTCTCTGTCTCTCTGGACCCACGTAGCTATCCTGGCTTTCCCAGTTTTTTGGGCAAGAAGTCCTCCCAACATGGGGTCTGGCTTCTCGAGCAAGTCAAACCTCCTGGCTGGAGCACACCGCTATTTTCACACACCATCTGTGTGTCTGAATGGCAGCAACTGCTCTCTCATCAGACCTGGTATAAAATGAGTGTGCGCACCTGGACACACACACAACCTGTAGAACTCCAGGAAACCTGGATACAGGATTGAAGGTTCCATCCCACTCAGGACTCTTTTGAACCTTCAAACCCTGGGCCCCGATCCAGAATTACAGAACCAAGAGTAAGCTCAGAACACAACTTTCTCTGCTCACTCTGAAGCATCTCAAACTGTAACTTTTAGAATCCCGTGTCCTTTTTCCAACCATTTATTGATCTCAGATAGTGGCAGGGCCTTGCACTGTCACATGGCATATACTGACAGATGCTTTGCGATGTCTCTAGAGAGAGAAGTATGGCTGCACACAGGTGTCATGTAGTGGAGGGTCTCTGGGTGATGTTCCTACAACATGCTAAGAGACTGGGAGAAGAAGTAAAAAAAATGGTTTCAAGGAGAATTGTTCAGGAGGGAGATGGCAAGACTGGCAAGAGGCTGCAGTAAAAGCCAGGGCTTACTAAAAGCCCTGCTCAATCTGGCTGAAAACAATGTGAAACCTGAATTACAAGTACACTTTTCGCTACAATAAAAGTCATAATATAAACTTAAAAATGAACAACAGAGACTGCAAGGTTCCATTTGGTAACTCTTTAAGATTTACAGGACACCAAAAACTAGGGCATCTGCAGTATGGACATACTAACTTTTGGTAAAGCTGGTTGGAGGACCACCTGCAGAACATCACACAATGCAGTGGGTTCCTCAACAGCCCATCAAAAGGCTCCCACAGTGCAGTGCACCCAAAAGAGGAACGCTTTAAGGACTCTTGACCCCCTAAATGCCACATTTGGCATGTCATTTTTTTTTGGGGGGGGGGGGGGGGGGGCGCTGCGGCGCAGAGCAGAAGTTCTCCTCTCCCGCCTCCCTCCCTTCAATCTTCTGAGACACGTCACAGGTCCCAGAAGATTGCCTGGCACACCCGGTTGTGAAGCCACAAGCTGTCACAGCCGAGCGCCCACACTTGCGAAGGAGAGAAGCGAGTCTTTGGGCGGCTGCATCGCTGGACCGTGGGACAGGTGAGTGTCTGTTTAGTAAAAGTCAGCAGCTACACTTTTTTTACCTTAAGGAATGCATTAGGAAAAAATGTTTTTAGCTTTAGTATCGCTTTGACCCCTTGGCGCCGACCATGCGCAAATATGCGCCTGGTCCTTGGCACCGAGGGGGCTGCATATTTGCGTGAATTTCCCCCAATACATCTGTGCCAAAAGCGGCACAGTTACCACGACCTAACCGAAAGCTCCTGATCACTCCTTGCGATTGGGAGTTTTAAGCCCACATTACCCCTGTGACAGCCAATCATGGGATCTTAAGCCACGCCCCTCCTCCCGGTGTCATAAACCTCTTAAAGGGCCGGAAGGCGCCGGTGCCAAGAGGTTAATTAACTAAAGGGAATGTAACCCCAAAATCTATTTTTGGTATGCTTGGCATCAAGCCTCAATTTATACAATGTTCTCTGTTGCAAAGCCCTGGAGATCCTGCCAGTAACATCAGTTCCTCTTGAAGGCCGACAACGCTACAGCACTGCTTAGCAATTTGTTGCAGAGTTGTCAGCCTGCCCTGCATGCTTCTTTACTTGGCTGTTGGGCTGCCTGTCCAGTCTGTACATGCAGGCAGCCCAATGGCCAACTAGAGGATCAGTTGTTGTTTTGTAATTACATTTGCTTTAAGGTAAATTGAGTTTTTTTCCAACTTCAATACGGTGGAAATTCTATCTAGTTACAGTTCGCCAGTGGCAACCCATCCATGCGTGGCACAGGGGCCCCGCCTCCCTAATCCATGCGCCTGGCTCCTAACCTACATGCAGGGCGCCAGATGCATGGATTTCAATAGGGTTTTTTTTTTTTTAAGAAGCACATGATTAGAGCCTGAGGCTCTAAGTGGCTTTAAAAAAGGGTGAGACACAGAACACTGCGCCCTGAGCTCCCTCAGTTGTGTAACTTTATTAAATATTAAAATAAAAGTTTGTTATTGTCTTCCTGATTATCCTCCCGTCCAATCAGGAAGTGGGTCTTAAGACCTGATTGGCTGAGAGGAGAAGCGACCATATTGGCTACCAAGGTGGAGGCCGTCAAGGAGGAGGAGATGCAGGGGAAGCCACCATGAAGCAGCTGAGGAGGAGAAGACGCAGGAAGGAGCCAAAGCTGCTCGTGACCTAGATGGGTTAAGTGCGGGGCTGGTGGGTGGACGACTGAGCGATGTGGACAGGTTGGGGGACCGAGCAATGGGGAGGGATTTGGGGGGATCGCCCGAACATTAGAGGGGGCATCGGGTGGTTTGTTTGACGCTCCCCCCACCAAAAAAAAAATGGAGCACCAGCCGCCACTGCAGTTCGCAGTTCAGTGATTGATTTTGCTTGTTTTCTGGAGTTGCTCTTTAAAAGCTTAGCTTCCAAAACTTGTCAGTGTTCTCTATAATTATCTTCCTAATTCAAGCCATACTGTCAGCTTTTATAAGCATGTTTAGTTTGCACAGCTTCTAGTGATAATTAACCATGAAACATGTTGCCCTCTGTTTTCAAGACATGGCCAACCTTCAAATTACACACAATGAGTTACATAGTCCTGCAAAGTGCAACCATGTGCAGTACACAGTGCGGGTACAGAGCTTCAAATTACAGGCTTCTGTTGTTTCATTCCACAAGTGTACAGAAGTCGGTTATATTGCCTTGCTCTCCTAAATGTATCTTGGCTTCTTTGGTGCCCATCAGCAGCAATGGGAATCCGTGACTGGCCGCAATCCCAGAATCACGCTGCAATATTTAGCCATACCCCCACAACATCAAATAATAATAGAGCCACCAACATTTTTCGGTTTTGGGTGGCTCAATGAGATGGTTTGTTCTCAGAAATGGCTCTAAAAATAAAAAAATACATATACAAAGTTTTAAAAGAAGACTAATTATAGAGACCGGTGCTAAAAAGGTAACATTTAGTTCTCACCTAAAAGACACAAAAAGACTTCTTCTTAAAGGGACACAGTGATGAGAGGCCCATGGAGGCCGCCATTGATGTATTCTCCTTTGGGAATGCGAGGTCCTTGCTTTTCATGTTGACAATTTAAAGTAATGCTGTCTGAGTAGATGACCTGAAACAAGTATAGAAATAAGGAGGTCTTATCTAAAGCATGCATGTTCCGGGTCAGTGATCCAACTGACCCAGGCATACAGTGCATCCGGAAAGTATTCGCAACGCTTCAATTTTTCAAAATTTTGTTTTGTTACAGCCTTATTCCAAAATGGATTGAATTCATTATTTTCCTCAAAATTCTACAAACAATACCCCATAATGACAATGTGAAAGAAGTTTGTACATAAGTATTCACAGCCTTTGCTCAATACTTTGGTGAATCACCTTTGGCACCAATTACAGCCTCAAGTCTTTTTGAGTATGATGCTACAAGCTTGGCACACCTATTCTTGTACAGTTTCACCCATTCTTCTTTGAAGGTTCTCTCAAGCTCCATTAGGTTGGATGGGGAGCGTCGGTACACAGCCATTTTCAGATCTTTCCAGAGAAGTTCAATCGGGTACAATTTTGGGCTCTGGCTGGGTCACTCAAGAATACTCACAGAGTTGTCCCATAACCACTCATTTGTTATCTTGGCTGTGTTCTTAGGGTCGTTGTCCTGCTTGAAGATAAACCTTCACTCCAATCTGAAGTCCAGAGCTCTCTGAAGCTGGTTTTCATCAAAGATGTCTCTATACATTGCTGCATTCATATTTCCATCGATCCTAACTAGTTTCCCAGTTCCTTCCACTGAAAAACATCCCCACAGCATGATGCTGCCACCACCATGCTTCACTGTAGGGATGGTATTGGCCAGGTGATGAGCAATGCCTGGTTTCCTCCAGACATGACGCTTGCCATTCAAGCCAAAGAAATCAATCTTTGTTTCATCAGACCAGAGAATTTTGTTTTTCATGGTCTGAAAGTCCTTCAGGTGCCTTTTGTCAAACTCCAGGTGGGCTGTCATGTGCATTTTACTAAGGAGTGGCTTCTGTCTGGCCACTTTACCATAAAGGCCATATTGGTGGAGTGCTGCAGAGTTGGTTGTTCTTCTGGAAGGTTCTCCTCTCTTCACAGAGAAATGCTGGAGCTCTGCCAGAGTGACCATCGAGTTCTTGGTCACCTCCCTAACTAAAGCCTACTCCCCCGATCACTCAGTTTGGCAAAGCGGCCCTCTCTAGGAAGAGTCCTGGTGATTCCAAACTTCTTCCATTTACGGATGATGGAGGTCATTGTGCCCACTGGGCACCCTAAATGCTGCAGAAATGTTTCTGTACCCTTCCCCAGATCTGTCCCTCGATACAATCCTGTCTCAGAGGTCTACAGACAATTCCTTGGACTTCATGGCTTAGTTTGTGCTCTGACATGCACTGCTAACTGTGGGACCTTATATAGATAGGTGTGTGCCTTTCCAAATCATGTCCAATCAACTGAATTTACCACAGGTGGACTCCAATCAAGTTGTAGAAACATCTCAAGGATGATCAGTAGAAACAGGATGCACCTGAGCTCAATTTTGAGTGTCGTTGGCAAAGGCTGTGAATACTTAGGTACATGGGATTTTTACATTTTTTATTATTAATATATTTGCAAAGATTTCAAACAAACTTATTTCAGCTTGTCATTATGGGGTATTGTTTGTAGAGTTTTGAGAAAAATAATGAATTAATCCATTTTGGAATAAGGCTATAACATAACAAAATGTGGAAATAGTGAGGCGCTGTGAATACTTAATAGCGGTAGCCATTTTGAGTAAGGGCAAATGATTTATGTAGCAATAACTTCTTGGAATCCATCTGCGCTTAGCACAGGCAAGGAGGCAGGAAGGTGTGCTTAGCTGAGAAAGTCTTTCTTCCAGATGAAAGAAAAACAATGCCAATGAAGACTCCTGGGATGTATGACATTTTGGCCTAGGCCAAAAACCAGGAAGCAGCTGAAAAAAAAAAAAAAGTACGTATGTATGCACACACTTCGAATAAAATATGCACACAGATGCAAGCACCTTGGCCTATGACCTGGGACACACAAAGGTGGTTGGAAACACCCAAAATTCCCAGGTAGATAGGAACAGAATTGAAATTGTAGCAGAGAAAATGATCTCTTTTTCCACAGCATTTCAGATGTATTCCACTCGTTTTCTGTAGCCATTTTGACTCCATATTATCTATACATTTTGGCCACCAGCATGTCTGGACACCATTATGCCGTGTACACACGATCGGACATTCCGACAACAAAATCCTGGATTTATTTCCGACGGATGTTGGCTCAAACTTGTCTTGCATACACACGGTCACACAAATGTTGTCGGAAATTCCAAACGTCAAGAACGCGGTGACGTACAAGACGTACGACGAGCCGAGAAAAATGAAGTTCAATAGCCAGTGTGGCTCTTCTGCTTGATTCTGAGCATGCGTGGAATTTTGTGTGTCAGAATTGTGTACACACGATCGGAATTCCCGACAATGGATTTTGTTGTCGGAAAATGTGAGAACCATCTCTCAAATTTTTGTTGTCGGAAATTCCGACAAAAAATGTCCGATGGAGCCAACACATGGTCGGAATTTCCGACAACAAGCTCCCATCGAATATTTGTTGTCGGAAATTCCGATCGTGTGTACGCGGCATTAGGGTTCCTCAGGAGGTGTAGCCAGCACAATAAATATCTTTATAACAGATGTGCCATTTTAGCAGGTTGTATGTGTGCAGCATTGCTAGGTATCTGTGTCCTTGATTACTCCTATCCTTCTCTTATTAGCAGTCACCCATTTCATATTGACAATCCATAATCTTTACTAAAAATAGTCTTATCAACATGCAACGCAAATATTTCTGCTTATAGCTTTTAATTACATAGAAATATGAGGCCAGCAATGCATATTGTCTGCTTCATTGTGCAGGAAGTGACTACCGGTAATCAAAGAACCATACCATCTTTAGGTGGATTGTCCTGCTATAAGTTTTATCTCTGCACTGCAGCTGTTAAGCAAAGATGCTAACATTCAATGAGCAAAAAATGTAAAAATCCCCTGGGGATTCATGTTCACCAGCTATTGAAAAGCCTATCCAGTATTTATCACTACCATTTTGTCTAGTGTATACGCACTCTGTATTGATATCCTTCCAAACTAGACATGCTGCTTATATCTCCATGACTAGTGTTAGTGCTTAACCACTTAAAGTGGTGTCCCGGCCGCAATTATACTTTTTAAATAAAAATACCCCTATAATACACAAGCTTAATGTATTCTAGTAAAGTTAGTCTGTAAGCTAAGGTCTGTTTTGTTAGTTTATAGCAGTAGTTTGTTATTTTATAAACTTACAGCAGGCCATGGCCATCTTAAGTGTGGGCATCTGAAGCCAGACTGTATTTCTTCCTGGATCTCATCCTTGCAGATCTCGCACATGCTCAGTGCAGCACAAGCAGTGTAATAGGTTTCAGGTCAGGTTTCCATAGCAACGGCAGTGTCAGAGGAAGTTGCCGCCCCTTCCCAGAAGGCATTGCAAACAGGAAATGATGCGATGGGCCGCGGCCAGGGAGGAGGAAGTGAAAAATGAATACAGCAGATATACAGTAAGTGCTGAGAAAAAAAAAAAAATATATATCCAATTCGTTTACAGTGCACAGTTTAGTGAGGGATGCTGAAGAGTTGTAAAAGTGGGTGGAACTCCACTTTAAGCCCCAGACCATTTCACTGGCCAAAGACCAGAGCATTTTTTGCGATTTGGCACTGCGTCGCTTTAGCTGACAATTGCACGGTCGTGCAGCGTTGCTCCCAAACAAAAGTGACGTCCTTTTTTTTCCACAAATAGAGCTTTCTTTTGGTGGTATTTGATCACCTCTGCGGTTTTTATTTTTTGCGCTATAAACAAAAATAGAGCGACAATTTAAAAAAAAACACATTATTTTTTACTTTTTGCTATAATAAATATCCCCAAAAAATATATAAAAAAACTATTTTTTTCCTCAGTTTAGGCCGATATGTATTCTTCTATATATTTTTGGTAAAAAAAAAATCACAATAAGCATTTATTGATTGGTTTGCACAAAAGTTATTACGTCTACAAAATAGGGGTTAGTTTTATGGCATTTTTATTAATAATTTTTTTTTTACTAGTAATGGCGGCGATCTGCGATTTTTATCGGGACTGCGACATTATGGCGGACACATTGGACACTTTTGACACATTTTTGGGACCATTGTCATTTTTACAGCGATCAATGCTATACAATTGCATTGATTACTGTAAAAGTGACACTGGCAGTGAAGGGGTTAACCACTAGGGGGCTAGGGAGGGGTTAAGTGTGTCCTGGGGAGTGTTTCTAACTGTTTGGGGGATGGGCTATGAACGGCACTTCACTGATCATAGCTCCCGATCACAGGGAGCCATGATCAGTGACAGTGTCACTAGGCAGAACGGGGGGATGCTTGTTTACATTATCATCTCCCTGTTCTTCAGCTCCTTGAGACGATCGCGGGTATCCCCTCGGCGATCAAGTCCGCGGGACCCACGATCCGACTCGTGGAGCTCCCGGCAGGGTCGCTCGAGCCGCCGACGGCACGCACGTGACCACACGTGCCATTCTGCCGACGTATATGTACATGCAGCGGTCGGCAAGTGATTAACCCCCCAACCGTACCGGCAGTAGTGTATTTAGGTTTTGTGCTGCCCTAGGCCGGACTAAACTCGTGCACCCCCTAATTTAAATATGACCCACCTCTTCCTGTCAAGACCACACCCCTTGCTGTTCAAGACCCGCCCTGAAATATTTGAGTAGGGACACTAGTTCGGGGGGGGGGGCAATGGATTCCCTTAATTTGCATAGATTTCCTCTCACTTCCTGCCTGGCTATGGGGCAGGAAGTGAAGGGAAATCTCTGCAATGGGACAGGGATGGTAAAAAATAAACTGACAGGGGTTATAACCCTCCCTTACTCTATCCAAAATGAAAAAAAAAGTGTTGCCTATAGTTCTACTTTAAGCACAAATTTCTGATAATTTTTTTGGAGAGCACAGTGAGGAAGGTTTGTGGTCCAGGTTGAGAGGACAGTCAAAATTAGAAGTGACACCCCCCCAGAGTTGCGGAATGCCGGCCGCCCGCATACCAGAAGCAGTGCGGCCGCTTTATGGGGGCGCTAGACTAATTTGCCTCTCAGCCCCAGTCTGCCCCATAAGACTGGCGCTACAGTAACAGCGCAAACCGGCGGGGACTCTTTCTGTGCTGCCCCCCTGCAAAGAGCTGCCCTAGGCCTGGGCCTTGTCGGCCTAGGCCAGGATACAGCGTTGCATACCGGTATGTGCCTGTATGCCCTAAAGAATTAGGTGGGGTCTTCAACTGGGAAACTCATATGGTGCAAATCACCAGGCTAGCACTGGTGGGCCATGGGCTCTTTCGTTCCAATAACACCCCAGGTTGGAGTGTGAAAATGAACAGAATGGAGAACAACATGGTCTACTATCAGGATGGCATTGAACCCACATGTTTAACCACTTGCCGACCAGGCTTTTACTGGCACTTTTTGTTTAAATCAGTATTTTTTGCTAGTAAGTTTGTTTACTTACCAACATACATTTTTTTTTTTAGCAGAGACCCTAGGGAATAAAATGGTGATCGTTGTAGTTTTTTATGTCACACGGTATTGGCGCAGCAGTTTTGCAAATCCAATTTTTTTGGGGAAAAAATACACTTTAATCAAATAAAAATAAAAAAAGCAATAGTTACCCCAAATCTTCTGTATATTGTGAAAGATGACGTTGTGCCGAGTCAATAGATATCTGACATGTCACGCTTAAAAATCCCGCACACTCATGGAATGGCGACAAACTACGGTACTTAAACATTTCTATGGGCAACGATTTAAACGATTACCTATTTAGAGTAATGCCCCGTACACACGGTCGGACATTGTTCGGACATTCCGACAACAAAGTCCATGGATTTTTTCCGACGGATGTTGGCTCAAACTTGTCTTGCATACACACGGTCACACAAAGTTGTTGGAAAATCCGATCGTTCTGAACGCGGTGACGTAAAACATGTACGTCGGGACTATAAACGAGGCAGTAGCCAATAGCTTTCATCTCTTAATTTATTCTGAGCATGCGTGGCACTTTGTGTGTCGGATTTGTGTACACACGATCGGAATTTCCGACAACGGATTTTGTTGTCGGAAAATTTTATAGCCTGCTCTCAAACTTTGTGTGTTGGAAATTCCGATGGAAAATGTGTGATGGAGCCTACACACGGTCAGAATTTCCGACAACAAGGTCCTATCACACATTTTCCGTCAGAAAATCCGACCGTGTGTACAGGGCATTACAGAGGGGGTCTAGAACTGGAATTATTGCTCTCGCTCTAACGTTTGTGGCGGTACCTCACATGTGTGGTTCGAAAACCGTTTACATATGCATGCCTGACTTACGTATGTGTTTGCTTCTGTGCACGGGCATGGAGGAATGGGGGTGCTTTAATTTTTATTTTTTTTATTATTATTATTATTTATTTTACTTTTTATTTTTTATTTTAACACTGTCCCTTTATTTTATTTTATTTTTATTTTTTTAATCACTTTTATACTTATTAAACATCCCGTAATAAAAATAAAGATGACAGGTCCTCTTTATGAGATCTGGGGGTCAAAAAGACCCCGAATCTCTTCTTTAACTTTAAAAGCAAAAGATCACAAAAAAATATATTTTTTTGATCTTTCGCTTTAATTATTTATTTATTTTTCTGGACCAGAAGTGACAACCTCCAGGGCCATAGAGTCGATCAAAGAGTGTTAACTCTTTTATAGCCTATGGGAGCAGCTTTTGGAATGTTTCTTGGGCAAACGGTAAGCCCGAGAAACACTGGTAAGCGGGGGGGGGGGGGGTCGGGGGGGGAACACCCCTCCCCCCCCCGGGGGAGATATTCAGCCATAATCCCAGTAAATCACTTGCAGACCGCAATGTAAATATACCTTTTGTGATCGGCAAGTGGTTAAGATCATTCAGCCATGGGGGGGTACCAGTTCTAGTTGGTGTGTCAAGCTGTATATAGATAAAAGCTAGCTTGGTTCCTTTCCAAACAAAACCAAAGAAAATTACCATCTCAGCTCACCAGCCGTCCTTCAAACAACCGAATTATCCCATCTAACAATTTGCGTTAAAAACTGCATATATATTTGGGTGCCGTGAAGTGGCTCTACAGCTTACGCATGTATTTGGAAATGTGTGCAAACTAAACCTCTGTTTTTAACACAAATTGTTAGACGGGATAATTCTGTTGCTTGCAGGCTGGCTGGTGAGTTAAGCTGGGAATTTTCTTTGGTTTTGTTTGACATCAAGATCTGAAAAAAAAAGATCTGAACAAGTTAATGGGGTGGGCAAATGAGGTTTAATGTAGAACAATGTAAAATAATGCATTTTGGTGGCAAAAATATGAATGCAATCTATAGACTGGGGAGAGAACCTCTGGGGGAATCTAGGATGGAAAAGGACCTGGTGGTCCTAGTAGATGATAGGCTCAGCAATGGCATGCAATGCCAAGCTGCTGCTAACAAAGCAAACAGAATATTGGCATGCATTAAAAAGGGGATCAACTCCAGAGATAAAACGATAATTCTCCCGCTCTACAAGACTCTGGTCCGGCCGCACCTGGAGTATGCTGTCCAGTTCTGAGCATCAGTCCTCAGGGAGAATGTACTGGAAATGGAGCGAGTACAAAGAAGTGCAACAAAGCTAATAAAGGGTCTGGAGGATATTAGTTATGAGGAAAGGTTGTGAGCACTGAACTTATTTTCTCTGTAGAAGAGACGCTTGAGAGGGGATATGATTTTAATTTATAAATACTGTACTGGTGACCCCACAATAGGGATAAAACATTTTCGCAGAAGGGAGTTTAACAAGACTCGTGGCCACTCATTAAAATTAGAAGAAAAGAGGTCTAACCTTAAAGGATCACTAAAGATATATATATATATTTTTTAAAATAACAAACATGTTATACTTACCTCCACTGTGCAGCTTGTTTTGCACAGAGTGGCCCCGAACCTGGTCTTCTGGGGTCCCCCGGCGGCTGTCTCGGCTCCCCCCTGCAAGGACTCAACACTTTCATGCGAGCTCCCTTGCATGGTGTTGAGTGCTTGCGGGTGCACTCCCGTGATACAGCCGGCGGCCATAGCTGCTCACTGTATCAATCGGCCCCGCCCCCCGGCACGCCGCGCTAATTGGATGTGACTGACAGCAGCGCGAGCCAATGGCTGCGCTGCTTTTAATATATCCACTGTAACCAATCAACGGCCAGGCTGAGCGGCGAAGAGGATGTCGGGGGCGAGCGCGGGACTTTCGAGGGGTCAGGTAAATAAAGTGGGGGGGCTGGGGGGGCCGGTATTGGCGGATGTTTTTCACCTTAATGCATAGGATGCAATAAGTTGAAAAAAATTTTACCTTTAACAACCCCTTTAACTTCAATACAGGGCACTTAGACACCTTCCTGCCCAGGCCAATTTTCACCTTTCAGCGCTGTGACAATTTGAATGACAATTGCGCGGTCATGCTACACTGTACTCAAACAAATTTTTTATAATTTTGTTCCCACAAATAGAGCTTTCTGTTGGTGGCATTTGATCACCTCTGCATTTTTTATTTTTTGCACAACAAATAAAAAAAGACCGAAAGTTTTGAAAAAAAACAAGTTTTTCTTTGTTTCTGTTAAACATTTTTGTAAATAAGTAAGTTTTCTCTTTCAATGATGGGCACTGATATGGCTGCACTGACGGGCACTGATAAGGTGGCACTGATGGGCACCGATGAGGTGGCACTGATGACAGGCACTGATGACGGGCACTGATAGGCGGCACTGATAGGTGGCACTCATAGGTGGCACTGGTATGTGGCACTGATGGGCACTCATAGGTGGCACTGATGGGTACTTGTAGGCGGCACTGATGGGTACTTATCGGTGGCACTGATAGGTGGCATGGATGGGCACTGATGGGCACTGATAGGTGGGCACTGATGGGCATGGATGGGCACTGACAGGTGGCACTGATGGGTTGCACTGATGTCACTGATGGGTGGCACTGATGATACTGATGGGTGGCATTGCTGGGCATCACTGATGTGTTAGTACATACTGGTGCCAATCAGTGCCTATTTGTGGGCACTGATTGGCACAGATTGGGCATTCATTTGAACATGTGGATGGCCATGGGGTACATACCTGGCCATCCACATGTTGCCCCCTTCCCTGGTGGTCCTAGTGGCGTCCCTGGTGGTCCAGTGTGGTCATCTGAGGGGGGGGCTGTGCTGATAAACAATCAGCTCTCCTCTACTCGTGTCTGTCAGACGTGAGTGAGGAAAAGCCAATCAACAGCTCTTCCTATTTACATCGTGATCAGCTGTGATTGGACAAGGCTGATCACGTGGTAAAGAGCCTCCGCCGGTGGCTCTTTACCGAGATCAGTGGAGTGGTGTGTCAGACTGACACACAGCCCCACCGATCGCTGCGATGCGCGCCCCCATGGGAGCGCGGCGGCTGTTATTCTGAAGGACGTCATATGACGTCCAGTCAGGATAACTGAACCACCGCCTGGCTGTCATTTTGCTATAGGCTGGGCGGGAAGTGGTTAAACTGCGTAGAGGGTTCTTTATTGTTAGAGCAGCAAAGATGTGGAATTCCCTTCCACAGGCGGTGGTCTCAGCGGGGGGCATCGATAGTTTCAAAAAACTATTAGATAAGCACCTGAATGACCACAACATACAGGGATATACAATGTAATACTGACATATAATCACACACATAGGTTGGACTTGATGGACTTTTTCATCCTCACATACTATGTAACTATGTGTCGCCCTTCCATGTGCTCCTTGCTACGAAGGCCAGTTAGAGGTGGGGGCACGGGCCATTTGTTTGTAGCTTGGTTCCTTGCCCAATTTAAGGTTTCCCCTCTTGAAGAGCCCACCCAATAGTTTAGGGCATACGGGCACATGCCAGCATGGTTGAGGGTTTAAGCACCACCACCAGCAATGGAGATACAAACTCCAAGCCGGGTTTGGCAAAATGAAATCATTACAGAGTGGGGAACTTCCAACTTCAAAAATAAAACGGTTACAAAAATAAATATTGGTGAATTGGTGTCATTTTGGATACAATACTAACATTTTCTGGCTTGAATCTTGATGTTAGACTGATTTGTTAAAATCCGGTGGATGTAGAACCTATCCAAACGTGCTAGAACACCGTACGTTAGGCCCTGTTCACACTTGCGAATGGGGCTGTTAACAATTACATTCAGGAGACCCAGTAGAGGTTCCCAGTAATTAGCTGCGGGTACTAGCCCCATAAAAGAAAAACCAAGAGAGACTGACAGCTCCCGCAGCTAATCATGAATGCTTTCATGTCAACGCTCAAGCAGTCCTTATCTGCAAATAATCACAAACTTCTTCCAGGGCTAATCATTTCCAGGTAATCGCTCAATGATTAGCCCCGGAAGCTGTCATCCTCCCATTGCTTTCAATGGGGCTCCCGTATGCAGCTAATTGCCAGGAGACCCTCATTGGTCTCCAAAATGTAATTGCCAACAGCCCCATTCACAAGTGTGAATGAGGCCTTATAATCATTTGTCATTTTTGAAAAATAAAATACTAATTTTCACCTTTTTTTCATCCTTTGTCACATCTCAGTGCTGCTCATCTCTTGCAGCCTCTTAGAGCTTCTCCCTGTCTACATGCTCTCCAGTGATGGCTATATGGCCTTTCTCAGGGTGGGTTCCCTGGTGGTGACAACGATGGACTATGTCTGTGTAATGAGTATTGAAAAAGTCACTTGCAGTACCCATCAGTAACCTGTGTGATAGGGTGACAACTTAGATGTGCAATTAGGAAATGGGGACCGAGCACTGTCACCCAATAATAGGATGTGCCTGAACAAAGCCTTTATTTGTAAGGATCACCAAATATTATTTTTATGAGATCTACCATTTTAACCACTTACGGACCGCCGCGCACCGATATACGTCCTAAGTTTGAAGAGGAATATCGTTGTCATGGCAGCAGCTAGCTGCCATAACCCCGGTATCCTCTTCTTCGGCTGGCGGTCCGCTTTCCGATAATAGTGGTCTCTGTGGCAGATTTCCCGCAAGATCACTTTTTTCGGCGGCGGGAGTGGGCCCCGCCCCTGCTGCGCTCCGGTGCCCTCTGCCGATTACCTGAGCCGTCAGCAGTGGCGGAGTCGATCGGATCCTTTCACGTCAGTGGCATGGAGACGAGTGAGGGGAAGATGGGCCCCACCCATCTCCATACCATTGCAGGGCGGAAGCGACGTAAAAAAAGGTCACTCATGCCCATAGCTTTTAAAGGGCCATTTTTTATTTATTTTTTTTTATTATTGCATTTTAGTGTAAATATGAGATCTGAGGTCTTTTTGACCCCAGATCTCATATTTAGGAGGTCCTGTCATGCTTTTTTTCTATTACAAGGGATGTTTACATTCCTTGTAATAGGAATAAAAGTGACACATTTTTAAAAAAAAAAAAATAGTGTAAAAATAACAAATAAAAGGTAAAATAAATAAGAAAAAAAATTTAAAAATTTAAACGCGCCCCATCCCACCGAGTTCGTGTGCAGAAGTGAACGTATACGTGAGTAACGCCCGCATATGAAAACGGTGTTCAAACCACACGTGTGAGGTATCGCCACAATCGGTAGAGCGAGAGCAATAATTCTAGCCCTAGACCTCCTCGGTCACTCAAAACATGCAACCTGTAGAATTTTTTAAACGTTGCCTATGGAGATTTTTAAGGGTAAAAGTATGTCGCCATTCCACGAGCGGGCGCAATTTTGAAGCGTGACATGTTGGGTATCAATTTACTCGGCATGACATTATCTTTCACAATATAAAAAAAAATTGGACTAACTTTACTGTTGTCTTATTTTTTCATTCAAAAATTGTATTTTTTCCAAAAAAAGTGCGCTTGTAAGACCGCTGCACAAATACGGTGTGACAAAGTATTGCAATGATCGCCATTATTTTCTCTAGGGTGTTAGAAAAAAAATATATAATGTTTGGGGGTTCTAAGTAATCTTCTAGCAAAAAAAAACAGTTTTTAACTTGTAAACAACAAATCTCAAAAAGAGGCTCGATCCTTAAGTAGTTAAGAATGCTGAATCTGACCTTCACATTTAAAGCGGGATTCCGGCCGGGAAAAAAAAAATTAAAAGTCAGCAACTACAAACACTGTAGCTGCTGACTTTAAATAAGCACACTTACCTGTCCTGGGTGCCCGCAATGTCGGCCGCCCGACCCGTCCCTCGGCTCTCGGGTCCTGGCACCGCCATCCTCACTAAGGGAAACAGGCAGTGGAGCCTTACGGCTTTCACTGCCTGTTTCCTACTGCGCATGCGCGAGTCGCGCAGCGCTTTTGTGAATGTTCCCATAACACACTGCACCCCATTCCCCAGAAGACAACCTGGGGAGGAGAAGACTGAAGATCACCGCGGCGTAGGAAGAGGCAGATTAGGAAGACTGCCTAGCAACAGCCATTTCACGTAAGTTACATTTTTTTTTTCCTCCATTTTTTTAGGTATTTTTTTTTATGCAATTTTTTTTTTCAGGGTGGACCTCCACTTTAAATGAACATGTTAAAGCTTATATGGAATTTTTGTGATTGGAGGTTACATATACTTTATCATCTAGTGTGAAATGTCCGACATACATAACCAGTACAGGTTAAAAATGTCAGTTTAACTTCGCCTCTCACAGCTGTTCACCCCCCTATGGACCAGAGCAATTTTTCAAATTTGCTATGGACCTGTTTTGTTCGGTGACAACTTTCGTCATTACTTAAAGCGGCAGTAAAGGTAAAACAACAATAAAAAAAAAATTTTTTAAATCCTGCGGAGTTCCTGATGATGCTATACAGCGAAATGCATAGAGGTTGCATCGCTGTTGACAATACCATGGACCGCAGGTGATGTCACATCCGTTTAAAAGTGGAACGCATGCCGGGATTTGGTGAGACAAACGGGGTGGAATTTTTAATAAAACTGTGTTGCACGATTACCCTGTCATTTTCTTTCTGGATGATTGGTGTATATCCCGCTGAGGGTAGAGAACATCTGGGAGATGAAGAAAAGCTAAATCTGGAGTTCCATGCTGGCTGATTTTGGCATGCATTGGGGTCCAGCGTGCCTTAGGGATCTGGTGAGTGCGCATTAGCATCACTGGTGGGGGAGCACCTTTTCCTTGGAATTGTGTTTGAATTCTGTACTAAAGCTGCACGGTGGATGGGAGGAATGTGCAAAGACACAGATTTTGATATAGATATAGTTTGAGAAGGACTTTATATTTATATATTTCTTCTTTTGCAGCACAAATTATTTTTTATACTATGACATATATATAAATATATATATGACATTATATGTTTATTGCATGATTTTTATATATAATATCTATAGTTTTTTTTTCTTTTTTGGATTAACACAATGTACCACAATTTACTGCACAGTATAATTGTTTTTGTTAATTGCAGGGTGTTTAAAGCGGAACTTTAGTCATTTTTTTCATTTTTCCATCTATTAAATCTTCTGCCCTTGTTGTTTTAACTTTGGATAGTAAAACATTTTTTTCTGCCAGTAAATACCTTATACAGCCCACATCCGGTTTCTTGTCTGGTAAAAAGCCTAGGCTTATGACATCATGCACAGCTCTCTCTTTCACTCTCGTGAGAGTTTGCCAGGAAGGGAGGGGGGATGAGTCATAATAGGGCCAATGAGAGCTGCAGAGCTGGAGGTGTGCCTCTGTGTGTCTGTGTAAATCCAGGAAGTGAACAGGCAGCAGCTTCAGCTGCCCACAGTTAAAATGGCTGCAGCCAGACTCAGTGAAGGGAGATTTCTGCAGCATATTTGGCAAGTACAGAATCACAGTATATATAAACTAATATGCAAAGTGGTTGGAGGGAAGCTTCAGAATGGCAAAGATGATTTTATTACAAATTATGTGAGCGGACTGCAGTTCTTCTTTAAGATTTAAATCACCTAGATACAGATATATATAAGTTAATGGTTTATGTAGTTAAATAGCGCCTACTTTATCTTTTGGTGCATGGTACAAAGTATTACAAAGTTATTTATGAATAAATTAAAGTGTTTGTTTTTTTTCAGTTTTGAGCTTTTTGAATGTGAAACATGTAAATATATGTTAAATGTTTAAAAATATTAACAAAACAAGCAAACAAAAAAGTTTGAATATTAATAGGTAATAAAAATAGAAAGGAAAAAAAATCAACAGGAAAATAATAATTAAAGGGGTTGTAAAGGTAAAAATTTTTTCACCTTAATGCATTCTATGCATTAAGGTGAAAAAACTTCTGACAATACCGCCGCCCCCAGCCCCCCCGTTTTACTTACCTGACGCCTCGAAAGTCAGCTTCGCGTTCCCGACATCTATTCCTCCGCTCACCCTGGCCGCTGATTGGCTACAGTGGATGGATTGGAAGCAGCGCAGCCATTGGCTCGCGCTGCTGTCAATCACATCCAATGACGCGGCGTGCTGGGGGGCGGGGCCGAGTGATACAGTGAGCGGCTATAGCCGCCGGCTGTATCACGGGAGCGCGCCCGCAAGCACTAACCACCATGCGAAGGAGCTCGCATTAAGGTGGTTAATGCTTGCGGGGAGGAGCTGAAACAGCCGCCGAGGGACCCCAGAAGAGCAGGTTCGGGGCCACTCTGTGCAGAACGAGCTGCACAGTGAAGGTAAGTATAACATGTTTGTTATTTTTAAAAAAAAAAAATTTTACCTTTACAACCCCTTTAAATGGATAAGGAGAATAAGGAGTTAATTAGCCGCTTCAGCCCCGGAAGATTTTACCCCCTTCCTGACCAGAGCACTTTTTACGATTCGGCACTGTGTTGCTTTAGCTGACAATTGCGCGGTCGTGCGATGTTGCACCCAAGCAAAATTTATGTCCTTTTTTTTCCCACAAACAGACCTTTCTTGGTGGTATTTGATCACCTCTGCGTTTTTTATTTTTTGCGCTATAAACAAAAAAAGAGAGACAATTTTGAAAAAAACACAATATTTTTACTTTTTGCTATAATAAATATCCCCCAAAAATATAAATTAAAAAAATGTTTTCCTCAGTTTAGGCCGATACGTATTCTTCTACATATTTTTGGTAAACAAAAATTGCAATACGTGTATATTGATTGGTTTGCGCAAAAGTTATAGCGTCTACAAAATAGGGGATAGATTTATGGCATTTTTATTATTATTATTTTTTTATTAGTAATTGCGGCGATCTGCGATTTTTATCGTGACCGCGACATTATGGCGGACACATTGGATGCTTTTGACACACTTTTGGGACCATTGTCATTTATAAAGCGATCAGTGCTATAAAAATGCATTGATTACTGTGTAAATGACACTGGCAGGGAAGGGGTTTAACACAAGGGGTTGATGAAGGGGTTAAGTGTGTCTCAGGCTGCATTCACACCTGAGCGTAGCATTTTTGAGCGTTTCTTCTGGCGTTTTGTTGTGTGTTTTTTCGGGCATATTTGCACGTTTCCATGCAGCGTTGTCCGGCGTTTTTGAGCTTTGGCATTTTTTTTTATTAGCCAATAGGAAAAATGATCATCTGTTTCATCCTTTGTTGCTATGTTGTTAGATTTTGTCATCTGCTTCCTGCTCCAAAAACGCCCAAATCTGCCCGATTCGCGCTACAAAAAATGGTCCAGAACTTGTTTGTGCTTCAGGTGTAGGGCTTCAGGCATTTTGGAGTGGAGATGTGAACCATCTCCATAGAGAATAATGGATTTTTTCCCCTCAAGCGTTTTGTAGCCTCAGGCTTCAAGCTACAAAATGCACGGGTGTGAATGGGCTCTTAGGGAGTGATTCTAACTGTGAAGGGGGGGTGAGCTTTCAGTCACATGACAGTGATCACTGTTCCCGATGACAGGGAGCAGTAGATCTTTGTCATGTCACAAGGCAGAACGGGGAAGTGCCTTGTTTACATAGGCATCTTACTATTCTGGGGCTCGGTGACACGATCGCCAGGAGACCAGCGGACATTGAGTCACGCCAATTAAAGGGGATGTACAAGTACGCCCAATTGCCCACTGCTGCCATTGTGCCGACGTATATTGGCGTGCAGCGGTCGGCAAGTGGTTAGCGCTGATTAGAGTAAACTAAGGGTTAATAAGGGGTTAAACAGAAAAAACATTTTATTAAAAAAAAAAAAAAAATCATAATAATAAAACACTTTTTTTACTTGTCAGGTTGCCTGACACCGGATTGAAGTTCATTCCTTTGATCTGCAGATGAATTAACAGAATGATACAAAAATAAAAACATGTTACATTGTATCTTTCTGTAGCATCTGAAGAAGTGATATTTATAAACATGGTCAGACTGCTTTTTTTTGACAGGTAAAGCTGCCACCCTCTCTGTGTACAGCAATGCAGCTTTGATTAATCACAGCCGAACTGCTGAGTACTGGGAGGGGGGGAGCAGGGCAGAAGGACTGAACATACTACACATGCCCTGTATACAATGATGACCCTCTTCTCTGTCATCTTTCTGCAAGGCTTCCAGGATGTATCAGACGGATTCTAATTGGTCAGCTCCAGCACAGAGAATTACTCTGATCCGTCCCAGAATCCCTCCAGAAAGAAGAGGGTGGAGTTAAATTCCCCGGACTGCTGCACTGGCTGCATGACAGCTCATCATCACCCATGGAGACCCTCCTGCCCCGGTGGAGAGGGTGTACAGTGTTACTTCACCTTTTAATTTTTTTTTTTTTTTTCAAAGTGAACGAATCCCTTAATATAGTTTCAAAGGTAATTTCCAATATTTTCAAACCTGCAGCCTATGTTAAAATATGACCTGTTGATCCTACATAAAGCTCTTTGCTCAGGCACTTCCTGTTATGGGGTGACAACACTCTGTCCTGGTCTCCCAACTGTACCCCTGCGTTGTCACCCTCTCACACAGGCTTCCAGTTGGAGATTACAAGGGACCTTTTGAAAACATATTACCATACCTGAGAACTTGTCAGAAATGACCAGGCAATGCCGTACTGGTTCAAAAAGAAGAACCGGCTCCAGGTGTCCACTTCCTAATGATCTCTCCCCTCTCCAGGCGTGGGTGCAGCTCAATATGCAACCATATGCAAAAATTGAACAAAAAGGTCCGGATGGCCGCACTCCAATGAAAACAATTTCTTTATTGTTATAATAGTGGTTTTATCCTTGCTGCCTGGATTTATTATAACAATAAAGAAATCGTTTTCATTGGAGTGCGGCCATCCGGACCTACTTGTTCAATTTTTGCAAATGCTGTACTGGTTGCTGGGCCTTTCCTGAAATAATTTACATCTCTGGAATTAGGGCTGCACTGATACCGTTTTTTTATCTGGGGGGGGGGGTACCGATACTTTCCGTCAAGTAGTTGCCGATACAAGTACTGATACATTGTGGTGCGATTTGTGTCAATACAAAAAAAGATTGTCACAAATCACACTGCAAAGAATCTCATGTGATTTGAACAGGAAGGCAGTGTGATTCCTGTCTGAATCACATGCGATTTCCCCCATTGCTCCTGTGTGTGTGTGTATAGAAACGGAAAAGCGCCATCTAGTGGGCAGTTTATTAAAAATGTGAGAACTCACAGTACATATCTGGTCAAAAGCAAAATCTACATAGGTGTCCCGGTCCCGCTGATGATAGCAAATCACGGCCGCTGGTGGTGCTCACAGGGCTGGAGGAGAAGTTCGGGGACCTCGTTGGTATAGGGCGGAAGTGATGTCAGCTTGGGGGGCAGACCGCCTCTACATCTCCTCCAGCTCTGTGAGCACCTCCAGTGCCCGTGATTTGCTATCATCGGCAGGACCGGGACACCTACGTAGATTTCGCATTTAGCCAGACATGTACTGTGAGTTCTAATATTTTTAATAGACCTCCCACTAGATGGCGCGTTTCCCTTTCTATACACACACACAGGAGCAGTGGGAGAAATCATATGTGATTCGGAGAGGAATCGCACCGCATTCCTGTTCAAATCACATGAGATTCTTTGCCGTGTGATTTGCGCCAATTTTTTTTTTTGTTTTGACACACATCACACAGCTAAGTATCAGTTTCGGTATCAGGAGCATTTGCATGAGTACCGATACTTGTGCAAATGCTTGGTATCGGCACTGATACCAATATTGGTATCAGTGCATCCCTTTCTGGAATTCCACTATGCCCCCCACTCCATCCTCATTCTTAAGCTGGATACACACTATACAACTTTTGCTGTTCAATTTCCTTTAGATTTACCTTCAACCATGTAATGCAAGGACCTGCCTGATTGCATACAAATTGAAAGTGCTTAGGTTTCGCCTCATATTATACGGTTTTGGTAAATCTAAAGGAAAAAAAATGTAAAGATGATTGTATAGTGTGTATCCAGCAGTGGTGGCTGGTGCTGAACAATTTTTTTTTTTTTGGGGGGGGGGGGGGGCGCAAGAATTTTTAAAAAAAAAATCACCAATTACAGCCACTGTGCCCATGAAATGCTGCCACTGTGCCCATTAAACACTGTCACTAAACTCTGCCACTGTGCCATCAAAGGCTGCCAGTGGGCCCATCATATGCTGCCAGTGTGCCCATCAAATGCTGCCAGTGTGCCCATCATATGCTGCCAATGTGCCCATCAAATGCTGCCAGTGTGCCCATCATATGCTGCCAATGTGCCCATCAAATGCTGCCAGTGTGCCCATCAAATGCTGCCAGTGTGCCCATCATATGCTGCCAGTGTGTCCATCAAACGCTGCCACTGTGCCCATCAAACGCTGCCACTGTGCCCATTAAACACTGCCACTGTGCCATCAAACTCTGCCACTGTGCCACCAAATGCTGCCACTGGGCCCATCAGACGCTGCCAGTGTGCCCATCAGATGCTGCCAGTGTGCCCATCAAACGCTGCCAGTGTGCCCATCAAATGCTGCCAGTGTGCCCATCATATGCTGCCAGTGTGCCCATCATATGCTGCCAGTGTGCCCATCAAATGCTGCCAGTGTGCCCATCATATGCTGCCAGTGTGCCCATCAAATGCTGCCAGTGTGCCCATCAAATGCTGCCAGTGTGCCCATCAAATGCTGCCAGGGTGCCCATCATATGCTGCCAGTGTCGGCTGCCACCCCGCTCACACACCCCCCCGCGCGCGCGGATGGATTGCGGGACTCCCCGGCCCGCTTACAACCCCCCCCCCCTTATGGATGCATCGCCAGCGCTTACCTTGATAAGATATCCTCTTCTCCGGCATCTCCTCTCCTGTTTTCAGCTTCCTCCACTCTGTCCCACTTCCGCCAAAGTGCTGAGCATCCAATAGGGACGCCTGGCGCTTTGGCCAATCAAGAAACAGGTCTCACTGACCTGCCTCCAGATTGGTGGGGAGGCAATGCGGTGTGAAAATAGCGAATATTCATTCTCTATGGTCACACAATTGGGTGGGATCAGGGCGCACTCTCTGCACCCTAAACCCACCCTTTTTTGAAGCCTATTAGAGCCTCTGGCTCTAATCAGGTGCTTCAAAAAAAAAATACACCCCCTCCTGCCCCCGCCATAGGAGTCCATGCGTCCGGCGTCCTGAAAGGGATAGGGAGGCGACAGCAGGGATGGGGGGGGGGGGCGGCGCCCTGCGCCCACAATGCACGAGCCCGCCACTGGTTTCGGAATTGCGATTTTCAAAGTTCCCGAACATGCACATTACATAGGTATGGTCCGCCATTGTCACATTGCAAAATCTGCCCTGAGAAATGCCACGCTGCTATCCCTGGCATGATGTAGGTGAGAAGTGACTACAAAGAGGCTGCAGGAGATCACCAGCACTAGATGAAAAAGATAAATAGGTGAAATCAAATATTTTATTTCATGACATTTTTTATGACACACAGTGCTTTAGCAAACTAAAGCGTGATTGTGGAAACAGACGGAAAATGCTCGCCATAGCCGAGGATACAGGCGGGAGCTCTGCTTAGGACTAACATGGATTGTCAGCTTCGATTTCCATTTATTCAGATCATCACCAATGAAAAAAAAATAAAATAATAATAATAATGTGTCAGCAATTTTGGCTGAATTAAAAATGATATATTCTAAATGAAAGTTGGAAAGCGTTGAAACCGAGCGATTAAAATACCACTTTATGTCCCCCTCTGCTGCCGGCCCGGGAAACAAAGGACCCTTCTTATGTTCATAATTCCTCTTAAGAAATTAAAAAGGATATCGGGGTTTTGTATCTATAGTGAATGTTTGGCTTCGCTCCCACCGGGTTATTAAGTAAGGATTAGGAATAGCGGTAAATATTTTCTTAGACCCGACCGAAAATAAGATAAAGACTTGATAGAATTGAACTAGAAGTCTCTACACTTGTGACACTAATCTATTGAACACAAGCCCCGCTGGGGGGCTAATCTCCCGTGTTTGTGGACGATTAACCCATTAATGAGCGTAAGCTATATGGACTCAACTGCCGACTACGTGCTGCCGGGGA
Source organism: Aquarana catesbeiana (assembly GCF_042186555.1). Taxonomy (NCBI): domain Eukaryota; kingdom Metazoa; phylum Chordata; class Amphibia; order Anura; family Ranidae; genus Aquarana; species Aquarana catesbeiana. The sequence continues at coordinate 755,726,611 of NC_133325.1, forward strand.
ACGCACCCTTACCACGTTCACCTTTGTCCGATATTCTGCTGATGGACATATACACTATATTGTCAAAAGTATTGGGACGCCTGCCTTTACATGCACATGAACTTAGTCTTAGTCCGTAGGGTTCAGTATTGAGTTGGCCCACCCTTTGCAGCTATAACAGCTTCAACTCTTCTGGGAAGGCCGTCCACAAGGTTTAGGAGTGTGTCTATGGGAATGTTTGATCATTCTTCCAGAAGCGCATTTGTGTGGTCAGGCACTGATGTTGGACGAGAAGGCCTGGCTCGCTGTCTACACTCTAATTCACCCCAAAAGGTGTTCTATCATGTTGAGGTCAGGACTCTGTGCAGGCCAGTCAAGTTCCTCCACCCCAAACTTGCTCATCCATGTCTTTATGGACCTTGAGAAAAAAGAGAGAAAGGGCGCACCAGCCTTGTGCGTTATCCTTTGGATGTGAATTTAATAAAAACATGATAAAAAGAAATGACTTACAAACAGTTGTAGAAGATCTCATACTATAACCAAACTTCAGTTGACAGCATGCAGTCTAAGATCAGTGGAGCCCACCAGAGGTCACAGAGGAACTCACAGCGATCACTGCTTGCTGACGCGTTTCGAGGGGAACATCCCTCTTCCTCAGAGCACAGCAGTCGCACTCCGCTGATCTTAGACTGCATGCTGTCAATTGAAGTTTGGTTATAGTATGAGATCTTCTACAACTGTTTGTAAGTCATTTCTTTTTATCGTGTTTTTAATAAATTCACATCCAAAGGATAAAGCACAAGGCTGGTGCTCCCTTTCTCTCTTTTTTCTCGTTGTTTGTTAGGATTCCCCATCCTTGAGGGCAGCAAGGCCTGTGGCTATACATTACTTGTCCGGTACCCACTTGTGCGCAGGAGCATTTTCTTTTTTCTTTGTCAATAGTACTCTTTATAGACCTTGCTTTGTGCACTGATCCAAATCATTTGGTGGAGGGGGGATTATGGTGTGGGGTTGTTTTTTTTTGTTGGCCTCTTAGTTCCAGTGGAGGGAATCCTAAGACGTCAGCATACCAAGATATTTTGGACAATTTCATGCTCTTTTTTTGAAGCACATTGTCTCTAATTGGCTTCAAAAAAGGGTGGGCAATGCGCCCCGAGCCCACCCACTTGTGTGACAATAGCAAATGAATATTCACTATTGTCTTCCTGACTCTCCTCCCTGCCAATCAGGAAGCGGGTCCTGAGACCCCATTGGGTCTCAGGACACACTTTCTGTTCGGCCGGTTGGAGAATGTCTCTCTGTGTGCTGCATCAGCAGGGACTCGCCCCATCAGACAGACAATGTCTTTGAAGTCCGGCTGGGAGAATCGGTCAGAGCGCCCCCAGCCCTTCCTTCTCCCTGCCTCCTAAGGTAAGGCATCTGAATGCTGCATTCACGTTTATCTCCAATTGGGGGGGGGGGGGTCGCTGCTGTCCGTCTCCAGTGAGGGGGGCGGGTGGTGTTAGTTTGCACCCCCCAAAATATTGAGCACCAGCCGCCACTGGTGTGGGGTTGTTTTTCAGAGGCGGGGCTTGGCCCCTTAGTTCCAGTGAAGGGAACTCTTAAGGCGTCAGCATACCAAGACATTTGGGACAATTCCATGCTCCCAACTTTGTGGGAACAGTTTGGGGATGGCCCCTTCTTGTTCCAACATGACTGCACACCAGTGCACAAAGCAAGGTCCATAAAGACATGGATGAGCGAGTTTGGGGTGGAGGAACTTGACTGGCCTGCACAGAGTCCTGACCTCAACCCAATAGAACACCTTTGGGATGAATTGAAGCCAGGCCTTCTCGTCCAACATCAGTGCCTGACCTCACAAATGTGCTTCTGGAAGAATGGTCAAACATTCCCATAGACACACTCCTAAACCTTGTGGAAAGCCTTCCCAGAAGAGTTGAAGCTGTTATAGCTGCAAAGGGTGGGCCAACTCAATATTGAACCCTACAGACTAAGACTGGTATGTCATTCATGTTTGTGTAAAGGCCGGTGTCCTAATACTTTTGACAATACAGTGTATGTCACTCATACCAGAGACGTGACATAAAATTGAACAAATTGCGCCATTTTTACTAGCATGACAAATTAGCAATTTGCAATTCATTTGATGCCACAGGTGTGTCAGGAATGGGAAAATCCCTTTTTGCAACGGCTAAATGTTGCAATTTTGTGATATCTAATTGAAATGATTGCATATGATTTATGTACATGTCGCTGCCTGCTTCCGGGTTTGGGGCGCGCATGCGCACCCCTCGCTATCACCCACTGTGATTGTACACGGTGGGAGTCTGGCAGCAAGTCCCAGCCATGAATTCATGGCCGGGACCTGCTGATCAGTTGTGTCCAATTACCGCCCAGAGCTCTGTGTTGACAATCAACACAGGGCTCTGTACAGAGGGAACAATCTCTCTGTTTCTTATCCCTGCAAAGGGATAAGAAACAAAGATCTGTTAATAACAGCAGCACATAATACACACATTACAAATTGTTAGGCCCACATTTAACCCCTTGATTGCCTTAAATGTTAAAGAAATACAGCCAAAGCCAAAGAAGTCCAGCCAAAGCTTGTTTGCTTGTACTTCTGCTGTGGATCACAGGAGTGCAGTTAGTTTCTGGTGTGCAGTCATGTTGAAACAGGAAGGGGCCATCACCAAACTGTTCCCACAAAGTTGGGAGCATGAAATTGTCCAAAATGTCTCAGTATGATGCCTTAAGAGTTCCCTTCTCTGGAACTAAGGGGCCAAGTCCAACCCCTGAAAAACAACCCCCCACCATAATCCCCCCTCCACCAAATGATTTGGACCAGTGCACAAAGCGAGGTCCATAAAGACATGGATGAGCGAGTTTGGGGTGGAGGAACTTGACTGGCCTGCACAGAGTCCTGACCTCAACCCAATAGAACACCTTTGGACTGAATTAGAGCGGAGACTGCAAGCCAGGCCTTCTCGTCCAACATCAGTGCCTGACATCACAAATGATCTTCTGGAAGAATGGTCAAACATTCCCATAGACACACTCCTAAACCTTGTGGACAGCCTTTCCAGAAGAGTTGAAGCTGTTATAGCTGCGAAGGGCGGGCCAACTCAATATTGAACCCTACGGACTAAGACTGGGATGCCATTAAAGTTCATGTGCGTGTAAAGGCAGGTGTCCCAATACTTTTGGATATATATATATATATATATATATATATATATATATATATATATATATATATATATATATATATATACACACACACGTACAGTGCCTTGAAAAAGTATTCATACCCCTTGAAATTTTCCACATTTTGTCATGTTACAACCAAAAATATAAATATATTTTATTGGGATTTCATGTGATAGACCAACACAAAGTGGCACATAATTGTGAAGTGGAAGGAAAATGATAAATGGTTTTAAATTTTCTTTACAAATAAATATGTGAAAAATGTGGCATGAATTTCAGGGACGTGCGGTGAGGTGAGTGGCTGGGGGGGGCACTGGCTGGTATCAGAGCCAGATACACACAGGTTACATACACCACAAACGTTAGAGCGAGAGCAATAATTCTAGCACCAGACCTCCTCTGTAACTCTAAACATGTAACCTGTAAACATTTTTACAGTGTCGCCTATGGAGATGTTTAAATACTGAAGTTTGGCACCATACCACAAGTGTGCGCAATTTTAAAGCGTGACGTGTTAGGTATCTATTTACTCAGCGTAACACCATCTTTCACATTATACAAAAAAATCGGGTTATCTTTAGTGGGTTTTTTTATATTCATGAAACAGTTTTTTTCCCCCCAAAAAAAGTGTTTGAAAAATTGCTGTGCAAATACCGTATAACACAAAAAGTTGTAACGCCCACCATTTTATTCCCTAGGGTGTCTGCTAAAACAATATATATAATGTTTGGGGGTTCTGCGTAGTTTACTAGCAAAAAAATGATGATTATTACATGTAGGAGAGAAGTGTCAGAATTGGCCTGGGTGGCAAGGGGTTAATTACCATAAGTAATATACAAATAATTATCATATATTGTTTTTAAGGTAATTTACTGTATTTTCAAAATCTGTACTCAAGCAGGTGGCTTAACGGACAAATTACTGAAGTTTGAAATGATAACTTCCAACCAGTCATTTCACAGTAAATAGATAAATAATAAATTATTATCTTATAACATATAGAATAATAATATATGATTTATCTTGTACCTTTTCAACAGCAGCAGATTCTCATTCTCCCTCTTAACTGTGTGAGAAAAACATGGGATTGTGGGTAAATCTTATACAAATAAACACATGTTATTTCCTTGTAGTTAAAGCGGAGTTCTGCTTAAAAAAAAAATTAAAAGTCAGCAGCTACAAATACTGCAGCTGCTGTTTTTTAACAGGGTCCCAGGGTCCAGCGAAGCGGGGGGGGGGGGGGACCGAAGTCCCCCTCCTCTCTGCAGTGCTGGAATTGTAACTGTGTGAGCTGTGCCACGCCGCCGAGGCTGGCCGGGCAATCATCTGGGACCTGTGACGTGTCCCACATGATTGCCGAGAGGGAGGGGGGAGAGGTGCCGGGAGGAAGTGGGGGTACCGGCTCCGCCCCCCAAAAAAATGACATGCCAAATGTGGCATGTCAGGTGGTCACCTCCCTTAAAGCGGAAGTTACATTTTTGGGTGGAATTCCGCCTTTAGAGGGTTGGGCTGTAAGGGAGCATGTGTCTTTTAAAACATGCCCCCTTCTATGACACTGCAGTGAGAGGCGTGCCTCCACAGCAGCATTTTTATTGGACAGCTGGGGCAAATGGTGCTTTACCATTGGTCCAAGACTCCAAGCTGTCCATTGAGCTCAGTGCCTCTGACAAGAAGTGAGGAGAGGCACTGTGAGCTCATCCTCTCAGTCTGCTGCAAACAAAGTTTGTCAGCTTGTATTTATACTAGCCACTCTGTATTCCTCCCAATGATACCAATGATGGGGTTCTATTTCTACCAATGACACCAATGATGGGGTTCTATTTCTCCCAATGACACCAATGATGGGGTTCTATTCTTCCCACGGACAACAATGATGGGGCACTATACCTCCCATGGACACCAATGATGGGGCATTATTCCTCCCACGGACACCAATGATGGGGCACTATACCTCCCATGGACACCAATGATGGGGCATTATTCCTCCCACAGACACCAATGATGGGGCACTATTCCTCCCATGGACACCAATGATGGGGCATTATTCCTCCCACAGACACCAATGATGGGGCACTAATCCTCCCTCTGACACCGATGATGGGACACTATTCCTTCCACTGACACCAATGATGGGGCACTATTCCTCCCACTGACCCCAATGATGGGGCACTATTCCTCCCTCTGACACCAATGATGGGGCACTATTCCTCCCACTGACACCAATGATGGGGCACTATTCCTCCCACTGACACCAATAACGGGGCATTATTCACAGCCTGGTCCCTCTAAACTTTTAAGTAAACTGTCCCTTTGTTTTAAAAGTTTGGAGACCCCTGCTGTAAAGGAACATACCAAGATACAAAACAGAAGACTTGCCATTGCAAGATCACATGACATTAGAAGGTTGCTGGCCTGCTAACAACCTGACCACACACCTACCATCGTCTTCAGCAATCAGACTTCATGTGACCTCTGACCCTCCAGGTAAAGTGTCGGGCTCACACAAATGAAGTGAAAGTAAATAGAAATCTTCCATAAGTCTGCAAAGATATAACTGTTGGGATTGGTACTGAGATAATGGGGTGTAGAATTTTCAGGAGCAGCAATTTATACATTTCTTGTAGCAAAAGTTTCCTTTAAAAGTGACCTTAGAGGAAATATCAAAAAGTACCACAAGGTGGCAGACGAGTAACACAGCATTTCCTCTGCTGACGCCTCTACGCTGCATAACCGACTTTTCTAGTCTGAAGTACGTCAGCGACGTGCAACAGCGGTGCTTAGAGTGGACCTATTAGAAATATATAATTTTTTTTTTTGCCCGTATTAAGTAACATGTAAGTATTTATCACCAGAGATCACAGTTCTTCCCCAATAATGCCGGTATCTGTTTTTTTTTTTTCCCCAGAAGGAAAGCACCATCTTTATTCAGGTATCATCCAGGCTCAGCATCTACTTCCTGGGCTGAGATACTGGCTCAGAGATAATACAATCATGTAAATCCTGATGCCTGTGCAGTTCCTGGGTGTGCGAACCAATGTCTGACAAGTTACAATGTACAGTCTGAGTAATCACTGACTGATAATTAGACATGTGCAGAATAACATAAAATTGTTTAGGTAAATTTGTTTAATTTGTTTAAGTTTTTTTCGGAATTTGTTTGGTTTATTGAAATTCCATTTGAATCAAATTGCATTTGAATCGAATTCCATTAAAAATCGAATTTATTCTTTTCTTAGAATTTTGGAAGATGGTTTTATTCTTTCTATTCCATTCTATTCTATTGTTTTTTTCTATTCTATTTTTTTATTTTCTATTCTGTTCTTTTCTATTATATTCTTTTCTATTCTATTAAAATTCTAATTTATTCTATTCAAAATTTAAATTTATTCTATTCGAAATTCGAATTTCGGAAAAATGGGTATGTTGTTATATTCTTTCTATTTTATTCTATTATTTTCTGTTGTTTATTCTATTCTATTCTTTTCTATTGTATTTGAATTTAAAATTTCAGAAGATGGTTATATTCTTTCTATTTTATTATATTCTATTCTGTTCTATTTTTTATTCTATTCCTTTATTTTCTATTCTATTTTATTCTGTTCTTTTCTATTGTATTCTATTATTTTCTATTCTATTTTATTCTTTTTTACTCTATTCTTTTATTTTCTATTTTGTCCCTTTTTTTTTCTATTCTATCTTTTATTTTTTATTCTGTTATTCCTGTATTTTCTATTATATTCTATTATATTCTTTTCTATCCTATTTCTTTATTTGCTTTTCTATTTTATTCTCTTTGGAAATTCAAATTTAATTCGAAAACTATGCAAAATTTTATTTGAAAACTATTCGAATTTGAATTTCGTCCGAAATTTTCATTCATTGTTTCGGATTCGTTTAAATACATTACTATTGTAATTTGGAAATTCGGATACATCTGAATTTCCGAATAACGAAAAATGTGTCCGAATTTTAATTTGTAACAAAACGAACCTCACATGTCTACTGATAATATCGTCTCCGCTTAGGTGAAGAGCTGCTTTGTAATAATAAAAGGTGGCGCTTGTCTAATAATTGATACTGTTGCTGCATATAGTGACCTGCCAGGAATTACTTATGAGGACTTGTAAAGTATTTCAGTGCTCCATCCTCGTCATCATCACTGTTGCTCCGCTACTGTTTTAGAGCTGATCACTAACAGGAAGAGTGTTTGAAAGAAATAAAAATAATAAGGGATTAAATATAAGGTTTGGATTTGGGATTATGGCGGTGCCCAACACAATATAGAAAACAGTTTTATTTATAATATAAAAATATGTTTACTACATAAAAAGTATTAAACAAAGCAATTATGGGTGCATAATACATAAAATATCCAAATAGTAGATACTGGACGATACATGTCGATTATTGGCAATTACATATACCCCCTGAAGAAGCCAACGTTTGTCGAAACATGTAGGGATCGCTACCAGTAATTGCCACAGATACATGGATACTCTGGCCAGTATCTACTATTTGGATTTTTATGTATTATGCATCAGGCTACCCTGATAGAATGCATGTTAACACACAAAGTAACGCATGTCAACCCACTTTGTGTTCATGCACTGCAAAAGTGTGACCCCCCCTCCCCCAACCTGCTATATTTTAATAAAGAAGTAAACCACTACATCAGCTCACAATGCAACAAAAAAATCATTATAGAAAAAGTTATGTACTGTATGTTTTCTGGGACAGATTTTTATCCTGAATGGAGTTCTTCTATGACACCAGTCTATTTGGTGTCATAGATCTGGTGTTTTGTCAGATTAGGTGACCCATCAGATTTTGTAAAAGAAGTGACGTTCAGTCGCCGCCATCTTGCTACACCCCGCACTCGGCCGCAGTAAGGATACAGTGAGAAGGCGGCAAGCGAACATCTTGTTACACCCACCGGAGTCTTGCATTTCACATTTATTTTTAACAGTAAACTGAGCTTTTTTTTTAGTGAAATAGAGTATTTAAAAATCCGTGTGACTGTTTAGATGTTGAATTTTAACCACCTGCTTACTGGGCAGTTAAATCCCCCTCCTACCCAGACCAATTTTCAGCTTTCAGCTTTGAAAAATAAGTGTGAAATGCAAGACTCCGGTGGGTGTAACAAGATGTCCGCTTGCTGCCTTCTCACTGTATCTATACTGTGGACAAGTGTGGGGTGTAGCAAGATGGCCGTGACGGAAAGGTCATTTCTGCTACAAAATCTGACGGGTCACCTAATCTGATGAAACACCGGCCACTGAACCTGCTTTACTGTGTGCTTTATCCAGTGATGGTGAACTTGAAAATTATAGAGGTAATCAAGTGCGGCCCTAGACACTTCCAGAGGACTGTACTTAGGTGGATTACTTCAAGTTAGGCAGCCCATTTAGAATCAATGGACTATAACGCACCACAAAGCCCAAAGATTTCAGTCCTGCTGCATTTTTTGCATTGTATCGCAATGCACACTGAAGTAGAAGTACAATAATCCCCAGCATTGGTGTCAGTGAATGTAATAATAACCCCAGCATTGGTGTCAGTGAATGTAATGATAATCCCCAGCATTGGTGTCAGTGGATGTAATATTTCTGTAACCCCCATCTTTGGTGTCAGTGGATGCAATATTAAACCCCCCCCATAATTGGTGTCAGTGGATGTAATAATAACCCCCAGCATTGGTGTCAGTGGATGTAATATTACTGTAACCCCCATCTTTGGTGTCAGTGGATGCAATATCAACCCCCCCCCCATTGGTGTCCGTGAATGTAATAATAACCCCCCATCTGTGTTGTCAGTGGATGCAATATTAGCCCCCCCCCCAATTGGTGTCAGTGGATATAATAATAACCTCCAGGATTGGTGTCAGTGGGCACAAAAATTACCCCCCCTCCCCACCCCATCATTGGTGATTGGTGTTGCAATAATAACCCCCCATCATTGGCGTCTGCGGGTGTTATAATTACCCCCCCCCCTATCCTTCACCCCATCATTGGTGTCAGTGGTTGCAGTAATGACCCTCCATGATGGGTGTCAGTGAATGTAATAATAACCACTGGCATTAATGTCAGTGAATGCAATAATAACCCCCCCTCATTGGTGTGAGTGGATGCAATATTAAACGCCCATCATTGGTCCGGAATATGGAATATACCACATTATGACCACTTCAGCGCCATCTAGTGGCCATAATGCTGTACTTTTCAGTTTCATCAGTTCAATGTGCTCATAATATAACCTGATTCAATTTTACCCCATTCACACAGAACAAATTTACATTCAGTTTTGATTTTCAAACAGCTATGTGATTTTTTATATATATATATATATATATATATATATATATATATATATATATATATATATATATATGCACCACTTTATATTTTTATGTGGCAGGTGCAGCAAAGTATGCAGATTGGAATATACCTTATTGGCACATTTCCCTGGTTTTCTGACAGCTCTGCCTTAATAGAGGGAGGGTGACTGGTATTCTCCAAAGAAAATCCCTACACATCCACCACTTAACGCTCCTCTAATCTACTTCTAGAAATTGTTTCTTACTGTGTTTTTCTACCTGCTTCTAACATTCCCAATGAACTCCCAAACCTTCCCTTTCCCCCCCCTCTCTTCCCTTTCCCCCCCCTCTCTTCCCTTTCCCCCCTCTCTTCCCTTTCCCCCCCCTCTCTTCCCTTTCCCCCCCTCTCTTCCCTCCCCCCCCCCTCTCTTCCCTTTGTTTGGAATGAACAGTGCACATATGTTTTACTTTACACACACTACACATCCCACAGTCTATAGTCCATATCGGGAGTGAGCAAAAGAGGGTGGCCACATTCCTACATACAGCGGGACCATGGATAGTGGACTTTTTTTTTTAAACCAGAGTTTAGTGTCACTTTAACCACTTGCCGACTGCACTACAGCCCAAAGATGACTACAGTGTGGTTGTCCAGTTCTGGGAGGGCGCCTATGACATCTTCCCAGAACACCTCCCCCCTTGGGCACGCTCTGCGATTGCTGTGTCCTTAGGAAACAGCTGACCACAGATCGAGGTAAAGGGCCAATCACAACGGTCTTTTACCATGTGATCAGCTGTGTCCAATCACAGGTCATCACAAGTAAACAAATGTCGGTTATCAGTGTACATCAGTGCCGAGTCATCAGTGCCCATCAGTGCAGCCTCATCAGTGCCCAACAGTGCAGCTTATCAGTGTACATCAGTGCAGCCTCATCAGTGCCCATCAGAGCAGCTTATCAGTGCCCAACAATGCAGCTTATCAGTGTACATCAGTGCCCATCAGTGCAGCCTCATTAGTGCCTAGCAGTGCAGCTTATCAGTGCCCATCAGTTCTGCCTCATCAGTGCCCATCAGAGAAAAATTGCTTATTTGCAAAATTTTATAACAGAAATAAAGAAAAACTTTTTTTTTTTTTCAAAATGTTTGCTCCTTTTTCGTTTGTTTAGCAAAAAATGAAAAATCTGTGAGGTGGTATTCAGATATTGTTAACCTTTTGATGGCTTTGAGAGAGATCACATGATGTATGCTGTACTCACTGTTATATCAATGTTTTGTATGACTTGTATATGGCTGTGTGGAAATCTAAATAAAATTTCTTCTGATTTAAAAAAAAAAAAAAAAATGAAAAATCCAGTGGCGATTAAATACCACCAAAAGAAAAAAATGATAAAAATGTCATTTGTGTACAGTGTTGCATGACCGCGCAATTGTCATTCAAAGTGCGACAGCGCTGAAAGCTGAAAATTGGCCTGGGCAGGAAGGGGGTAAAAGTGCCCGGTAGGTAAGTGGTTAAACATGATTGGAACAAACATCAATCTGCACAAAAAGTTTAACATTAAAAGCACAAAAAAGGCCGCAGATTAAGTGGATCGCTTTGTTTTTTTTACCGTCGCTCTTTTATGATTCTATGTAATTATAACGCGTTCCTCTGGGACATTCGCTGCTTTTCCCAGGAGGCCTCCGATATTTCAGATTCGTTTTCCCATGATCCGCACTCATCCGTCACCTGGATGATCGGGGCAAGTGTGCGGTGCCCTGTGGGGTGCCGGGCGGGTGCTCCCTTGTGACATTTTGGCGAGGGTTGGTGTGGAAAGTTACCAAGCGGCCCTCGGCTTCCTGACACGCTGAAATTTACTGTTGCCCAGACAATTGGATATAAATGAGGGAACGTGCGGTTCCCAAGAAGCCTCCTGTGAGTAGTAAATTGCGGCGCACAATGCCGCTGGATTTATCTCTGCCACCTTCAGTGAAGGTCACTTGTTCCCGGCCGCTCAGACCTGTTCTGTGTTTGTTGTGGATCCGCTCCAGCAGAATTGGCTTGTCACATGGAATGAAAAGCGATGGATTGTATATCCATATTGTTATCACACGGCTGTGCTCCAATGTATCACCCGGGCAGCTTTATCCACTAAAAGAGGCCCTGTCACCAGACCATTCATTTACACAACAACCTTCCCATAAGATTATATATGGATTAGTGCATTTTATGTATGTTATTTATCTGTAAAATCCTTCCTTGTGTAGACATCCAAAAGCCCCGAGACTGCTGCTGGGTACCGCCATCTTGGATGTGATGTCAGCAACCCCCGGCAAGACTCGGAACTGTCATTGAAGGGACCCTCTATAGCAGCGGTCTACAAACCATGGCCCAAGAGCTGGATGCCACCCTTTGCATGTCTTTATCAAGCCCTTGGGGCACTATTACTCCCACTGATCCCAATGATGGGGCACTATTCCTCCCACTAACACCAATGATGGGGCACTATTCCTCCCACTAACACCAATGATGGGGCACAATGAATTCCACCGATACCAACAACGGGGCACTAGTCCTCCCACTGACGCCAACAATGGTTGTTAGGAATAGCGCCCCATTATTGGTGTCAGTGGAAGGAATAGCGCCCCATTGTTGGTGTCTGTGGGAGAAATAGTGCCCAACCATTGGTATCAATGAAAGAAAAAGTGCCTATCATTAATGTCAGTAGAAGGAATAGTGCCCCATCATTGGTATTAATGAGAGGAATAGTGCCACATCATTGGTATCAGTGGGAGGAATAGTGTCCCATCATTGGTGTCAATGGGAGAAATAGTGCCCCATCATTGGTATCAGTGGGAGGAATAGTGCCCCATCATTGGTGTCAGTGAGAGGAATAATGCCCCATCAATTATATCAGTGGGAGGAATAGTGCCCCATCATTGGTGTCAGTGGGAGGAATAGTGCCCCATCATTAGTGTCAGTGGGAGGAATAGTGCCCCATCATTGGTGTCAGTGGGAGGAATAGTGCCCCGTCATTAGTGTCAGTGGGAGGAATAGTGCCCCATCATTGGTGTCAGTGGGAGGAATAGTGCCCCATCATTAGTGTCAGTGGGGGGAATAGTGCCCTATCATTGGTATCAGTGGGAGAAATAGTGCCCCATCATTGGTGTCAGTGGGAGAAATAGAGCCCCATCATTAGTGTCAGTGGGAGGAATAGTGCCCCACCATTGGTGTCAGTGGGAGGAATAGTGCCCCATTATTGGTGTCATTGGGAGGAATTGTGCCCCATCATTGGTGTCAGCGGGGGGATTAGTGCCCCATCATTGGTATCAGTGGGAGAAATAGTGCCCCATCATTAGTGTCAGTGGGAGAAATAGAGCCCCATCATTGGTTTCAGTGGGAGAAATAGAGCTCCATCATTAGTGTCAGTGGGAGGAATAGTGCCCCATCATTGGTTTCAGTGGGAGGAATAGTGCCCCACCATTGGTGTCAGTGCCGGTTTGTTTTCAACCGGCCGATGCCTCCTGACATTCGGCCCGTGTGTACAGAGGTTAAGGGGTGGGGACATAGTACCCCTACTCAGTCACACACAAAAAAGTAAACATCCGCAATGTCAATCCATCCTTACATACATAGTTCAGTGATGTTTGGCTGATCCTGATGCTGGCAGCTTCCTAACAACCAGCCTGAGCAGGAAGCTGTCATGTTTAGGAGTGTAAGTAATACCGCGGCTAAATGTTTTACTTCCCACTGCCACTGGGGGGCAGTCTCTGAACAAGCAAAATGTGGTCCAAACTTGGGTTTGCACCAAGCCGGCATCCCATCCTTACCATATAGTGTATAAATGAAAGAGGCAATAAAAGATTTACAGCTCTTGCACCTTGGATTTATTAAAAAATATTCGATATGTATGTACATCCGTTTTCTCTTTAATCTGAGGGTTAGTGGCTAGATTGCAAGTTAGGGGTTAATATTAGAGGGTTCGTTTAAGGTTTACAGTTGAGGGTGACAGAGATGTTAAAGAATGAAAAACAAGATAAAGGTCTTTGGCGACTATCGTCTTATACACAGATAATAAATCAGATAGGCGGTCTGAGCCTCCGTTTTTTTGAGCAGACAATACCCAATTATTACATTATCTGATTATTTATTCGGTTATATACATCAAAACATTTTTTTCATCTCTGATCATTCTCCTCGTTATCGTGAACAGATGTTCAGCGTAGGTGCATTGTAATCAAGAACAGATATTTATTATCTGCACAATGAGCTTTCCTGTAATAGCTTGTTAGCTTTTAAAACATAGCTTATAAATGTAGTTACAGACAGAGCGACCTTCTGAACCTTCTGAACCTTTTACTGCTTAACAAGAATAGATGTGATTTTTGGTCAGGATTAAACAAGAAATGTAAAAAAAAATATTTTCTACATTTTCATGGTAGGTCATTTCCAATCAGCAGGGGGGCCCTTACGTTTTTTTCTCCCTGTTTACCTTTACATTTTTTGCTGGAAAAATAGTTTACATAGCTCAGTAGCTTAAGCTTATTTCTTTTAATTGAATTTCATTATTCAGGCCGGTAGTGACGGTGAAAGTATTGGCAACTGTCCGTTTTCTCAGCGCCTATTTATGATCCTGTGGCTGAAGGGCATCATTTTTAATGTCACCACAGTGGATCTGAAGAGGTAAGCAAGACTACATTTGTGTGTTTAATGATGTACATTTCACATTTTGTGGCCCTAGTTTGTCTCTTGGTGCATTTTAACATTGCAATGAAATATTGGGGTTGATTTACTAAAACTGGAAGGTGCACAATCTGGTGCAGCTCTGCATAGAAACCAATCAGCTTCCAGGCTTTATGTCAAAGCTTATTTGAACAATCTGAAGGTAGAAGCTGATTGGCTACCATGCACCAGATTTCATACTCTCCAGTTTTAGTAAATCAACCCCATTGCTTTGCTCTGTCTTTGACATTCAAGTAGAGAGACAGGGGGGTGTGGGGGAGAAGGGCAAGAAGGGAAAGATAGAGGGGGAGAGAAGAAAAGAGAAAGAAGGGAGAAAGAAAGGGAGAGAATGAAAAAGAGAGAGAGGGAGAGAAGGAAAGGGAGAGAAAGATGGAGTGACAGAGAAAAAAAGAAAAGGTGGGGGTAAAGAGAGTGAGAGAAGCAATAGGAGAGGGTGGGGGACATCAAGAAAAGATTGGGAGAGGGGAGAAAGGGAGGAAGAGAAAAAAGAGTGTTGGTAGGAAGAGAAGAAAAGAAAGAAGGGGAAGTGAGAGGGAGAAGAGGAGGGGGGGGCAGAGAGAGTGAGAGGATGGGGAGAAGGAATGGGGGGGAGAGAAAAAGAGGGACAAAGGGTTAGAAGAGAGGGAGAAAGGGAAGGTATGGGGGGAGTTAGAGGACAGGGAGGAGAAGAAGGAAAAAGGGGGGTGGGTGGGTGAAAAAGAGAAAAGGGGGGAAAGAACGAAAGAGGTGAGGGAGAGAATGAAAAGTTTGTGTGCTGGGGGGGGGGTTGGATGAGAAGGAAAGAGAGAAGAAGAGGGACAAAGGGGAGAGAGGGAGAACAGGAAAGGGGGGAGAAAAGAGTGAGAGGATGGAGAGGAGGAGAAGGGGGAAAAGGAAAGGGGGTGGGGGGAGAGAAAAGGGGGGAGAGAAAGAAAGAGGTGAGGGAGAGAAGGAAAAGTGTGTGTTGGGGGAGGGGGGGGGGTTGGATGAGAAGGAAAGAGAGAAAAAGAGAGGCAAAGGGGTCGAAGAGAGGGAGAAAAGGAAAGGGGGGGGGTGAGAGGATGGGGAGGAGGAAAAGGAAAAAGGGGGGGTGACAGAGAGGAAAAGGGGGAAAGAATGAAAGAGGTGAGGGAGAGAATGAAAAGTGTGTGTGTTTGGGGGGGGGGGGGGGGGGTTGCATGAGAAGGAAAGAGAGAAAAAGAAGGACAAAGGGTTAGAAGAGAGGGAGAAAAGGAAAGGGGGGGGGGGAGTGAGAGGATGGGGAGGAGGAGAAGGAAAAGGGGGGAAAGAATGAAAGAGGTGAGGGAGAGAATGAAAAGTTTGTGTGTTTGGGGGGGGGGGTTGGATGAGAAGGAAAGAGAGAAAAAGGTGGAACAAAGGGGAGAGAGGGAGAACAGGAAAGGGGGGGGGAGAGTGAGGGGATGGGGAGGAGGAGAAGGGGGAAAAGGAATGGGGGTGGGGGGAGAGAAAAGGGGGGAGAGAAAGAAAGAGGTGTGGGAGAGAATGAAAAGTGTGTGTGTGTTGGTTGGGTTGGATGAGAAGGAAAGAGTGAAAAAGAGTGATAAAGGGGTAGAAGAGAGGGAGAAAGGAAAAGGAGGGGGGAAAGTGAGTGGATAGGGAGGAGGAAAAGGAAAAGGGGGGGGGGGGTGACAGAGAGGAAAGAGGGGAAAGTATGAAAGAGGTGAGGGAGAGAATGAAAAGTGTGTGTGTTGGGGGGGGGGGGGGTTGGATGAGAAGGAAAGAGAGAAGAAGAGGGACAAAGGGTTAGAAGAGAGGGAGAAAAGGAAAGGGGGGGGTGAGAGGATGGAGAGGAGGAAAGGGTGGGGGGTGAAAGAGAGAAAAGAAAGAGAGAAAAGGGGGAGAAAAAGAAAGGAGAGAGAGAGGAGGAAAGAGAGGGAGAGAAGGAAAATAGGGGGGGGAGAGAAGTTAAGAGAGTTAAGAGAGAGAGGGGGAGAAGGAAAATGGGAGGAAGAGTGAAAGAAGGAAAGGGGAGACAGAGAGAGAAGGGGGAAGAGAAAGGGAAAGGGGGAAAAAGATAGGAAGGAAGAGAAGGAGAGAAGGCAAGGAAGAGAGGTAGGGTGAGTAAGAGGGAGAGAAGGGAAAGGGGGGGGGGAGAAGGAAAGTGGGGGGGGGGGGGATAAAGAATGAACAGAGGGAAGGAAAGAGAGATAAAAAGGGGAGAGGGGAAGGGAGAAAGATAAGTAAGGCTGGGTAGAGAGGTAAAAATAAAAAGAGAAGACGTAGGCAGGGGGAGAGAGAAGGAAAGAGGGAAGAGAGAGAGAGAGAGAAAATAGAGAAAGGAGGGGAGGGAGAGATAGAAGGGAATGGACAAGGGGTGATAAAACAGATATGCAGAGGGAGAGATGAGGAAGAGGATCAAATGATAAGAAGGTGAATTGCTATTATGTACTGCAGCACATCACAACATAAATTCTGCTCACAAAGACATATAACAGCTACATGGAAGGGGCCTGTAATGACAGTAATAAATGTATAATGTGTACATACAGTATGTGTGCTCTTTATGCAGGAAGCCAGCAGACTTACAGAACCTTGCTCCGGGAACAAACCCTCCTTTTATTACATTTGATGGGGAGGTAAAAACTGATGTGAACAAAATTGAGGAGTTTCTGGAGGAGAAGCTGATAGCACCAAGGTAAAAATGCAATTTGGGCATCATGGAATTCTTCCCTGTATTTATCACCGGGATCTGCAGAAATTGTGCCCTGACAGTAGGTTCCCATGCCATCCACCCCTGTTTCCCTGTCCAGTGAGAGCGACCTTACTGGCCACTAAGGCACTTTCAGAATGTTATCAGCTTACAAGAGTTCTAGCAAAATTAACAGGGATTTTTTAAATTTTATTGAACAGATATACCAAAACACTTTTAACACAGTAACATAGTTGGTAAGGTTTATCCGGTTCAACCTGTGTGTGTGTTCATGTCAAAAATCATTTCTTATACCCCTTTGTACTTTGTCAGCTAAGATGCCCATCCAAGAGTTTTTTGAAACTATCAATACTTCCCGCTGATACCACCAATTGTGGAAGTTCCACATCTTTACCGCCCTGACAATGAAAAATCCGCTATGCAGTTTATGGTTAAACCGCTTCTCCTCCAGTTTCATTGAGTGGCCCCATGTCTTCTTACACTCATTGAGACTGAATACTGAGGTATTTGTATACCACTATCATATCTCCTCTCAAGCGTCTCTTCTTCAGAGAGAATAAGTTTAATGTTTGTAGTTGCTCCTGATAACTGAGGTCGTCTAGTTCCCTTCTTAACTTTGTTTCCCTTCTCTGGAGACTCTTCATTTCCAGCACATCCTTCCTGAGGATGGTGACCAGAACTGGACAGAATACTCCAGATGCGGCTGAACCAGAGTTTTATAAAGTGGCAGGATTATAGTTTTATCTCTTTGAGTAAATACCCTTTTTAATGCATGCAAATAATCTGCTTGCCTTGTTTGTTGCAACTTGGCTTTGCATGCTATTGCTCAGTCTGTCTTTTACTAGGACCACAAGATCTTTCTCCATCCTGGATTTCCCCGGTGGTTCTCCCCCCTAGCAAGTAACTTGGGTTCCTATTTTTAGACCCAAGTGCATTACTTTACATTTTTCAACATTAAACCTCAACATTAAACCTTTGCCATGTAGTTGCCTACCCCTTAATCTTATTAAAGTCTTCTTGTAAAGTTTCTATATCCTTCTGTGAAGTTATTACCCTACTTAGCTTTGTATCATCAGCAAACACTGAAATTGAACTATTTATACCAACTTCAATATAATTATTGAATAACTTAAACAGAGTAGGTCCCAGGACAGAGTCTTGGGGTACCCCACTTACCACTCCAGCCCATTCTGAGTACTCACTATTTATCACCATACTTTGGATGCGCCCTTTAACCAGTTTTTTATCCATGTACAAACCCTATGGTCCATGCCTACAGACCTCAATTTGTAAATTAATGGGGGACTGCATTGAATGCTTTTGTAAAATCCAGATACACCACACCTTTCTTTATCTAGATGGCAGCTCACTTCCTCATAGAATGTTAACAGATTGGTTTGGCAAGAACGACCCTTCGTAAATCCATTCTGATTACTACTAATGAGGCTGTTTTCTTCAGCAAAATTTTGGATAGCGTCCCTTATCACCCCCTCCAATAGTTTACACACCATCGATGTTAGACTTTTAATGATATATTTAGCAGGCCAATATGAAGCAAAAAAGAAGTTCATTGTTAGGCATCACATACACTTTAAGAGTGATTGTACAGTAGAGTTTATATTTCTCTTGTTTTGTTTGTTTGTAAAGGTATCCCAAACTCGCCCCAGAACACCCAGAATCCAATTCAGCAGGAAATGACGTGTTTGCAAAGTTCTCAGCCTACATCAAAAACCCTAAGAGAGACTTAAATGAAAGTAAGTATATATTTATATACTGTATATAAATATATCTTAGAATGCAAAAAATAAAAAAGATCTAACTCATAATATGAGCCATTGATTATAGTGTGTCTAAACTCAAAACCAAAAATGTAGATACTGCAGCTTATTAGTCCTTAGATGTGACTATGAGTGGATCTAACCATTTCTTATTCTATCCAAAACTGGAAAAAAAATGTCTTTAGATACAGTTTCAGGGAAAAATAAATAAATAATAAAAAACACAAGCAGTACATCTCTTCAATAGATGCATTTTTCCTTGCATCCTTTTTAAAAACCATCTTAGATGCATTTTGGAGGCGTTAGAAAGCAATTTCTGAAGCACACTCGCTTTAAAGCACTGTACACTGCACCCATTTTCCTATATAATGAAAAAAATTGTAAAGTATTTATATTTTGTATGTTTTCTTCTTCTTTAGCACTAGAAAAAAACTTACTAAGATCCTTAAAGAAACTGAATGACTTTTTGGATTCCCCTTTGCCTGATGAAATTGATGCCTACAGCACAGAAGAAGTCCTGGTCTCCAACAGGAAGTTTCTGGATGGGGATGAGCTGACGCTAGCAGACTGCAACCTTCTACCAAAACTGCATATCATAAAGGTTTGTCTGATAGAAAGCGCTCTCCTGTTAGGTTAGCAGTGCTCAGTGCTTGTCAGCTCTGGTTCTAAAGTGGCTTCAGCTCTAAGCTGGCTTCAGAGCCTAATTAAACCCCCTGCTTAGGGCAGCTTCAGAAACTCCAGCCACAGCTCCAGTGTGGTTCCAACAGATGAGCTCCAGCTCTAGGCTTACTCCAGAGCCTAACCAAACCTGAGGGTTTGCTCCAGAGCCTAAAAAAATCTGAGATCTTGCTCCAGAGCCCAACCAAATCTGAGACCTTGCTCCAGAGCCTATCAAACCTGAGGACTTGCTCCAGAGCCTAACCAAACCTGAGGGCTTGCTCCAGAGCCTAACCAAACCCGAGGGCTTGCTCCAGAGCCTAGCTAACCCACAGCTCAGAACAGCTTCAGAAACACCAGCTCTTTCTCTAGAGTGGCTCCAACAGATGAGCTCCAGCTTTTGGCTTGCTCCAAAGCCTAACCAAACCCAGCCCCTGCCCCAAAGCACCCCCCCCCCCCCATGTTGAGGGCACGTGGCCTGGTACAGTTCAGGAGGGGGGCACTTGTTTGCCCCCCCCCATCCTGACCTGCCAGGCTACATGCTTGGATAAGGGTCTGGTATGCATTTTGGCGGGGAACCCCACACCATTTTTTCTTATTTTGCCGTGGATTTCCCCTTAAAATTTATGCCAGACCCAAAGGGCCCACACCATTTTTTTTATTTGGTTCTTAGAGAGAATTCACATTTAGTTGACATATTCTATGGTTTACCTAGTCCACAAAATAATTTATAGAGCTCTGAAATTCAGCATTGGAGCAGGGATTTTTTTTTGTTTTTTCTTCCCCCTCCCCCATTACACTTTCTACTCAAGGACAACCAAATACTTTTGTATACAACTAGATTTAACACAGATTTAAAGGGGTATGAATAGTTTGCACTTATAAAATGTGTATTTGTAGTCTGCAAAAGTCAAACAAAGCACAAAAGAATCAACTTTTTATTTCAATAATAGTATAAACATTTGGTACATTAATGTACTTCATGAGCAAAAAAAAATAAAAGGCATGGAAATGATGCTCCAGCATTTGAAAATATAGTTAGAAGGGCCCTGCTCAAAAGAGCTTACAATCTACAAGGTAGAAAAGCAGGGATACAAATCAAGCTAATAACAACCATGACCTTTTTGGTGATCAGAACGCCAAACCTCTAGCAGCATATTTGGGATTCGAACCATTAACCCCAGTGCTACTAAGCAGAAGTGCTAACCAGTTAGCCACTGTGTTGCCACATGGATGTAGGCTGCATCTCTGTGGTGTCAAACAGTCCTAAATCCCAGGGGTGCAATAAGTTAATCAATTCATATTTACTGTAGAAGGCCAGAGAACCATTGAACAACTGGTTTCTGGCATATGCCATCTGTTTTGAAGGCTAGGTATAATACCTAGGTGAATACTGTCAGCATGCTGCTAGAGAAACATCTCTAATTGTGTTGCTTTTTGCTTGGCAAGAGGCTGCAATTAGTACTGGTGGGGAAATCTTAAGTCTGATTATTGCCCTTGCCCATGGAAAACATATGACACGATTTGCAATGGTGGTGGAACTCTCCTCCACATAAATACTACATTTAGACATAATTTTGGTAAGGACATGAGTCAGGATTTATGTTTAACAACATAGGAAGAACAGACAACTTCTCTAGATGAAGTGGCATGATTGGGATTTGAACCAGCAACCCCAGTGCTGCCTAGCAGAAGTGCTAACCCATTAGCCACTGTGCTACCACATGGATGTAGGCTGCATCTCTGTGGTGTCAAACAGTCCTAAGTTCCAGGGGTGCGATAAGTTCATCAATGCAGATGCACTGTAGAAGGCTGGAGAACCATTGAACAACCTGTTTCTGGCATATGCCATCTGTTTTGAAGGCTGGGTATGGCTGATTACTGTCAGCATGCTGAACCATCTCTAATTTTGTTGCTTTTTGCTTGGTAAGTGGCTGCAATTAGTGCTGGTGGGGAATTCTTAAGGCTGATTATTATCCTTGCCCATGGTAAACATATGGCACGATTTGCAATGGTGGTGGAACCCTCCCACACATAAATACATGCATTTCTTTGGACCTATACCTATAGGTGGTGGAATGACATCAGTCAGGAGTTATGCTTCTTGATTTATTCTGTGATATTTGGTGGTTCTTGGTGTGTGAGTGTAGAATAGTGATGTTACCCTCTGAATTTTGGGAATGACATTTTGATTTCTGATGTTGGTACATGTATCACATTTGGGGTCAAATTATGATCTTTTGGAAATACAAAACAACACACACACACAGGGAACAGGAAGCCAGTTAGTGGGAGCAGGAAGCATGTTCCAGGGGACAGGTCTCTGGATCAGGATCAGGAACGAATCAAACTCAGGCAGGGACACGGCTTGCAGGGAAAATACTGAAGCACTGGACCTCAGTGAAAGGCGGGCTTATATTCCCCAGCAGTTCATATCAGGTGCAGCCTAATTCCCTGTGTAGTCCATCTGCTGGGAGACAACCGCTGGTGGACACTGGAACTGCATCCTATGGATCTAGGAGCCACAGTTCCACTGGCAGGTGAGTCCTTTCCTGACAGTACCCCCCCCTCTAAGGAGTGGCCTCAGGACACTTCAAACAGCAATAGCTGAACCAGTCCATAAAAGTCTTCCGTTATACAAGCCCATAGAAAAAAATCCTCGTAGTCTGAAGTGGTGCCGGGTTCCAAGCAAGATGCCCTGCTGCCAAGATCCGTCAATAGGCACAGTGTCCCACCACCCGGGTCAGGTCACTGGCTGGGTATCCCACTGTTGGGTCATGCGACTGGCTGGGTGTCCTGCTGGCCAGATTCCCTGAGATGTATAGCATTCGACACTCCCAAGTCCCTCCAAACAGCAGATACCCCAATGCTGGGGTTTCTATGGGTTATCTGCAAACTTAGCCCTGGGGTCATGTGACAATACCGGAATCCAGACACCGAAGTGTCTTGTCATAACTAAGTAGCTTGCCTGGTTTCCAGGACTTGATCCGCACATCAGAAGCCACCTAGGTCTCTCCGAGGCACTGGTTATCCGACCCAGATCCCCTAGTACGCCCGGAGCAGAGGCAATCGCCTCCGGGTCATTGCAAGGCACAGATGGTACTCTGCCATTTCCCGGGAGCTTACCACGACCAGGGCCATGAAGGCAAATGCAGCTACCAGTTACCAAGGGTAAGTCCGGACTACCAGGCTTTGGCGCCATAGGAGCAACATGTTACCAGAGGTACTCGACCATGGCAATCGCCAAATGAATCCCAGGCCAAGCAGGTAACCCATATAAGGCACGTGAGGATTCAGAGCTTTCAGACCCATTAGCAGTTGGACACTTAGCCTTTCCACAATAATCCAACTGAGCAGCTGGCATAGAGTCAGTAGAACCCGGTTGTGTGGTAGGGAGAAGATAAATAAGATCATCAAAGGTAGACTTGTCATTGGGCAGCGGGCCATCAGAGGCAGGCAGGTTGTTGAGTACAGGATGTCCAGAGGCAGGCAGGGCATCAGGAAATGGATCATCAGGCTGGGTATCAGGAACTGGATCATCAGGCTGGGCAGCGGGCAGAGGCACATCAAACTTGGCAGCGGCCAGAGGTACATCAAACTGGGCAGCGAGCAGAGTTACATCAAGCTGGGCAGCGGGCAGAGGCACATCAAACTGGGCAGCGGCACATCAAGCTGGGCAGCGGGCAGAGGCACATCAAGCTGGGCAGCGGGCACTGGAACATCGGGCTGGGCAGTAGGCACCGGAACATCGGGCTGGGCAGCAGGCACTGGAACATCAGGCTGGGCAGCAGGCAAAGGACCATCAGGCTAGGCAGCAGGCAGGGAACCATCAGGCTAGGCAGCAGGCAGGAAACCACCAGGCGGGGCAGCAGGCAAAGGACCATCAGGCTGGACAGCAGGCAGAGGACCATCAGGCTGGACAGCAGGCAGAGGACCATCCGGCTGGGCAGCAGGCAGAGGAGCATCAGAGGCCGGCCTAACCCCATTGGCAATCATAGAGGCAGACTGGAGCAGATTGGCTGGTGAGGAGGCAGACTGGAACAGATCAGCTGGTGTGGAGGCAGACTGGAACAGATTGACTGGTGTAGAGGAAGACTGGAACAGATTGGCTGGTGAGGAGGCAGACTGGCACAGCTTGGCTGGTGTGGAGGCAGACTGGAACAGGTTGGCTGATGTGGAAGCAGGATTGGATAGTGACAGGATTGTACAGGTTGGGAAAAACTCCTGTTTCTTTTTGGGTTTAGCCACTGAAGTTCAGTATGTGAATGCAGGGCTGTAAGTAGGAAGTGCAGCTGATGGAAAAGAAGAGCTGGATGATGGAAACAAAGAGGGAGCAGTTGCTAAGGGGGATTTTTGTGGGATCATTGCAGGCAGCGGAGAAGAGGTAAATGGGTTAAAGGCAGGGTAGATGCAGGAAACAGGGCACTGACACGTAGTTGGTAGCAGGGTATATTGGGCTGCAACTGTGGTCGCTGTGGGTGATGGAGAAACATTTGAGCAGGCAGCTGTCTAGCAGCAGTAATGGGTTGTTGCAAGCTGATGGAGTGCAATATATCTGGCCATGCCTGTAGTAATGGTTGCACAAAATTCAGTTTACACTCTGCTTGTCTGACAAGACTGCACTGCAACACTTTACTAGCACCTGTTGGGAACATGCTGAATAGTGCTCAAAGAAATAAGCTGAATTATCCTCCAGTGCCTCCACTAACCATACTAGAGATGCTACCTGAGCCACACTAAAAAGAGGAGAATAATCATTGCTACCACTAGGGACACTAGACAAAGCCAACTCTGCACAGATTTGAATGAGTGGCTGAATTTCTTCAAACAAAAATTTGCCTTGATCAACAAGAGAGTTAGCCAGATGGATGCATTCCAATAATTGCTCCCTAGTCTGCTCTTTCAAAATTTGGTGGCAATATTCCCTGTCTTCTGTTACAAGCAGTGAAAAATACAGAACCTCCTCTGAATGCATCTTGCAGCAATTAGCAAATGCTTAGACCTAATTCCTAGGTGCAGCCAATCTGATTGTATGGCTTCAGTATTTTGTCAGGGATTCCTCGTGCAGGTATCCAGCAGGGGTGATTAGATCAGTTGGCTGCACCTAAAGGAATCAGGACCCATGAGTAAGTGAAAATATTAAGATAATGACTACCTTTCAATACCAACATCAGTAAATCATAAACAAACAAGTGAAAAGTAAACGCAACACAGCCAAAACCCCATATAATAACCTAACTATATACAAGTGGGGGGAACACACGTGAGCAAAACAGGACAGGGACAAGAGACAAGGGGAACAGGAAGCCAGGAACTGGAAGCAGGAAGCCAGTTAGTGGGAGCAGGAAGCAGGTTCCAGGTCTCCGGATCAGGATCAGGAACAGATCAAACTCAGGCAGGGACACAGCTTGCAGGTAAAAAACTGAAGCACTGGACCTCAGTGAAAGGCGGGCTTATATTCCCCAGTAGTCCGTATCAGGTGCAGCCTAATTCCCTGTATAGTCCATCTGCTGGGAGACAACCACTGGTGGACACTGGAACTGCATCCCATGGATCTAGGAGCCACAGTGCCACCAGCAGGTGAGTCCTTTCCTGACAGCACTTGTGCTGGTACATAGTTGTAGAAAGCGGGGGAATAATTTATCTCTTCTCAGACTTTCAATGATATTTCAGTTTATACATCAATGTTTTCAGCAGTTTAAAAGCAGATTATCGTTAAACAATATACCACATATTTAACCATTTAGGCTATCATATCATGCTCTAAACATTATTTCCACAAGCAATTCCTGTGTTTCTAGCATGACCAAAGATTTGGACGGTCTCTGTCGTCTGTGACCTATTTGATTTTGTAAATATTTTTTTCCCGAACGCTATAGTGAATTTCATTTTTGTGCTATTTTACGCGATTTGGCTAGTTTGCTAGTATTAATTTCGCATATTCGCACTACAGTAAATAAACCCCTATATGTTGCATGTTCACTGTACATGTTTTAAGTTGATGTATTTTTTATTAAAATAGTTTTTTTATTTATTATAGAGATTTTGTTGCTTTGCTAACCCATCCCCCAACCCGCTGATGCCCCCTCTTGCACATCTTATGCTGACCTGTCCACTCTCTTCTGTCATCAAGTCCCACCCCTTTGTACGCTGCATGGTGGATGGTGTTGCACAGAGTTGATGACATTCTCCTCATTAGGTAACAGTGTCTAGCTATACCATGCATGCCATTGTCCATTCAAGAACTGCATAATGGGAGGAGGTCACATGCTTCCCATTACCTGGAAGCACTGAGATTACCTGGGGCACTTCCTCCTAGCAGCACTAGGGTTATTGGTTCAAATCCCAACCATGGCACTTCCTGCCTGGAGTCTGCATGTTCTCCCTGTGCCTGTAAGGGTTTCCTCCAGCACTCCAAAAACATGCAGGCGGGTTAATTGGCTCCTGTCTAAATTTGCCGGTTCAGCAGGGACCAGCCAGCATTCAAATCATCTATGGGCCAGCTGATTGTACTCAAGTCGATCCATCAATCTACTGGGGTACAACCAGCGTGTTGGATTTCTAGCATGTGATTATTTCCATACTAGCAATAATCATTGTGTTCTCCAGGCAGGGACGGCTCTCCGTGCCCCCCTACCGCCAGGAGAACACAATAGCTCAGCGAGCTTCAAGAAAATTGTATCATCTATGGCTGCCTTAGGGACCTTAGATTGTAAACTCCTTGGAACTGATGTGACTGTACAATATATCTATGTAAAGCACTGCGTAAATTGACGATGCTATATAAGTACCTGTAATATTTAAAAACAGCTGCAATGCAGCAACCAAGTGGTGGGGGAGCAGTATAAAGGTGAGTACAATGTGGCTGGGGGTTGTGGGCTACCTAAAGACTCCATCCCTTTACCCTAAATAGACAAAGTGACAAAGTATCCTAAAAATAAATCTACTAATCAGACTTTTCTATCTGTGAAATGGTCTCAAATGTAACCACATTATAATAATAAAAAAAAAAACTGCAACCTTTTATTTAACTTTGACATTTTTGGAGACTCTCTGTCATTGACACATGCAGAGATTTTTATATATGCTCCTGTGCATGACCACTCCTCAACCTCAGCTGGACTCATATCCCCAGTGCTAAAGGAAATTTTTGTTTTCTGCCTGTAGGATGAGGTGCAGCATGGTGTGGCGGCAATATTTCACACAGTCAGGTGTAATAAAAAACCTGTATTGAAGTAATGCAGTAACAGTCACAACAAACCCGGTGGGAGTGCTGCCCAACTGGGTTTCCAACAATGTGAAGAGAGCAGGTTTCAGCCATCTGTTAAGAGAGCAGAATGTGGCCTGGCCATCTCGTGCCCAAGCAGGATGATGACCAGAGGAGTTACGACCCTATGCTTTCCCTCCTTGTCAGGAACCTTTCCCTACCGCAAGTACTGTTCCTAACAAATGGGGTACCTTTCCCTATTATACCCACTTGCATAAAGTGCGCCAAGCCTGGAAGCCAGGGCCTTAACTAGGCTCTGCCTGACCCATGATGGCTGTCAGAGTCACATGGGATGGCAGCATCCAACCGGATAGCTTCCCCAGTGAACCAAGAAACTATGTTCCTCTTGACTTCCTCTCCAGCTGCAAGGTGAGCGCCACCTGCAGTGGAGAAGGTAGACTGCACCTGTCTACATACTGTACACAGCTATACTGTCAGTCAACACAATGCAATTGATACGGCCCTTGGTAAGTCCAACTAAAAGAAGTTCCTAGAGCAGGTCCAGAGGTCACTGAAGGAGTCAGCTAGGTGGCCTTGGATTACTTTCAAAGCCCCAAAGACTCATTTAAGCCTATGAGTAGGCAGAGGACATTGTTCATCACTCTAATCCAAAATCTCTGTTAGCACTGTTAGCAAATGGCTCTTTGACATTAAAATAATGTTAGCATTTGTACAATATCCCCTTCCCGCCGAGCCTACGCAGATGTGCGTACTCGGCTTTTGGGGGTTATACCGGGATGATGCCCGCAGCTGCAGGCATCGTCCCGGTACCGTTTTTTAGAGCCACCGATCGGCTTTCCAGGGATAACAGCCGATGCGGCTAAAAGCCGCTCGGCTGTTATACCGGAGGAGTGGGAGGGGACAATCAACAGCCCAATCAACAATCCGCCTCCTCCAGCGGCTAGTAACAGTCTGGAATGAAGCCGTAAGCGGCTTCGTTCAAGTCTCCTGCGTGTAAAAACGGAAGTGTCGTCATGACGTCACTTCCCATTTACTCGGCTGCCAATGGCGCTGGTTTAAAAAAAATATACAGTATTCAGATTCGCCGAAAATGGCGATCTGAATACTTTGAAGTGCAAAGGAGGGATCGGGGGTCTAAAAGACCTCCGATCCCTCTATAAAGAGTACCTGTCACCACCTATTACTGTCACTGTTTGCATTCTAGGTGACAGTAATAAAAGTAATACATTTTTTTTTTTAAACACAATTTATTAATATAAAAATAAAATAAATAAGAAAAAAATGTTTAAAGCGCCCCCGTCGCCGCGAGCAGCAAAGAAAACGCATACGGAAGTCGCGCCCGCATATGTAAACGGTGTTCAAATCACACATGTGAGTTATCGCCGAGATCGTCAGAGCGAGAACAATAATTCTAGCACTAGACCTCCTCTGTAACTCTAACCTAGTAACCTAAAAAAAAAATTTAAAGCGTCGCCTATGGAGATTTTTAGGTACCGTAGTATGTCGCCATTCCACGAGTGCGTGCAGTTATAAAGCGTGACATGTTTAGTATATATTTACTCGGCGTACCATCGTCTTTCACATTATACAAAAAAATTTGGCTAACCTTACTGTTTTTTTTTTTAAATTCATGAAAGTGTCCCTTTTCCCAAAAAGTTGCGTTTAAAACACCGCTGCACAAATACAGTGTGATATAAAATATTGCAACAATCGACATTTTATTCTCTAGATTCTCTGCTAAATATATATATATATATATATATATATATATATATATATGTTTGGGGGCTCTAAGTAATTTTCTAGCAAAAAATACAGATTTTAACTCCAACTTAAACACCAAATGTCAAAAATAGGCTTAGTCATGAAAGAGATATACTATCAATGTGTAAGAAGCCTAACACATGGATGAACTGACTAATCTTTCCTGTGTGACTTCTCTCTCTTTATTTTGTCTTCTTAAAGGTGGTAGCCAAGAAATTCCGGAATTTCGACATCCCGCCCGAAATGACTGGAATCTGGAGATATCTGAATAATGCTTATGCCAGAGATGAGTTCAGCAACACATGCCCGGCAGATTACGAGATTGAATATGCATATTTTGGTGTGGCCAAAAGAATGGGGTCATAGACCAACCTAGTTGGGTTCACTAGATCGTTTTCTTTGGGAGGGGGGGTTGGATCAGAAGGGGTTGTTTACCTCAGGTATAAAACAAAGAAGAAATAGGAGCCATATAAAGTCAAGCTTCATCCAAGCTTCTTGGGTGGCGTTTGATGAGGGGACTTTTATTGTGTCACGTTAGACCTCTCTGCAGACTATTCTTCTGATGATCCACCACTGTGAAGATCATCCAACACTCTCCTCCTCCCACATTTACCAATTTTCAGACACACTGCAGCAGGAGGTGCCAAGATGAAGAGAATGATGTAGGAACTTGGCAGAAGATCTTCATAATGGTGGCATCAGAGTTAGTATAACGCCATACTCAAGGTCCTCTAATCATCCTCCATCTACCGCTTAATATTCTGTTATGTGCGTCATTCCCTTTTAAGTAACCATTTCTATGAGCGTCTTCTGTAGGCTTGTTGCAGCTTTTCACAGCCTTCAGGGCTGACCATTTTATAGTTTTAATCTATATAATTCTGAACGCCAAAGTTAAATGTTAGAATTGAATCTGTCAGTTCATGAGTTCCATTGTTCTCTGTTTCATGGTGAAATCACAAAAGAATTTTGGCCTCTTTATTACTGATTAGGGCTGAGTCTGTTCTTTCTAAACTAGCACCTTGGTGATACCCTCTGTCCCTCCATTGATTGGCTTTTTGTTGCCATGCTTCAAAATGGCTACCTGATTTATTGTACGATTTGCCCAAGCCTTGCCGATAACGAATTACCTCCTGACAACCTCATGGTCAAAGTTCAGTTTAAGTCACTTGGTAGATATGCAGTCAGAAATAGTTCTGTCGCCCACCATTTTCTCTTACAGCAGTTGCACGGGGTATCTAAATGCGACTGCACAGCTTGACCACTCTGCCCAGTACACTCCATAATCTAACACAGTGGTCATCAACCCTGTCCTCAGGGCCCACTACCAGGGCAGGTTTTATATATTACCTTGGGGAGATGCAGACTAGAATACTGCAATCACTGAGCAGCAAATGATATCACCTGTGATGTATTTCGGTTATCTTGCAAACCTGGCCTGTTAGTGGGTCCCGGGGATAGGTTTGATGACCACTGATCTAACAGATCTGGTCAGACACGCCCCCTTTCATTCCCTGCAGTGTGTGAGGAGACTTGTTATGAGGGCAGTGGCTGTTACTCAGCTCCGCCAGTACTGAGCACTGTAAAGAAGGGCATGAAACACTCTTCAATTTAGGATTTGAAGGCCAAGAAAAAAATGAGTTCAAATATAGTTCATAATATATGATACACCACCATCACAAAAAGAAAAAAGTGTTATGCCGCGTACACACGGTCGGACTTTTCGTCTACAAAAGTCCGACGGAAGCCGACGGACCAAAGCCGGCTGACAATCCGATCGTGTGTGGGCTTCCCCGGACTTTCGCCGGACTTTTCCAGCAACAAATCTGACGGACTTTAGATTTGGAACATGCTTCAAATCTTTACGTCGTAATTCCGCCGGACCCAGAAATCCGCTCGTCTGTATGCTAGTCCGATGGACAAAAACCCACGCTAGGGCAGCTATTGGCTACTGGCTATCAACTTCCTTATTTTAGTCCGGTGTACGTCATCACGTACGAATCCATCAGACTTTTGTGTGATCGTATGTAGGCAAGTCCGTTCGTTAGAAAGTCTGCCGCAAGTCCGCCAAAAGTCAGTCGAAAGTCTGTCGGACGGGCTGTCGGACTTTTGTAGCCGAAAAGTCCGACCGTGTGTACACGGCATTAGACCTCAATTGGGCTTTGACGTAAACTAGAGCAAGGGAAAGGGTAGCTGTTGGCTAGAGCTGAAGTTTACTATTCATGTTGGCCCCTAAAAATTGAAATGTTTGCTCCAGTTTTTATAAACCTCCTGCGCTATGTTATTTTATGGAACTGACTTCTTGTGACCACAAACCTGAAGAAAAGTCATTGTTAGATTTGTGAATGAAATGTCTTCTCTGTAGCAGTCTTCAGCTGACCAATAATGAAATATTTCTGAGTATCATTTGTGATGAGTGTGCCGTGTTCTCAGTGAGGACTTTACCCACATGTGGCCACGCTTAGACCATTACAAATCCAGGCAACCCACACCGTGACTTGTTCTTCCAAGGCTATGAGCCTATATTTTATTTTATACCATAGAGATTGTATTGATAACCCATGTGCCAATCAGCATAACTGAGCCATAAATAGATTAACCCAGAATGATGAATTGTCATGTGGGAACTCTATAGCAATGTGCGATTGTTGTGATATTTATTATTTCTTCTCCGGAGTTCAGCTTTAACTTGCAGGCTGTTTGCACACATTTCATTAACATTTGCTTGCACAAAGGCTAGCAAACACGTAGTCATACATTTATAGTTCTAATTTTTCCATCAAGGCCGGGAATTTAAGTTTTGCAATCCCTTGGAATCTGAAATGTCAGCTTGTCCCAAGAAAATGCTGGCAGATGTCTCTGATGTCTTTTGTAAGATAAACAATGCAGGCTGGACCCGAGTAGTGTCTGTGTGCTTTAAGTTTTGGATAGAGTAGTCAATGATTAAAACCCCTGTCAAGCTTTCTTTTCCTGTTGTCTTGTTAGGAAGTGAAGGAAAATTATCCAATTTAAGAGGAAATCTCTCTAGCGTGAGGGAAATCCCCTCTGAGATGTCACTGGAATCTGTGTCCCTAAAAGACTCCCCCAACACCTTGATTTGGTGGCAATCAAGGATTTCCCATCACTTTGGGTCTGTGATTGACTTAATGCATTTGTACAGCTGTCATGAATAATCACTGTCTGGCGTCTAGTATGTTTATTTGCTATGATCGCCAGCTCCATCTAGTGGTCATACTGCATTATTTTCCTGATTTAAGTATTTCGTGAAAATATTGCACTATGGCCACTGGGTGGAGCCTGACCATCTTTTTAAATAAAGATATTGGACACAATACGGCAGGGAATAGGCAACCTGGGGCCCTCCAGCTGTTGTGGAACTACATTTCCCATGAGGCATTGCAAGGCTGGCAGTTACAATTACTCCCAGAGGCGTGATGGGACTTGTAGTTCTGCAACAGCTGGAGGGCCCCAGGTTGCCTACCCCTGCAATACGGCGTTCATTGGTAATGGATGTGCAAATGCTTGAGCCACCATGGATTGCGTTTCAGAGGGGGAACGAAACTCTCCCACCAATGTGAAGAAGGCCTCAGAGGAACGTCGGATACCTGCTCTCCCTTCCATCCACCGGCCCCTAGCTCATTAAGAACCCACTAGTGATTTAGGGGCAGGAGGATGGAACCACAGAGCGTAGAGGGGCACGTAGGCACCAGACACTCCAGGCATGGTGTCAAATGTGAAGATTCTTCAGGTGGCCAAAGCTCTTATTAGAGCGAATATGTGAGTCAGTGCCACCAGAGTGTTCCTGTGCAGGCAACTTTTCTTTTCTTTTTTGTATTTCCCTATAGCAACTTGATAGGTTGAAAATTCATAAAATGTCTTTGTTCACCACAGGTAGTTTATGGTGGGCTTTAGTTAGCGATCGGGACGAGTTCTGGTGAATAAACCTCTGTGATTGGTCACCGGTGCTGTTTATGTTTTTGCTTAAAGAATGATTCTCATGCATTTGCATTGTACACATGCCTTAAACATTTATTAAAGTATTGCATTTCAACATGTTATTCCAAATTGGTTTTCTCATTCTTCTAATTCAGATTTAAAAATGAGCAAGTGTTGAACAACAAAAACCTAAAGTGGTTGTAAACCTCAGACATGAAACAAAGCATATCCCTCTATACTGTGTACTTGTCTCCATTCAGAGCAGTAAGTGTCATTTCTGTCTGCTGCCCCCTCCCTCTCTTATCAGCATGAATCACTTCTGACAAGTTTTCCTGACACCAAGAGATAAAAAGGTGACAGGGGAGGGAGCACCAGCACCCAGCCTGTGATTGACAGCCTCAGCTCTGTTCCTGTGTGCTGTGTTAAGGAGGGTGTGTCCCTTCCCTCCAATCAGCTCACCTCACTGAGCTCTGCAGAGTGTAACTTCAGCTTTCCACCCCCTTTTTTCTGACAGCTCAGACATGCTTTATAAATTCTGTCTGTAGATAAGAGAAGACTGCAGATAGACAGGCACAACGTATGTGGGAGGATTTGTTTCATCTCTGTGTATCACCTGAGGCCAGTCACTTCACTGGGTATATATGTTGATTTACAACCACTTTAAGCTAAATATTGAAGAAGTGATCTGGGCGGCTGAAAACTGGGTCACTTTTCCACACCTACAAACACCTCCTTCATTTACAGTTTAAAAAAAATATATAACTTAAACAATTGCTACACAAGCCAGATTGTGATTGAAATTTTATTAAAAATCCGTTCCAAACTGCGGCACTGTAATTTTCTGTAAAAATCAAATGCAAAAAGGAAACCCGGAGGCGTTCTGTACACAGTTGGTGTACAGAACGCCACAGAGATGTAAATTCCTGCTCGCGTGATTGGTTCACTGATTTTCCCAGAAGTCAGAATTTAAGCATCACCTACAATAGGAATTTATTTTTGGTGAGATACGCCCCAAGGGGTAATTACTAATAAAGGGATGCAGACACTGCAACTTTCCACATTAGAACACTGAAAGTGCACCAGGTGATTATAATGGACCAGACTCTCCCACTTACAAGAAATCTGCACAGGACATGGTGAAACGAACGGCTAGTATTTTAGGGCAGAATCAGGTAGGAATGTGCTACAACGTTTGTTAAAATCCCTGCAGTGTGCATTGATCAGCTAGAGGGTATTGATTTTTTTTTCTCAACAAAAGTGGCGTTACTCTTTATGAGCTGTGAAGGTTGTTAAAGCATCACCTATGGACAGTTCCCTTATATGTATTTCCTGTGTGTTCACCTGGAGTCCATCTTTTATGGACTTCTAACACCCCTAAAAATATCCATTAGACCTCTGATGTCTCTAAAAATACATAAAGGACTTCTGATACCTCCTACAGCATCCATTGGGCCTCTGATGTCTCTAAAAATGCCTAAAGGGCCTCTGATACCTCTTACAGCATCCATTGGGCTCTAGTGTCTTCAAAAATACCTAAAGGACCTCTGATACCTCCTACAGCATCCATTGGGTCTCTGGAGTCTCTAAAAATACCTAAAGGACCTCTGGTACCTTTTACAGCAACCATTGGGCCTCTGGTGTCTCCAAAAATACATAAAGGACCTCTGATAACTCCTACAGCATCCATTGGGCCTCTAGTGTCTCCAAAAATACCTAAAGGACCTCTGATACCTCCTACAGCTTCCTTTGGGTCTCTGGTGTCTCCAAAAATACATAAAGGACCTTTGATAACTCCTACAGCATCCATCGGGCCTCTAGCGTCTCCAAAAATACCTAAAGGACCTCTGATACCTCCTACAGCTTTCATTGGGCCTCTAAAAATACATAAAGGACCTCTGATACCTCCTACAGCATCCATTGGGCCTCTGATGTCTCCAATAATATCAAAGGGACTATAAAGCTTCCCTTTGTGTCCATATAACATCTACAACAAGTACACAAAATAACACCTTTAAATTAAACCTGTATTGAGAATATACAAAGACAGCCATTGTAGAACTATACCTTTGAAACTTCTAGTTTCCTGGCTATTATGCTAAATTTACAAGATTTAGTATTTTCTGAGTCATTGACCCAGAACAGTCATGCAGATAAGGAGGTGTTCAGTGTCCTCTGATTTCACTTGCTACATGCTTGTTCCAGGTCTGTGACTCAACGTTTGAGGTTAAAGGCAGCCAAGCATCTGGCATTCTCAGTATGTTTCTCAGCATAGGTCTCGTTTGAAAGCAAATATTGCAAGAGTTTTTGTTTTTCATTACAGATCAGTTAGAAAGATTTAGATATGGATTTCTCTTCCTCAATGTCCTTTCAGTTGCTTTAAATTAAACATAAAGTACAGTATCTCACAAAAGTGAGTACACCCCTCATATTTGTGTAAATATTTTATTCTATCTTTTCATGTGACTACACTGAAGAAATTACACTTTGCTACAATGTAAAGTAGTGAGTGTACAGCTTGTATAACAGTGTATATTTGCTGTCCCCTCAAAATAACTCAACACACAGCCATTAATGTCTAAACCACTGTCAACAAAAGTGAGTACACCCCTAAGTGAAAATGTCCAAATTGGGCCCAAAGTGTCAATATTTTGTGTGGCCACCATTATTTTCCAGCACTGCCTTAACCCTCTTGGGCATGGAGTTCACCAGAGCTTCACAGGTTACCACTGGAGTCCTCTTCCACTCCTCCATGACGACATCACAGAGCTGGTGGATGTTAGAGACCTTGTGCTCCTCCACCTACCGTTTGAGGATGCCCCATAGATGGTCAATAGGGTTTAGGTCTGGAGACATGCTTGGCCAGTCCATCACATTTACCCTCAGCTTCTTTAGCAAGGCAGTGGTCGCCTTGGAGGTGTGTTTGGGGTCGTTATCATGTTGGAATACTGCCCTGTGGCCCAGTCTCTGAAGGGAGGGGATCATGCTCTGCTTCAGTATGTCACAGTACATGTTGGCATTCATGGTTCCCTCAATGAACTGTAGCTCCCCAGTGTCGGCAGCAATCATGCAGCCCCAGACCATGTCACTCCCACCACCATGCTTGACTGTAGGCAAGACACACTTGTCTTTGTACTCCTCACCTGGTTGCCGCCACACACGCTTGACACCATGTGAACCAAATAAATGTATCTTGGTCTCATCAGACCACAGGACATGGTTCCAGTAATCCATGTCCTTAGTCTGCTTGTCTTCAGCAAACTGTTTGTGGGCTTTCTTGTGCATCATCTTTAGAAGAGGCTTCCTTCTGGGATGACAACCAGGCAGACCAATTTGATGCAGTGTGCGGCGTATGGTCTGAGCACTGACAGGCTGACCCCCCACCCCTTCAACCTCTGCAGCAATGCTGGCAGCACTCATACATCTATTTCCCAAAGACAACCTCTGGAAGTTGAGCACGTGCACTCAACTTCTTTGGTCCACCATGGCGAGGCCTGTTCTGAGTGGAACCTGTCCTGTTAAACCTCTGTATGGTCTTGTCCACCGTGCTGCAGCTCAGTTTCAGGGTCTTGGCAATCTTCTTATAGCGTAGGCCATCTTTACGTAGAGCAACAATTCTTTTTTTCAGATCCTCAGAGAGTTCTTTGCCATGAGGTGCCATGTTGAACTTCTAGTGAGCAGTATGAGAGAGTGAGAGCGATAACACCAAATTTACCACACCTGCTCCCCATTCACACCTGAGACCTTGTAACACTAACGAGTCACATGACACCGGGGAGGGAAAATGGCTAATTGGGCCCAATTTAGACATTTTCACTTAGGGGTGTACTCACTTTTGTTTGCAGCAGTTTATACATTAATGGCTGTGTGTTGAGGTATTTTGAGGGGACAACAAATTTACACTGATGTACAAGCTGTACACTCACTACTTTACATTGTAGCAAAGTGTCATTTCTTCAGTGTTGTCACATGAAAAGATATAATAAAATATTTACAAAAATGTGAGGGGTGTACTCAATTTTGTGAGATACTGTATATATAGTTGCGTTACATTTTAAGTGCTGGAACAGAACAACAATGTTCCTGGTCTCTAAAGTCACTACGGTAAGTCTTCAAGATGAAGATTTCACTGTCAGGTCCTTAAATTCCGCGATCATCGCACGCGGTCGTCTCAGTCACTCGTTTTGATGCAGTATTTCCAAAAGCAAGCTGGAAGAGAGGGAAAGGGAGATTACAATGGGGGGCTTCCATCCAACAAACAACAAAGTAAACCTGGAATATCAGAATGATAACACAATGTATCCACATACTTTGGATCACAATTTCTAAATGTAAACTTTTTTTTTACATGGGGTTGGCAGGTAACCCTGTATACATTTCTGATGGCTACTGACTATAGGTAAACAATCAGGTAACACACACTATATTGCCAGAAGTACTGGGACGCCTGCCTTTACACGCACATGAACTTTAATAGAATCCCGGTCTTAGTCCGTAGGGTTCAATATTGGGTTGGCCCACCCTTTGCAGCTATAACAGCTTCAACTCTTCTGGGAAGGCTGTCCATAAGATTTAGGGGTGTGTCTATGTGAATGTTTGACCATTCTTCCAGAAGCGCATTTGTGAGGTCAGGCACTGATGTTGGACGAGAAGGCCTGGCTTAAGTCTCCTCTGTATATCATCCCAAAGGTGTGCTATCGGGTTGAGGTCAGGACTCTGTGCAGGCCAGTCAAGTTCCTCCACCCCAAACTTACTCATCCATGTCTTTATGGACCTTGCTTTGTGCACTGGTGCTCAGTCATGTTGGAACAGGAAGGGGACATCCCCAAACTGTTCCCACAAATTTGGGAGCATGAAATTGTCCAAAATGTATTGGTATGCTGATGCCTTAAAGGGGCTGTAAACCCTCACTGTTTTTCTATTGCAATATTCATTCTATTTCAATATTCATTCTATGCAAAAGGGTGAAAAACCTTTTGTACTTCAGCACCCCCCCCCCTTTTTCTTACCTGAACCCGATCGTTCCAGCGACGGGGACAAGCACAGAAGCTCCTGCCGCTGTCTCGGGTCCTCATTCGATAGATTGATAGCAGCAGGAGCCATTGGCTCCCGCTGCTGTCATTTAAATCCAGTGACACAGGGGTGGGACGGAGTCCTGCTGTCTGTGTCAATGGAATGCGGCTCTCCATGGGGGCACTCGAGAAAAGGAGGAGCCAGGAGCGCCTCCAGGGGGCCCCAGAAAAGGAGGATTGGTGCCACTCTGTTCAAAAGCCCTCCACAGAGGAGATAGGTATAACATGTTTGTTATTTAACACAAAGTTGGGAGCATGAAATTGTCCAAAATGTCTTGGTATGCTGACGCCTTAAGAGTTCCCTTCACTGGAATTAAGGGGCCAATCCCAACCCCTGAAAAACAACCCCACACCATAATCCCCCCTCCACCAAATGATTTGGACCAGTGCACAAAGCAAGGTCCATAAAAACATGGATGAGCGAGTTTGGGGTGGAGGAACATGACTGGCCTGCACAGAGACCTGACCTCAACCCAATAGAACACCTTTGGCATGAATTAGTGCGCCGACTGTGAGCCAGGCATTCTTGTCCAACATCAGTACCTGACCTCACAAATGCTCTTCTGGAAGAATGGTGAAACATTCCCATAGACACACTCCTAAACCTTGTGGACAGCCTTCCCAGAAGAGTGGAAGCTGTTATAGCTGCAAAGGGTGGGCCAACTCAATATTGAACCCTACAGACTAAGACTGGGATGTCATTAAAGTTCATGTGTGTGTAAAGGCAGGTGTCCCAATACTTTTGGTAAAAATAGTGTATCTCAAGGTGGGAGTCTAGCATGTGTAGAGCAGTGGAACAAACTAACTTGACTCAAAATAAAAACTGAGCCAAAGTAAGAAGGAACAGAAGAAAAAAGAAAAAAAAAGGGGGGAGGGAGGAAAAGGAGTGGGTGAAGCGGGGGGGGGGGGGAAGAGACAATAGGGGGCACTCTGAAAAAAAAAGGCAGGGACCACCTCCCGAGAGGTCCAATGATTTAAAGTTCGAGAAGACGGCGTCCAAGATTCCCCGAAAGACAACAAGAGATTCCAGGGACCCCAAACCAGTTTAAATTTTTATCTTAGTGGAAGGAAAGAAAATCACTTGATTCCCCCATCAATGCAGTCGGTGTTGATGAGGGAATCCCTCCCACAGCGCTATTGTGTTCTACCAGTGGGGAGCGCAGGGAGCCGTCCAGGCCAGCAGAACACCTCGGGGGTGATTTACTAAAAGTGGAGAGTGCAAAA
This sequence comes from Aquarana catesbeiana, assembly GCF_042186555.1. Lineage (NCBI taxonomy): Eukaryota > Metazoa > Chordata > Amphibia > Anura > Ranidae > Aquarana > Aquarana catesbeiana. The sequence continues at coordinate 755,765,133 of NC_133325.1, forward strand.
TCTGGTGCAGCTCTGCATAGAAACCAATCAGCTCCCAGGCTTTATTGTTAGAGCCCTTGCACACTGGGGCGGTTTGCAGGCGCTATTGCGCTAATAATAGCACCTGCAAACCGCCCTGAAAGTGCCGCTGCTTTCATTCCAGTGTGAAAGCCCCGAGGGCTTGCACACTGGAGCGATGCGCTGGCAGGACGGTAAAAAAAGTCCTGCCAGCAGCATCTTCGGAGCGGTGAAGGAGCGGTGTGTATACCGCTCCTTTACCGCTCCTGCCCATTGAAATCAATGGGACAGCGCGGCTATACCGCCGGCAAAGCGCCTCTGCAGAGGCGCTTTGCGGTGGTATTTAACCTCTTTCTCGGCCGCTAGCGGGGGGTAAAACCGCCCCCGCTAGCGGCCGCATACCGACAGTAAAATGCCGCTAATAATAGCGGCGTTTTACGGTCGACGCCGCCCCCCGCCCCAGTGTGCAAGGGCTCTTAAAGCTTGATTGAACAAGCTGAAGTTAGAAGCTGATTGGCTACCATGTACAGCTGCACCGGATTCTGAGTGCTGAGTATTAGTAAATCTCCACCTCAACGATTACTGCTGGGCCGCCGGCAGTAATCGCATGTACAAAAAATCAAACAGGCTGGTTATATCCAATAGCATAATAGCAATTCAGTTAAAGAAAAAAAAAAAGTGTAAAATAATTTTAAAAATTTAAAGCACCTCCGTTTTCCCTGTACAAACTTGAATAAAACACCAAAGTGGGAGCATTAATTCTAGAGCCATCATTCAAAGGCACACATGGAGAATTTTGGGTACCATCGTTTTGAAAATTGCACAGGCACATGCAATTTGGCATGACATGTTTGGTATCTCTTTACTCGACACACCCTCATCTTTTATATTTTAACAAAAAATGGGTATTATATTGTGTTTGTGTGAGCTAAAATTATTTTTACTTTACTTTTTGTCTTTTTTCCTGAATAGATGGGTTTGATAATGAGTTGCGCAAATATTGCGCAATATAAAACTGCCAACAATGTTTAGGTGTTTAAAGTAATTTCTGTAAAAGAGCTACAGATTTGAACATGTGTGAAAAAATTGCCCAAAGAGAAAATTGGTGAGGTAAGTGGTTAGTGGTAAGTGGTTAGGACCTATAGTTTTTATTTGGTAGCATGAAAACATCCTTATGTTTTTAATATGAAGATTAAAAGCCATGCATATTTAATTCAGCTTACATCATATAGTGCCATAGGGTACAAAATGATGAGGTGCAGAACCACCCCTAACTGTACATACAGTGCCTTGAAAAAGTATTCATACCCCTTGAAACTTCCCCATTTTGTCATGTTACAACCAAAAACCGAAATGTATTTTATTGGGATTTTATGTGATAGACCAACACAAAGTGGCGCATAATTGTGAAGTGAAAGGAAAATTATAAATGGTTTTCATAATTTTTTACAAATATATATCTGAAAAGTTTGGCGTGCATTTGTATTCAGCCCTCTTTACTCTGATACCCCTAATTAAAATCTAGTGGAACTAATTGCCTTCCGAAGTAACCTAATTAGTAAATAGAGTCCACTTGTGTGTAATTTAATCTCAGTATAAATACAGCTGTTCTGTGAAGCCCTCAGAGGTTTGTTAGAGAACCTTAGTGAACAAACAGCATCATGAAGGTCAAGGAACACACCAGACAGGTCAGGGTTAAAGTTGTGGAGAAGTTTAAAGCAGGGTTAGGTTATAAAAAAGATATCCCAAGCTTTGAACATCTCACGGAGCACTGTTCAATCCATCATCAGAAAATGGAAAGAGTATGGCACAACTGCGAACCTACCAAGACATGGCCGTCCACCTAAACTGACAGGCCGGGCAAGGAGATCATTAATCAGAGAAGCAGCCAAGAGGCCCATGGTAACTCTGGAGTAGCTGCAGAGATCCACAGCTCAAGTAGGAGAATCTGTCCACAGGACAACTTTTAGTTGTGTACTCCACAAATCTGGTCTTTATGGAAGAGTGGCAAGAAGAAAGACATTGTTAAAAGAAAGCCATAAGAAGTACCGTTTGCAGTTTGCCAGAAGCCATGTGGGGGACACAGCAAACATGTGGAAGAAGGTATTCTGGTCAGATGAGACTAAATTAAGCTTTTTGGTCTAAAAGCAAAACGCTATGTGTGGTGGAAAACTAACACTGCACATCACCCTGAACACACCATCCCCACCGTGAAACATGGTGGTGGCAGCATCATGTTGTGGGGATACTTTTCTTCAGCAGGGACAGGAAGCTGGTCAGAGTTGATGGGAAGATGGATGGAGCCAAATGCAGAGAAATCTTAGAAGAAAATCTGTTAGAGTCTGCAAAAGACTTGAGACTGGGGCGGAGGTTCACCTGCCAGCAGGACAACGACCCTAAATATACAGCCAGAGGTACAATGGAATGGTTTAGATCAAAGCATATTCATTTGTTAGAATGGCCCAATCAAAGACCAGATCTAAATCCAATTGAGAATCTGTGGCAAGACTTGAAAATTGCTGTTCACAGATGTTCTCCATCCAATCTGACAGAGCTTGAGCTCTTGAAGAAGAATGGGCAAAATTTCACTCTCTAGATGTGTAAAGCTGGTAGAGACATCCCCAAAAAGACTTGCAGCTGTAATTGCAGTGAAAGGTGGATCTACAAAGTATTGACCATTTATCATTTTCCTTCCACTTCACCTCAATTATGTGTCACTTTGTGTTGGTCTATCACAGTGATGGCGAACCTTGGCACCCCAGATGTTTTGGAACTACATTTCCCATGATGCTCATCCATGCTGCAGTGTAGTTGAGCATCATGGGAAAACATCTGGAGTGCCAAGGTTCAACATCATTGGTCTTTCACATAAAATCCCAATAAAATATATTTACGTTTTTGGTTGTAACATGAGAAAATGTGGAGAATTTCAAGGTGTATGAATACTTTTTCAAGGCACTGTAGATACATATGATATTTGAAAGTGTTTACGGTAGAACTAATCTAATTATTCATTTTGCTATCCCTGTTAAAATCTGTCAGGGGATGTGTGACAACAATGCTCAGCAGGTTCAGTGCCAGCATCTCTGAAACGGGAGGGGTTAGGGGGTAGAAGACCCTCCCCTGAGGATACTAGTGATCTTTGAACAAGGTAGAGTACAGAAGGTTTGTGTCTCCAGACCTGAGTTTTAATATAGGAGCCAGTATGTTTTGTCTCGAGGCAAAAAAAAAAAAAAAATCCCCCATGCTCTGTTAAGCTGTTTTTTTTCAATAAATACAGTACACATAAGTGAAGGTGATTTGAGTCCTCACCTCGTTTTTTGGACTTCCTGGGTAAGCCTTGTGAAACTTTCCTAAAATGCTTCCCTTTCATGGGACTCTGGTCTGCCAGTTCATCCGCTTGGTCAACAGATTCTTCCTGATGGAAAGCAGGGTTGGCTTGTTCTTCCCGTAATTCTTCCTGCAACAGACCAAACACAACAGAACAATTATCTTATTATCATACATACGTGGTCCATATAGAGAACTTGGTGTCAAGTTATTCACTTTAAAGTCATTACAAAGGCGAGGAGGAAAAGAGATTTAACCTCCACATACAGAAAGGCTTCCTCACAGTTATGCCCCGTACACACGATAGGATTTTCCCACAACAACATTGGATGTGAGCTTGTTGTCGGAAAGTCCGACCGTGTGTAGGCTCCATAGAACATTTGTTGGCGGAATTTCCGCCAACAAATGTTTGAGAGCAGGTTCTCAAATTTTCCGACAACAAATTCCGATCGTGTGTACATAAGTCCAACGCACAAAAGTCCACGCATGCTCGGAATCAAGCAGAAGAGCCGCACTGGCTATTGAACTTCATTTTTCTCGGCTCGTTGTATGTGTTGTATGTCACCGCGTTCTTGACGTTCGGAATTTCCAACAATATTTGTGCGACCGTGTGTATGCAAGACAAGTTTGAGCCAACATCCGTCGGAAAAAAATCCTAGGATTTTGTTGTCGGAATGTCCGATCGTGTGTACAGGGCATACGAGCTGTGAAAATGTGGAATAGACTTTGTCAAGGACTAGTTCGGGCCATCTCAGTAGATTGTTTAATATATATTATTTATAGGTAATAATACCAGAGATTGCTGATCCAGGGAATATCCAATGTCCTTCTATGGCATCAGGAAGGAGCAAAACTGGATCATGCTTTATAGAGGTTTTTTTTTTTTTGCCTTTTTCTGGATCAATTGTGGGTATAGGATTCTATATATGAGTGGTTTCTATTTATTTACTTATTTTATTTATATTGGTTGAACTTACTGTAATATACTTGTGTCTTTTTTTCAGCCTGAATAACTATATGTAACTAAATCTTTTACCCTGGTTCATACAATCATATCCAGTACCTCCCTTATTTTAGGTGCTGTTCTGCCCAGCCTTTAAACATTCTATTGGGGACAGGGACCAGGTGTCAGGGGGAACAATGCAAGTCTAAACGTGTTTTTTTTTTTATTTCGATGGCCAGAATAAGTGAATATTTTGGCCAAATAAAAGAATTTTAGGGGAATCTAGAAATATCAGAAAAAATTAAAAAATAAAACATTTATTGTCTTTTTAAGGAAAACACAAAAACACTGTGCATACAAAAGCATGGTAGAGACTGGTTCATAATCATATGAACAAACCACAATGAGATACATGAGCTTATTAACGCATATGAAAACCCAGACGCGTTTTAAATCTTCACACAAATCTTTATTAGGGGGATGTATCAGAGTGGTTAAATAAGACCAATGGTTACATAGTTATCATATCCCCCCCCCCCCAGAGAAATGAGGTTCAGGCTATTGGAGCACAAAGGTCACCATGGAGTTTCCCATTACTATTATATCCCAAAACATATAAGGCTTCCGGGTCAATCTCAAATTGGATGGCAGAAATGCTTGGTAGTATATACACAATATTGTCAAAAGTATTGAGACGCCTGCCTTTACACGCATATGAACTTTAATGGCATCCCAGTCTGATGCCCCGTACACACGGTCGGACATTGATCGGACATTCCGACAACGAAATCCTAGGATTTTTTCAGACGGATGTTGGCTCAAACTTGTCTTGCATACACACGGTCACACAAAGTTGTCGGAAGATCCGATCGTTCTAAACGCGGTGACGTAAAACATGTATGTCGGGACTATAAACGGGGCAGTGGCCAATAGCTTTCATCTCTTTATTTATTCTGAGCATGCGTGGCACTTTGTCTGTCGGATTTGTGTACACATGATCGGAATTTCCGACAACGGATTTTGTTGTCGGAAAATTTTATAGCAAGCTCTCAAACTTTGTGTGTCGGAAAATCCGATGGAAAATGTCTGATGGAGCCTACACACGGTCGGAATTTCCGACAACAAGGTCCTATCACACATTTTCCATCGGATAATCCGACCGTGTGTACGGGGCATTAGTCTGTAGGGGTCAGGCAGCCATGTTGAACGAGAAGGCATGGCTCGCAGTCTCCTCTCTAATTCATTCTATCGAGTTGAGGTCAGGACTCTGTGCAGCCCAGTCAAGTTCCTCCACCCCAAACTCACTCATCCAAGACTTTATGGTCCTTACTTTGTGCACTGGTCCAAATCATTTGGTGGTTGCCCCAAAGTTGCTTCCAGCTTTGTGGAAACTGTTTGGGGATGGCCCCTTCCTGTCCCAACATGACTGCGTACCAGTTCACAAAACAAGGTCCATAAAGACATGGATGGATGAGTTTGGAATGGAGGAACTTGACTGGCCTGCACAGAGTCCTGACCTCAACCCAATAGAACACCTTTGGGATGAATTTGAGTGGAGAGTGGGAGCCGGGCCTTCTCGTCCAACATCAGTGCCTGACCTCACAAATGCACTTGTGAAAGAATGGTCAAACATTCCCATAAATTCCCATACACTCCTAAACCTTGTGAACAGCCTTCCCAGATATGTTGAAGCTGTTATAGCTGCAAAGGGTGGGCCAACTCAATATTGAACCCTACAGATTAAGACTGGGATGCCATTAAAGTTCATGTGCGTGTAAAGGCCGGCGTCCCAATCCTTCTGACAATATAGTGTATATTCAACCACATATAAAAATAACAAAATGGTTGGTGGCTACCAAAATACAAAAACAAATAAGCAAAACATGTCCCAATCAAAAAGGAACAAACATTTGAGCACACGAATCATGTGGCCATTCTGTCCAAAAGCCAGCTGGAGTTCAACTTTAATTTCTTACCATCTAAATCTGTTAGTCTAATGCCCCGTACACACGGTCGGACTTTCCGACAACAAAATCCATGGATTTTTTCCGACGGATGTTGGCTCAAATTTGTTTTGCATACACACGGTCACACAAATCTTGTCGGAAATTCTGAACGTCAGGAACGCGGTGATGTACAACGCGTACGACGAGCCGAGAAAAATGAAGTTCAATAGCCAGTGGTGCTCTTCTGCTTGATTCCGAGCATGCGTGGAACTTTGTGCGTCGGAATTGTGTACACGCGATCGGAATTTACGACAACGGATTTTGTTGTCAGAAAATTTAAGATCCAGATCTCAAATTTTGTGTGACGGAAATTCCGATGATAAAATGTCTGATGGAGCCAACACACGGTCGTATTTTCCGACAACAAGCTCCCATCGAACATTTCCCGTCGGAAAATCCGACCGTGTGTACGGGGCATTACACTACCCTTTCCCCAGATTGACAAAAAAATTCTAGCATTTATTTAGTTACAGGATACAAGATTTAAAGGCATTAAGTTAACAAGGATGATGAAACCCAAAATAAATCTAATACTTTTAACTAAGGGTCACAAAACCTCTGCGCATAAGACGGTTACATGATAACATACAACAAGACTACATGATGAGTGAAACCAAATGCTGAATCTTATTGTAGCCCCTACAGAGACAAATAAAATATACTACAAAAGATGGACTATCGTATAATCTCAGCAAAAGCACTGGATCACACCGCAATATAACATATTGTAGTCTACCATGCAAACACCGGTGGACTTTACCATGTCCGTGGTTCATGGCTGTGGAAGTGCTGCACAATAAATGGGATCTTATCAATGTGACTGTTTCCTTTCACAGAGCAGAGATGTAGTAGAAAATACACAATGTAAAATGATTGAGGTCTAAAACCTGCAGCCTGGAAACTTACCATTCTGTTCTTCTTTCCAAACAATTTGTTGTTGGCTGAAAAGGAAAAAGAACAATAAATTAGATGTTGGCATACCGTCTGCTGAAAGATTTAGGACCTGTTCATTTCACAACACTGAATCTATTCAGTACTATGGGGAGTTGTGTTAACTTATCCGAACCTACAAAATAAGTTATTCTATCAAAAACTATTTTACATTTCAAAATGCAAGTTTATAGACGACTGTATCCTACAACTATGACTAACTCAAGAAATATAGGTGTCAGGACCTGGATCACCTACTGGTGGCGCTGTGCTTTACAGAGGGGAAGTTTGTAGTTCCAGTGTCCACCAGCAGGTGTCTCCCAGCAGCCAGCAGATCCAAGTAATCAGCACCACCTGATGCTGGCTGCTGGGAGGGTATTTAGTCTCTCTTCTGCTGTTACACCTTGCTCCATTGTTTTTCTTGCTACTAGATACTGCTAGCAGTTATCTTGTTCCTCCTCTTTGAGCGTGCTCTCTGCCTAGTACCTTTACTCTGAACCAGAGGCATAACTAGAACCTTCAGGACTCTTTCCATCAGTAAAAAAAACAAAAAAATACTGCGCTACCTATAGAAAATATCCCCCCAAACAGCAGCAGTTAAACTCTTTCTTTCTTTTTTTTCTCTTTCCATCAGTCCCAGTGCCCTTTCCTCTGGTCCCTGTCCTAGGGTGACAACACTCATTTATTTTACTGTCTCTTGGAGATGCAGCATGGTCACTCTAGGACAGGGTTCTCCAAACGTTCTAAACAAAGGGCCAGTTTAGTGTCCTTCAAACTTTTGGGGGGCTGCACTGTGGCCAGTGGAAATAGAAAATGTCCTGGAGTCAGAGGGAGTAAACAATGCCCCATGATTGGTAATAGTGTGCCATCGTTGGTATCAATAGGAAGAATAGGCGTCAATGGGAGGAATCGTGAGACATCATTGGTGTCAGTGGGAGCAATAGTGCCTCATAGTCGGTATCAGTGGCAGAAACTATTCCACACTGCTGTGGAGAGTGGGGGAATAATGCCCCAAGGGCTGGATAGAGACGTGCAAAGGGCCACCAGGCCACAGTTTGGAGACCGCTGCCCTAGGACATGATATATTTTAGAACTACAGAATACTCCCCGACTCTTCTTCTCCATAACATAGTGTGGAGGTACTCTGCAGTCCACAAAGGTGAAAGGTGAACTGGGCAGGGCTGAAAACACTGCTTGGGACTTTGGGTCAGCTCACTGCAGAAACTGTTTGGCTCAAACATGTTCTTGCATTTATCACACAGATATAATAAAACACTTTCAATAATATATTTGGACCAAAAGAGCACACATAAGAGAAGTTTATTGTTAGGGGTTTACTTACACTTTAACATAAGACAGTGTGCAGGCTGACACACTGACACGCTTCTGATCTAGAGCAATCAACCACCTATTAAAAGCCATTACAAACTACCTTGTTCTAACTGTAAGTGACTTTCTTCACGTTGCTGAAGGTGGGGATGTTAATTTACACAACTTTTTAATATCTAAAGAAGTTAATGGGGCAACCTGTAGGTGAAGAAGCATGGTCTCCCACCTAAAAAGTCTATGTCTATTTCTACAAACCCAAAAACATTGATGAGGGCTTTTCACTAGGAAGAACCTCTCCAATGGTAAACCAGGTGCCAACAGTTGCTGAAGATACTATTCCTATGTAGGTACAAACGAGTATATCCAGAATGCAAATTTTGGTTCCCTCCTTATATCTTCTGGTGGGATGTTTTTGTAGTGCCTTACTCTATAGTTCTGGCAGTATCCACGTCAACAATTTCCACCCTTGCTCAAATCCCTCATTCTGTCGGCTAGCTAGCAAAAGTATCTTCAACGGCTGTTGGCGTGACCTGACTTCCTAGTACTGGCAGTGGCAGGGTTCTGGCAGTGTCCACCTCAGAAAACTTCACCCTTGTTCCCATGTCCCCTTCTGTCGGCTTGTGGTACCAGGTACCACGCCTAATTGGTGTCTTGAATTTGTGCTTGGTTACTCCTAGCCACTACATTCCTTTTCCTTCTCTTGCCAAGTTGCCCCTTTGTAGTTACTTTATATCCCTTTGTGCTTTACAAGCCCTGGTTCTTTAGATACGTCAGAACCAACGTGCACCCCTTGCATGAGTAACTTCAGACCAGATTTAGAACGGTTAATGTAACTTTACTGAGTAAGCTGCAGCATAATAGTTTAATATGAACAATGTCCTTATCCCTGATCTAACTACTGCCCAGGCATACCTCCATGAGGTGATAGTCCACCCTGGTATTCCTCATGACTTGGACATCTTCCAAGAATCTGGTGCCTTCAGCAGATTGCTAGACACAGCAGTCCCAATACCACGAGCCATGAGCGGGAACAGAAACAGAATCAAGGACCCTGGACCTCAGCCTTCCTCTTTTTTATAGCACAGGTGGGCTGGCTGGGACCAAAAAACTCAGGAACTGAACTCACTTCAAATAACTCTTTCCCTTGGCCTGGTCCAGCTGCTAGCTTACTATAATCAACATATTTCGGCCTACAGGCTATTTAGTAAGAGTGTTTTTAGCAACTGTTGCTGTGACCTGGTTTCCAATTGGAGAGCTTCATCCTTGTGAATACCCTTACCAGGTCACTTTACTGGATGTATATGGTATAAGGTACTGCAGACAGGTAGCCCATGCAGGCAAAGCGACCGTGTTTAATGTGCGCTCATGCGTGCCCCCATCCACCCCCGCCGACACCTGCTGTCATTGTACACAGCGGGAGTCTGTCAAAAAGTCCCTGCCAATGGTTCATGGCCCGGACCTGCTGAACGACTGTGTCCAATCACAGCCCAGAGCCCTGTGTTGACAATCAACACAGGGCTCTGTACAGAGTGAACGATCGTTCTGTTTCTTATCCCTGCAAAACAAAGCTGAAGTGGATATAAAGTTTGTCAGGATAAGCTGGTTTGCATTGGTACCAGTGAAGTGTGATACATTTGAAGATTTGAGACCTAAACAACTGACAGAAGGGTGCAAAGTTGCGTCTAGAGAATAAAATCGGAAAAATAATGGTGTTGATTTTTTTTGTTGGAGGTTAGAAAGCCTTAGATACATTCTGACTGGTTGCTAGGTGCAACACCTCTCCTTTTCCTTTCTGCTTGTTTTTCTTCTATAAAATACAGTGTAATTTAAAAAAATTAAAACAAAGGTTGATCAAGTACAGACAATAGATGTACGCTATTCCAACATTTCAAGTTGATAAATAGTCTGTAGACATGATTAAACATTTTCCTTGATTACTATGCAGCTATGCTGCCATATTGGGCATCTGACGCAGCTTGACGTCTTTCTAAAACCGTTTTGTCAAATTGAGGTAAGACAGTAGAAATGATGTTTGGAAACAAATTACTGTATGTTCTTTCCCCTCGTAAAAAGTCCTTTTTCGACTCTAACAAATATAACCTCCTGACCTTGGACAAAGGATGTTAAAAATGTCTTCTTGTTTTGTCTTTATCAAGATGGTTGGCATTTTTTGAACTTGATTCCATTTAATAGATGGATAACGTGGCTGCTCTTCTCAGAACGGCCCTCTGTTCTAGTGCTCTCAGTGTACATAGTCTCACATTCCTGTTATTTATAAATTCAGTCTCCTGGAGATCAGGAGGAACGCCGTAGAAGACTGTGAAGTGAGTGCCCTCGGGAGTTCACAATGAGAGGATGTGCTTGACATGGTCACCTTCTCTTGGCAACAGGTGCCTAGCCGGATAATAGATTTTGGCAAATCATCAATATCTGAATACTTATTGCTTTAGCCAAGCATTTGAATTATGACATGACAAGGGGTCAACAAAGACACCCTACACAGTCTGAAGCCCTTCTCAGATCACAACTAGTACACCTATCCAGTATACATGTGCGATTAGGTTTGTTAAAAAAATTAATTCAGATGACATTTTTGTTATTCGGATGTATCCAAATTTCAGAATTACAATAGTAATGAATTTTAACGAATCAGAAATAAATTGTAATGAAAAAAATTGATTCATTCGTATTCATTTGTTTCAATCAGAATCCAAATCCATACTATCATGTTTGGACCTTTTGTTAACGGTTGAAGCGTCCAAAATAATGTAACGACATAACGAATGATCCAAATTGATCCGGATTCATTTGTTTTTATCCCAATGAGCGAAGAATGAATTATAAAAAATGCATTGCATATTACATATCAAATGGAAACATATTGCAATAAATACAGTAAGGTATAAAAGTGAAATAAGATGATTCCTATTTATTGTGTTTGGGTTGGATGGAGGTGGGCCCATCAGAATCTTCTAGGCATAACATAACAAATGAATCTGAATCTTCAGAAATAACTTCCGAAAATAAGAATTGATTCGGAAAAAACATATATTACGAAACAAATACAAAGAAACAAAACGAATTCCGAAAATGAGTCATTCTAACGTAACGAATATGACGAAACAAAATGAATAACTTAATGAATTAATCTGAAATGCAACAAAACCAATTTTTCCATTGTGCACATCTCTACTATCCAGTTTTGGGCCCCTTTCTACAAGTTAACAATAGAGAAAAGAGAAGAGAAACAAATACCTTCGCACTAACTCAAAAACGTGTAAGCTGCTAACACTGGAAATAGAATTTTTGCTGTAAACCATGGAATATATAAATAAGTGCAGCGCTATACATTTTCAATAAATCATACCTCTGCATTGGGAAGCTTCACCTATGTTTACTAATGAAGGTGGAACGCATGGGAATGAGGCTTGGAACGCACGCGCGTCTGCCATTTTGGGCCTAAAAAGGCCTAAAAAGGCGGCAGTGGAGTCCTCCCGACACGTTTCGTCACATAGGACTTCATCTGGGGTACTTGCCCACTGCAGCCATATTTATATAGGCACCAAGACCCCTATATAAATATGGCTGCAGTGGGCAAGTACCCCAGATGAAGTCCTATGTGACGAAACGCGTCGGGAGGACTCCACTGCTGCCTTTTTTATTGTATACAAGCGCTTGACTACTTCTTAAATGTAAGTGATTTCCTTTTAAATAAAAATTTATAATTTTACGGAATTACACTATATGACCCCTTTTTTATCCTATGTGGGACATGTTCGAGGACGTCCTTAATTTCCACACGGAGGAAGTACCCCGGTGAGGCACCCCCAGGATCTCTTCTCCAGTGTACCATTGGGATCTCCTCTTCATTGCCAGCGGGCAAGTCCAAGCCTGTTTGACTCATTCAGCATATGCTGTTTTGGGTCCCAACCTTTTGGTAAGCCTCCATTCATATGGATGGTGGTATCTGCACAAGTGTGGTTTTGCACATAATCCTTGAGCAAGCTTCCAGGACCGTCGATCTTCCTTCGGTACTGATCCTGTGTACCATTGCCATTGGGCAATAAAGGCTTATGTTGACCTATGTAGCATATGCTATTTTTAGGTCCAAAATCTACGGTACGCCTCCATTACCTTGGGGATTGCCTAATTATTATTTTAGTCATATACTCACGTGGTGATTTTTATGTTCTCACAAACAAACGGACTTTGATTTATTGAAAATGGACTTTTATTTTTTTAGGATTTTTCTATATTGATATGCACAATTGTCAATTCACATATATAAAAGTATAGCACTGCACTTATTTATATATTACAAGTTAACAATAAACAACTAATTTAAAGCTGAACTCCAGGCAGATACAAGAGTTTAATCAATGCGCTTTTGTAATCAATTCTATCCAAAACTAGAGGTGAGTTGGACTGCTTGGGGTTTGGTTCGAGCAGGATTTGGCAAACTTCAAAGAAGTTCAGATGCCAAACCTGAACCCCATTGAAATCAGAGAGAGCCAAATCTGTCAATTTACAAATGACCATTTTCTGGGCTAATTTAAAAAAAAAAAAAAAGAGTATGGGACTTTACACCTTTTATTACTTACAGACATTCAGCATCCGCTCCTGATGAGTCGGTTTACTGACGAAACACGTTGAGCTTTTGAGGATGTAACCCAGAACACTTTCATCAATATTTTTACAATAATATTTTTATGAATTTACTGTATATTACTAGTTCTATTTCATCATACTTATGAAATATGTACAATTGTTCCCCTGTTATGGCAATCATGTTTTACATTCTGTTTATATGTATGCTATGTATTTTCCAATATGTCTGCATATGCATTGAGCAATTATTTGTCATATACAACGTTACGCAATTTGACATTCATGTATAATAAATTCTTACTCTCATGTTGTGCTTGAGCCTGCCTCATTTAAAGTCCCATACTCATTTATTATTTTTTTCATTTAGATTAGGGATGGAGGCGCACTACCCCTTTCCTTGTGCGCTTCATTTAAAGTCCCAGTATATGGAGATATACATTCCCCCCCCCCCTTTTTTTTTATTTTCTGATAGGCAAGGGAGTGTCAATAAAATAGCATGGCAGGGTGGCACTGCCCTGGGAAACTTGTACCAATGCAAACATTTTTTTAAAAATTCCATTTGGCAAATAGCAATGATTTTTTAAATGCTTAAAGTGGAGCTCAGCTTAAAGCGCAGCATACGGGCTCTCGGGTGCTGCCGCTGCCATTCCTTGTAAGGGAAACCGGCAGTGAAGCCCTGCGGCTTCACAGCCGCTTCCCTACTGTGTATGCGCAAAGCGCGCTGCGCTTTGTGAATGTCCCAGCGGCGGGGGAAGGAGGGGGGGGGGTCGAACATCCAGGGAACCTCGCCGTGGCGAGGTCGCCCAGAAGTGGGGATGGGTACCTCTCAAAAACAGGTACCAGCTCGCCTCGAAAAGTGCTAAATATGGCACAGGACGGGGGGGGGGGGAGCACCTTTTTGGGTGGAGCTCCGCTTTAAAGTGAAGCATTAAAAATGCCCAATTCCCGTAAAGAACATGCCTGGGGGGGTGCCCTGCCTGTGATGGGGCGCATCTCCGTGCGGAAAGGGGCAGGGATAGTGGTGACTTCATTGCTCAACAATGGCCAAATTTGGGCAACGATCTAACTCCTCCAATCCTCGCTCATTTGCTTACGTGGCCAGGGATTCCTGTCCATGTAAATAAATGGGCCGGATGCTGTCAGTGGTCGGTAAGGATGCAGTGGTTGCAAGCACCTGCTGCTTTCTTAACAAGTATTGACATCCGAACATCCAGTGTTCGCTCCAAACTTACGTTAAGAATGAACACTGAGCTCATCTCTATCCAAAACTAGAAAAAAAAAAAAAGATTTGGCAGGAAATATATTATAAGGTTTTTCTGAAATAAAATATTAGTGCATTTGGCTACAGGGAGTTTTGCAAAATAAAAAAAAAATCATTAAAATAAATAATTAATTAAATAAATAAATAAATAAAATAAAAAATCATTGTAGACCATTACTAAGTGACTGACATGAAGAGGCTGAGGCCGGCTCACCTATACAGTGACCATAGCAGGAAACCTTACCTCTAATTCCAGTGATCTGAGCTGCAAATCTAGAACTGGCAATTTTTTCTGCTTTCTCCAATAAAGCTAAAAAAGTCACGATTCCATCGCGCTCGTCTTCTTCCGGTCGTCCTCGTTCTGTTTGTTCTGATTCCACTAAAATAATAAAATGAGTTTATTCTTGACATATAAATTCATCAACTATTTTTTTTTTTTGTTATTTGCTCTCTTTCAGTTTCAACATAATATATATTTTATTCCATTGCTGACCAAAGCTGTATTGTTATATGTAAATCAACCAGACAGGAATTTTTTTTATGTGAACCTCAGGAAAACAGATGAATACACAGATGGAATACATAAAACAAAATTATTTTTCTGTCAAATGATTTGCATTTCTGTTCAACCATTCCTGAGATTTACAAAGCTCTGACACAGAGTCCTGTCTGGCAGGCAGGAGACCTGATTTTTTTTTTCTCTGCTGCAGTTAAATAACACTCAAAGGTCTCGTCCCTCCTTATGACTGGACAGTGAAGGGAGAAGCAGTGCACTGCTGAGATCATCTCTCTGTCACCCTATTCTCTCCTCCTTTCAGCATTCTTGGACTGAAACACTATGGATTGACTCTTTGTGCAGCTTTTCCCTCTCCGGGTCTGAACCCTGCTGTATAGGGGACTGCAAGAGGCTGATAATAGCAAGTCAAATACAAATATATAGCTGATAATAGCTGATAATAGCAAGTAAAATACTTCAATATAATGTAATAGTGCATTCATTATTACAGAGCTGCAGTAATTTATTTTTTTTATGTTGTCATTTTCTCCCCTATACATGGCGTACCCTCATTTAAAGTCCCACAAAATTCCCCCTTTCTATCTGCAGTAATTTTTTTTTTTTTCGGCCTCGAGTTCAGCTTTAAGGATCTATCTTATATTTATGATTTTTATTTTTAGAAAATAACCTTGATGGGTATATTTATAAATCAGTCACGCTAACATTCACTGCAGGTGAATAATTCTGTATATTTAAAACACGTGCACCAGTTAGATACACCTTCAGTGAAGATTCAGTAAAAATCACATTTGCTGCTTATAAAGACACCAGTATCAACCAAGCACTGGACAAGCACGGTTTAAAGTTAATTTAGCATAACTAAAAAAGATCTTAAAGCGTAGCTCCACCCGATTTTATGACAATAACTCAAGAGGACTACCGCAATGTCTTAATGAAAAACGCACTTTTTTTTTTTTTTCACTGTACCTTTTTTGTTCAGATCATCTTGTTTAGTTCCTGGATGTACAGCCTGCGGATATGGGTGGGTTTAGTGCGGCTAACTCGTCATTTCCTACTAGCCGCACTGGCTCCTGGGAGCTCCTGGGAGGAGCTTGTGTCATTGTTCCCAGGAGTCAGTGCGGCGGCCTGGCGCGAGCTAGCTGTTTACAGCGCTCCGATTTAAGGTTACTGCGCATGCGCGAGATCGGGAATACAACGGGCGGTGCATGCTGGTCGATCAGCGGCACAATATCCCGGAAGAGGATGCCTGTGGGCTTCACATGCCCACAGGCAAGATGAAAACCGTCAGTAGAAATGTTTAAAAGTTAATTTTTTGGGAGAAAACTGACATCTGAAAGTAACAAAAACGGAACAAGTGAGTAACATATTTCAATGAAATAATCTTTGTCATTTTACAAAAAGAAAAAAAACGTAGACAGTGGAACCCCGCTTTAATGTAAAAAATTCTGAAAATTATTAAGTAGTATAATAATTAATATTAATAATTTTTATTTTTGTATAATTAATAGAAACAAAATCTTACACAAAGGATTATTATTTTTATTATTATTATTATTAATAATAATAATAATAATAATAATATTATGTATATTATTATTATTTTAATAATAGCAATAGAAGTACATTAGAATTAAAATGATATTATTTGGTTGCTTAAACTGACGGATTTCACAGAAAAATATGATAGACTAAAAACGAATCATTGTTATCTCAGTTTATTTCATTCTGCTAATTGTAAGTGGTTAATACATGCAATGCTAGCATTTAGTGTTTTCATTTCATTTTCTAATATGACCTTTACTGACATTTACATGCAGACCAAGCAGCAATTTAAACAGTTACAAAATCTAGACTTAAAAAAACAAATGACTATAACATTACAAGGGACAATAAGTTGCAGCAAATGTTTTTTTTTTTAAGCAGAATTAAAATTTATAAGCACCCCTGGAACAAAATAAAGAATAACTGTATTCATGTATCAGGATACTGTATTTTTAACTAGAGTGTTAAAGTGTATTTAAACCTAATAACAAAAAAGTTAAATATATTGCAGCTTGCCCCTCTTACCACTAGATGTGGTAGTTGAATTTGTTTTTTTAAGCCTTTTTTTTTTCTGTTTATTTTCACCTTGTGATCCTGCCAGTAACACACTTCCTGTCCAATGGTGACAACATAATGCTGTATCTACGAAGGAGAAGCATTGTTAACCTAAGAGAGGAAGTGCGTTTGGACTACAGAACACCTCCTTCTTCTCCATAACATAAGGGGGGGGGGGGATGTTATGTAGTCCACAGAGATAGCTGGGAACAACCCCGTCTGATAAAAGAGCACAGGGAGCTCACAAGAATTCTGGCAGAATCAGCAGAGATTTCTTTGCACTTATCAAATAGATATAACAAATCACTTTCACCAAGACCAAAAAGTGATCAAATAAGTAAAAATTCATTGTGTGGCTTTACATCTACATGAAGATTTGAGCAATCCCTAGTGTAAGTCCTGTCCTCGTAGGAGAATGCTGAGAGCGGAATCGGCATGGGAAACTTAAACTCTGGGTGTATGGGAACACCTAGCCCTTGTTTGTACAGCCCTAATGGTAATGGGATTGATTTAGTAATGGAATAGAGCAGCCTTTCTCAGCCAGGATTGCATGGAACCCCAGGGTTCCTCCAAAGGTTACTAGGGGTTCCTTGAGATATAAAACTATTTTGTTTCCCATTAACCACTGCCATCAATGATAGCTATCTTTAAAGAGGAAGTAAACTCTGGGGTTTTTTTCCCCCTTTTTTTCTTTCCTGCAAAGTAAAGGCATAATGTGCTAGTATGCACATTACTAGCACAGTATGCCACTAATATAAGAGGGTCCTTCTCCCACTTTCCGCTAATATAAGGGGGCTCTTCTCCCACTGACCACTAATATAAGCGGGTGCTTCTCCCACTTTCCGCTAATATAAGGGGGCTCTTCTCCCACTGACCACTAAAATTAGAGGGCCCTTCTCTCACTGACAACTAATATAAGGGGACACTTCTCCCACTGACCACTAATATAAGAGGGTCCTTCTCCCACTGACCACTAATATAAGGGGGCTCTTCTCCCACTGACCACTAAAATTAGAGGGTCCTTCTCCCACTGACACCTAATATAAGAGGGCTCTTCTCCCACCGGCCACTAATATAAGAGGGTCCCTCTCTCACTGACCTCTAATATAAGGGGGTCCATCTCCCACTGACCACTAATGTAAGGGGGCTCTTCTCCCACTGATCACTAATATAAGGGGGTCCTCCTCCCACTGACCACCAACATAAGGGGGCTCTTCTCCCACTGACCACTAATATAAGAGGGTCCTTCTCCCACTGACCATTAACATAAGGGGGTCCATCTCCCACTAACCACTAATATAAGGGGGTCCATCTCCCACTGACCACCAACATAAGGGGGCTCTTCTCCCACTGACCACTAATATAAGGGGGTCCTTCTCCCACTGACCACCAACATAAGGGGGCTCTTCTCTCACTGACCACTAATATAAGAGGGTCCTTCTCCCACTGATCACTAATATAAGGGGGTCCTTCTCCCACTGACCACTAATATAAGGGGGTCCTTCTCCCACTGACCACTAACATAGGGGGCTTTTCTCCCACTGACCCTAATATATGGAGGTCTTTCTCCCACTGACCACTAAAATAAGGGGGTTCATCTACTACTGACCACTATTATAAGGGGGTTCTTCTCCCATTTACATTACTGTATCAGAAACAGTGGAATCATCAAATAGTCAGAATAATGTGCATAATATTTCCCTGGAAGTACCTTCCCAATAAGGGGTACTGGGGGTTCCTTGAGCAATAAAATTATCTTTGTCTCCCAGTTAAGCATTACCATTAATAGCTATCTTTAAGAAGGGCAGTCTTCCCACTGATGTCGATGCAAAACTTTTCTTCTCCCACTCACCACTAATATAAGGTTGTTTCCATTGGCCCTTATCAAAAGGGGGTCCTTTTAAAACTGACCACTAATATAAGGGGGTCCTTATCCCATGGACCACCAATGTAATGGTCTACTACAAAGAACACCAATGTAAGATGTAAGAGGGCACTACAATTTTGTGTGTGTCATTTCATTATTATTGCTATCGGTTATTTTTGAAGATCATTTTGTGTTAATAAGTAGAGGTTGTCCCATATTATCCACGCTGGGCATACATAATCATTTAGCAGGGATTCCCTGAGACATGAAAAATATTTCAAAGGTTCCTCCAAGTTTAGAAGGTTGAGGCTGGAATAGAACATGTTCATTTTCAAAACTGAATGTCTACTAAACTTTGTAAATGGGCTGTTCATCCTCAATAATCCAATCATGTGTATGCAAACTTGCATTTTTTAGTCTACCTAGCAGATGGTGGAGTATACAAAGTGAACACAGCTTTGTTTTTACTTACTAAGCTATGTGACATTGTTAAGTAAACAGCCTCTACTACTTTAGTAAATCAATCCCATTGCATCCATAAATATGATGACCCGTAATTTTGTATAATGAATGAAGTCATGGAATGGTACTTTGGCTGTCCTTGTTCAAAAGAAGTAATGCTATACCTGTAATGTATATTTTGCCATTTGCACATACCTTCTCCAAGTTGCAGAGCGTCATCTCGTCCCTGTGGAGCACAATGCACAAGTTGGGTGGTGGAGAAAAGTGCCATCGCCATCAGACTAAGAATGACTATAGAATCCATGCCTATCCACTAAGAGTGTTGCTATGGGTGAGCGCCTTTAAGGAAGGCTTGTCGGAGCTTTCTAGCACCAGGCGAGCCGCGGCCCCTCTTATAACCCAGTGTCCCCCCCAACACATCGGAGACCCCAATCAAATTCCACTTTGCTCACTCACATTTGTGACATTTGGCGGACAGTCCCTGACTCTTCTGTGTGGCTTTCATTGTGTCCTCTCAGTAATAGCCTTGCCAACGTCAGAGGCTCATTCTCTGCCTGTGCAAACAACATTAAATGTGTGTTATCATTGCTTGTACAGGGTCCCCCAGATGTGCGCGCAAACTGTGCAAAGGATTCTCCGATTCAGCTATCTGTGTTCCACGAAATATCTCAGAACTCTCATTGTCCTGGAACTGCATGCTAATAAGGGGCTAATTGCCAGCAAGATTCAGGAGGCCCAATGACGACAGCAGTTGCCACAGTAAATCTCTGAATCGGAGATGTATTAGTAATTGAACCTGCGATCATTAACCAGTTCAGCTCTCCCACCTGTACACCCCCCCTATGGACCAGAGTAATTCTTACATTTTCTGCTATGGGCCGGTTTATTCGGCAATAACTTTGTCATTAAAAAGTAATACAAATAATGTTTTTTTTTTTTTTTTAGGACAAATACGTCTTTCTTTTGGTGGTTTCGTCTCAATCCAAAGACAAAAAAAACAACAACAAAAAAAAAAAGTATATTTTTTAAATTTTTACAAAATTTTTTTTTTTTAAATATCTTAAAGTATTTATCATATTAATATTATTTTACAGGATTTATATAGCGGCAACAGGTTGTGTAGCGTTTTACAAAATGGAAGGAGACACTATAGTTATATTACAATTCAATACAAGCGAGGACCGTGTTCGTAGAGTTTACAATCTAAAAGCAAGGCTAGAATTCTATCATTTGTCCTGGTTAAAATGACTCTAAAATGCTGATTCTGGTATAAAGCCTTGCAAAATTATTTACAAATAAAGTAAAGTTTTATTTATTTATTTATTTTTTTTAATGCAACATTAAACAAAAAGAACAAAACCCCCCAAAAAAGTGAAATATTAAGCACTTGAATTTTGGAAGGCTTTACCCCCTTTTTTGCTATTCAGCACTGAGCTAACTTAACTGGATGCGACTTAATTGCACGGCCATGCAACGCTGTATCATTTTTCTCACACAAATAGAGCTTTCTTTTGGAGGTATTTGGTCACCACTGGGTTCTTTAATTACTATCATATAAACAAAAAAAGAACTGCACAAAAAGGTCCGGATGGCCGCACCCCAATGAAAAAACTATTCTTTATTATAACGATAAATCCATACAGCAAGGTTAAAACCACTAACGCGTTTCTCACCGTTATGGCAGGTGCTATGAGTAAGTACTTGTCATGAGTGTGAAACGCGTCAGCTGATCCCTGTACGTTCCTGCTGTAGTGTCTTGTGCATTCTATGTTCCAGTTTTTATCAATAAAGGCACTTGTTATTTTGTCCGGTGTGTGGCTATCCAGATTACTTCGTCTACTTTTGCTCGTCTCAGCATTAACCAGCACCTGGGGCTCTTTTGCTTTGGAGGATCTGAATTTGCTCACTTGTCTATAAGCCTAGTCCTACCTGAGTGGTGGAGTATTCTTCGCTTCGTATGGCAGGTGCTTAATCATAGCTGACATTTTAAAAAAGCAAACAAACAATGTGTCCTTCCTGTTATAAAAGATATCAATAAAAGAATAAAATTTCTTCATAAATTTAGGGCAAAATGTATTCTGTTACATGTCTGGTAAAAAAAAAAAAGTGTATATTATTGGTTTGTGTGGAATCTATAATGTCTACAAACTATGGTATATAGACTGGAATTTACGCAGCGATAGACACTATACTTGTAATGGAATTGATCGGCGACTGTGATAGTGTGGCTGACAATCTGGCACTAACAGACAATGGTTGGGAGGGTCAGCAACTGACTAACTGACCTTGATGTTGCTAGTGACAGTGATTAGTGATAATACTGTACGCTGACACTGAACTAATGACACTGGCTGGGAAGGTGTTAACATCAGGGGTGATCAAGGGGTTAAGTGTGTTCCCTCACTGTGTGTTCTAACTGTATGGGGGACTGTGTGACTGGGGAAACACACAGATCCGTCTTCCTGTATAGCAGAAAGACATGATCTGTGTGATCTTCCCAGTCAGAACTTGTTTATACAGGCAGATCCCCATTAGGTCACTGCGGGGAACGATCGCGGGTGGCTGGCAGACATCGCGTCTGCCAGACCCGCTGATTGGCTCTCCCGCTGGCCAATGGTAGCGCGCCCACAAAAGCGAGTTCCCAAGCCGGCATACACCTACGGCAATTTGCGGGATCGTGCCACCTTGTTTTCAGTGTAATGATGGCGGCTGGTGGGCAAGTGGTTATTCTCTCCTCAAGAGGGAATAAATTCAGTTCCTTTTATCTTTCCTCATAGCTGAGCTCCTCCATGCCTCTTATCAGTTTGGTTGCCCTTCTCTGCACTTTCTCTAGTTCCCAGATATCCTTTTTGTGAACTGGTGCCCAAAACTGAACTGCATATTCCAGATGAGGTCTTACTAATGATTTGTACAGGGGGGCAAAATTATATCTCTCTCTCTCTGGAGTCCATACCTCTCATAATACAAGAAAGGATTTTGCTTGCTTTGGAAACCGCAGCTTGGCATTGCATGCTATTATTGAGCTTATGATCTACCAAAACCCCCAGATCCTTCTCCACCATTTATTCCACAGTTGTACCCCCCCTAGTATGTATGATGCATATTCTTAGTCCCCAAGTCCATAATTTTAAATTTATCAACATTAAATCTCATTTGCCACATTGTTACCCAATTAGACAGGGCATTGAGGTCGGCTTGTAAGTTGGAGACATCCTGTAAGTACGTTATTCCACCGCATAGCTTGGTGTCATCTGTAAAGAATGAAATGGTACTTTAAATCCCAGACCAATATCATTTATCCATATATTTAAAAGTAAGGGTCCGAACACTGAACCTTGGGGTACACCACTGATAACCTTAGACCATTCAGAGTAAGAATCATTAACCACTTCTCTCACAGAACTCTGTATGATTGGACACAGCCGATCAGCAGGCTTCAGACGAAATCATTGGCAAAAATATGCTGTCAAACTTGTGCTGCGCCCAATCACAGCACGGGTCGGCAGGGGGCCCAGAAGCAAGCCAGCAACTTACATGTAGGTTGCCGTGTCTGCATCTGCCGCCGTATATTTACTGTGAACGGTCAGCGGGTGGTTAACGGTTTTGAAAAAAATGGAAATAAACAAAAAATTAAATCTGGAAAATAGTTAATGGGAGAAGGAGAAGAAGGAGTTAATTAAGTTGATTAGGATAAAATTGGGTTAAAAAGGCGTTAAATGGAAACAAATTTTATAAAAAACAAAAACAAAATTAAAGCTTTTTCTTTAACTTGTAGGGTCGCTTTAATTTACATACTTTTCAGATGGAAGCTCATCCCTTTGATCTGCAGATGACTCAAACAGAGTAAATACACAAGTAACAAAAATACTGAGCATCTCTCTCTTTGAAGTCTGAACAGTGTTTATAAACAATGTTACTTTGTATCTCTCTATCTGAAGTCTGAACAATGTTTATAAACTATGTTACTTTGTATCTCTCTATCTGAAGTCTGAACAGTGTTTATAAACAATGTTACTTTGTATCTCTCTATCTGAAGTCTGAACAATGTTTATAAACAATGTTACTTTGTATCTCTCTATCTGAAGTCTGAACAGTGATTATAAACAATGTTACTTTCTATCTGAACTCTGAACAGTTTATAAATAATGTTACTTTGTATTTCTTTGTCTCATATTTATGAACAGCCTGTTCATAAATATAAGACAAAGAAATACAAAGTAACATTATTTAGAGTTCAGATAGAGAGATACAAAGCAACATTGTTTATAAACACTGTTCAGACTTCAAAGAAAGAGATACAAAGTATTTTTGTTACAGCATTGATAAACATTGTGTCAGAAGGTTCTTTTTTTAAACCAGCAGCTTTTACAGCTGCTGTATTCATGCAGCAAAAGCGAGCTGCCATTTTGACAGCGGGGAATTGCCAACAACCGTGGGGGAAGAGCAGCAGTGGGGCAGAAGCACATGGCCTACTACACATGTCCTTTGTACTTCGATTGAATTTTTTTCTGCATGTATAGCATTCTCAGCGTCCACAACTGGTTAAAGTACAGTATCTCACAAAAGTGAGTACACCCCTCACATTTTTGGAAATATTTTATTATACCTTTTCATGTGACAACACTGAAGAAATGACACTTTGCTACAATGTAAAGTAGTGAGTGTACAGCTTGTATAACAGTGTAAATTTGCTGTCCCCCATCCTCTGAACGCCTTTTACTCCCGAGAGGAAAAAGCTGCTTTAAAACGCACCCAAAGTCGCGTATTGCACATACATTTAGGCGCGGCAAGCGTTTTCAGCATTTTTGGATTTCATTGGCCAGAATATTCATTTGAAAATGAAATAAAAAGTAGCGCATAAATGGTGCCAAAAATCTTCAATCAAAAAAAAAAAAAAAAACAACTGAAAAAAACAAATGTCCACAAATAATAAACATAACAGTGAAAAAACTTGTAAGTCTCTCAATATAAGTGAATAAAATCCTGTCGGTGAGTGGGAAACAAATGACATGGAATGTCCCACTGAAAACCATGCGTGGATGCAGGGCGACAGAAGTTAAAATGCAGGTGAATCAACCAATCATCCCCAAGTTGTATCTCTCAACAACATGCGACTTGGTAAAGGTGGTGTGTAAGAAACTCTTACCAGATATGATGGACTCCCTTGTCAGCGACAGGGAGTCACTCGAGCGGGTTGCCTCTCAGGGCCAGTAAACAGACATCACAGCTCTGCGACCTTCTGGGTCAAACTCTGCGCGGATCTCCTGGGGTCGCCAGGTGGGTCCTCCCAAAGGATGGCCAAGGTGTGGATCAGAGGGAACAATGTGTCACGTACAAAGGCTGGAGTGAAGGCTGGTTGAATCTCTCAGTAAGTATGTGGAGAAAAAATAAACAAGCTCCACATAGTGTAGATGAGCAAAAATAGGATTTTTATTGCTAAAAACGCCAGATAACAATAAAATGTGATCACAGAATCAAAAATGGGCAACAAGGAGGATGCTGGAAGCGCCCGAAGCTTTTCGATCAATAGATCGTCTACTGCCCCAGTAGACGATCTATTGATCGAAAAGCTTCGGGCGCTTCCAGCATCCTCCTTGTTGCCCATTTTTGATCTTATATTCTGTGATCACATTTTATTGTTATCTGGCGTTTTTAGCAATAAAAATCCTATTTTTGCTCATCTACACTATGTGGAGCTTGTTTATTTTTTCTCCACATACTTACTGAGAGATTCAACCAGCCTTCACTCCAGCCTTTGTACGTGACACATTGTTCCCTCTGATCCGCACCTTGGCCATCCTTTGGGAGGACCCACCTGGCGACCCCGGGAGATCCGCGCAGAGTTTGACCCAGAAGGTTTGCAGAGCTGTGATGTCTGTTCACTGGCCCTGAGAGGCAACCCGCTCGAGTGACTCCCTGTCGCTGACAAGGGAGTCCATCATATCTGGTAAGAGTTTCTTACACACCACCTTTACCAAGTCGCATGTTGTTGAGAGATACAACTTGGGGATGATTGGTTGATTCACCTGCGTTTTAACTTCTGTCTCCCTGCATCCACGCGTGGTTTTCAGTGGGACATTCCATGTCATTTGTTTCCCACTCACCGACAGGATTTTATTCATTTATATTGAGAGACTTACAAGTTTTTTCACTGTTATGTTTATTATTTGTGGACATTTGTTTTTTTCAGTTGTTTTTTTTTTTTTTGATTGAAGACTTTTGGCACCATTTATGCGCTACTTTTTATTTCATTTTCACATGTTTCTTTGGTTGTTGTCACCTTGTAAGTAGCTGCTCCGCACCATATATTTTTTCAATTTAGCGCAGTGTACACTTTTATTATATTTGCAGAATATTCATTTATTCTGGCAATTGGAATGAATTGAATTGATGCCTTTATATGTGCCCAGCTTTTTTTCTCCTCAAAAGCTTCTCTCCTTTTTCAGTCTGTAAACGCTCCCTTCTTTTTTAACTTTTAAATTTTTTTTATTTTTGACAAAATACATTCCATATATAAATGAATACAATTAATTGGTATTGCTTATCAAATTGCATAGAACAGATAATAACAAAAATTGGGGAATGAATAACAAGAAGTAATAATCAGTTTAGGGTACAATATCTGGAGTTTGATATCCCGCTACCACCCACCCCAAATCGGATCATACTGTAGGCGGGAGCTGGTCACCAAATATTCAAATTTTTAGGAATGAAAAGAAGAAGAGGAAGAGTCTATAAGAAATACAATATCTTGGTGTATCATATATCGCTATTCTTTAAGTAATTGGAGGCTCTCGGGTTGTTTATCCAAACTTGCCTTTTTTTTTTTTGAAGATAGTGATAGAGAAATTTTTGAATGCTAACATCAATTCATATTGGGCCTGAGTGTTTAGTCTTAGACCCCTTTCACACTGGGGCATTTTTCAGGCACTTTAGCGTTAAAAAAAAGCGCCTGTAAAGCGCCTGAAAGAAGCCTCATCCGCAATCCCAATGTGAAAGCCCGAGCCCTTTCACACTGCCAGCGCTCGAAAAACGCTGGTAAAGCGCCGCCTACGACCCCTTTCACACTGGGGCGTTTTTCAGGCGTTTTTCGGGCGCTGGCAGTGTGAAAGGGCTCGGTCCATCGGTGAACCCAGCCCGGTGGCAAAAAACACGAAAGCGCTGCAAAGAAGCTGCTTGCAGGACTTTTTGTGACGCCCTGCCAGCGCAGCGCCCCAGTGTGAAAGCACTCGGGCTTTCACGTTGGGATTGCAGCTGAGGCTTCTTTCAGGCGCTTTACAGGCGCTTTTTTTAACACTAAAGCGCCTGAGAAATTCCTGAAAAAGGCCCCAGTGTGAAAGGGGTCTTATAATGGCATTTGACAAGTTAGGAGCTTCTGTGGATTTCCACATATTGGCATATTAGTAAGTCTCGCTGCTATCAGGATATGTGATACCATTGTTCTATAGCAATGTGGGTATATATCTAGATTTAATTTAAACGCTCCCTTCTAATACTCCTGTAAACGCCTATGGGTGCATGGACACAGATAGACTAACATAGAGGTGCTTTTACAGGTTGAAAAAAAAATGCCAAGTGGCTGTAAAAGAGGCATTTTTTATTCATGGTGCGTATGAGGCCTTCGGGATGTTTGATAGGCAGAATATAGAGTGGCAGAAAATATTGTACAATATATGTTTACTCTCTCTGATATATTGTCTTGGCAACCCTGTGGCATTCCACTTGTTCTGTTCTAGAAATGTCACCTTCACTAGTATTGCTGGCCGGATATCTCGGTAAACACCATAATCTATAGTGAGCAGTGGAGCCCATGATGTCACACACAGGGCTGTTGGCACAGGACGCCGCACTATCACTGAGAGTGATTGCTGAGAATGTCATATTGTGTGGTGTAACTTTTTTTCCAATAATAATAGTATAGACTTTCTTTATGAAGGAGAACATACATGCATGTTTTGAGGGCCTATTTGCACCATCACTTTTTGGTAACACCAAAACGCTACAGTAATGTACATTCCACAGGCTGCTGTATTGCTCTCTGAATGGCATTAATTGGGGTGCCATTGGGGTGCACCCACTGCACCTTCTCAGTGGAAAAGTGCACCAACGTTCATTATGGTGTCAAAAATGTTGCACCTTATTTGTTCTGATTTGGTACATTAGGCAGCCCATTCAGATGAATTGCCTGCCTAAAGGGGTTAGTTGACCTTTACCAAAAAACTCCCTAAGCAGATAAGGATCGCCTGTAGACAAACACAAACTGTGCAGCTTTGAGGTTGAATAAAGCCATTGCTTTAGGTGTAGGCCATTTATTTACCCAGTGGTGGTGTATTTTGTGGTGCCCTAGGCAAGATTAAAACCGGGCACCCCCCCCATTTAAATTTGTCCCATCCCAGACGCTTTCAAATTGCACAAGCAAATACAAACACTGTAAATTTTACTATCCATAGGCGACACTTTAAAAGCCTTTACAGGTTACCACTTTAGATATACAGAGGAGGTCTGATTCTAGAATTACTGCTAATGATCTGACGTTTGCGGTGATACCTCATATGTGTGGGACGATTGCTGTTCACGTGTGTGTGGGACCAACACACGCTTTCGCCTCTGCGTGCGAGCACTGGAGGATGGGGGCACTACAATTTTTTTTTACACTTTTTTTATTATTCATTTATTTTTATTTTTTATTTTTACACTGTTGTTTTTTCCTTTTCACTTTTATTGCTATCACAAAGAATGTAAACATCCTTGTGACAGTAATAGGCAGTGACAGGTACTCTTTATGGAGAGATCTGGGGTCTAAAAGACCCCAAATCCCTCCTCTGCCCTAGATCAGTGTTTTTAAATGCTTTAGGTTTTTTAAAACTGGCGCTGATGGTTTCCGAGTAAACCGGAAGTCATTTCCTACATTTCTATATCTCCTACAAGCCTTACCAATCTACATCCCATCTAATTATTTCAAACAGATTCAAGAACTATTCTTTACATTTATTTGGGCCCACAAACGTCCACGATTGAAGCGAAGCCAGCTCATGCTACCCAAACAGTATGGGGGACTAGCAGTGCCGGACTTACGTAAATACTACCAGGCAATACACCTGAGTAGACTTATTGATTAGAATAGACATTGTAACATCAAGTTGTGGGTCCAGTGGGAACAGGCCCAAAGTGCCATACCCCTCTGTAGAGCGCCCTGGTGTTATAACTCCTTGCCGAGGGACGTGAAAAACCATCCCCTAATCGGCCGGACCGTGCGGATCTGCTCATCCTTAATTGCACAAACATCCCTCTCCTCCCCGACCTCGCCCGTATTCCCAATGCTGGAGAATCCACATTTTACCCCGGGATATCAAGATACCACCTTTCAGAATTTGATGAACTCTGGTCTTTGGCAGGCTTCTCACTTCTTAATTGATGGGTGTTGGCCATCGATCCCTGACCTCATCAACCCCACGGGCCCCTTCTGCTTGGAGTTCTGTAGGGCTCTCCAACTTACTCACTTCTTCAGATCTCTCCCGCCCCCCCCCCCCCCCCCCCCGAGCAACTTTAGTTGACCTCTGACAACTCTAGAGGAGTACTGCTCGGAAACCGGGAGTTGCTACCACACACACTCTCGGCCAACTACAACCTACTGATCACACCCCCAGAATCCCACTCTCTACAATGCCTCCATGAGTGGGAGATCTTACTCGCACTTTCAGTTCACAACAAAGTCAACTTGTCCTTCAATTTACGTACAAGTCCTCCATCTGCACGGCGGTGCAAGAAACTAACCTTAAACTTCTGACCCGATGGTATAGGACACTGGTGAAGTTACAAAAAATAATTCTTGCAACTTCCAATTGCTGCTGGAGATGCCAAGGGGAACGGGGCACCCTCCTCCATATTTTTTGGACCTGTCCCAAACTAGAACATTTTTGGAAGGAGGTTAGATGCATTGCACAAAAATTCATGGAACGCCCGATATTGGAGGACCCAGCTTCTTTCCTGCTCCATGCCTCCAATACCCCCGGGAGAATCTACAAAAAATCAATTGTTCACCATCTCCTTGACTCCGCCAAGACATGCATTCCTCTTAAATGGAAATCTCCACAAGCCCCAACCATCGGGATGTGGCTTAAGAAAGTAGAGGAAATAAATAAACTAGAAGACCTGGTACTCTCGGCACATCACCAACAAGAACGCTACTCCCAAACCTGGTCGCTATGGAACACGTTTGTCTTCCCTGATGAGGGTCGAACCCTTTTTAACAGCGACTCTGTTGACTAAACTTACCATATTATGATTCTGAATATCTTTGGTACTGTGGAGATACCAAATTTGCAATTCGAACAATATATGAGGTGACCGCGACTTCACATTTCATTTCTCTCCATATTCCCTCCCACCCTGTCTTCTCTTTCTTCTTCTTCTTTCCCCTCCTTTAAGTAGGCTTTTCTTCTCCTGCTTGTTTCCTTCCGTTCTCTTATACGCCAACATATTTTTCGTTCTTCCTAGAGTTGTGTTTCTATGGTTCTGTGTTGTCCTTTGTCTTTTATACAAAATTGGAAAATGATTTGGGCTGGTTCCATGGTCCCACCTTACCTACACAATGTACTAATTGGCTATGATGTACTCTAACCCTGTTCAGTTTAGTAGTTATCTCTTTCCTACATTTAGCCAAGAGTATTAATGATTTCATGAGCGATTAATGGACATAATGTCCTTGTGGGTTCTTTTGACATGACTATATGTAGTGCTGTATTACATGCCAAAGTGTTCATACAATGTTGTGTGTCCTTGAACCATGCCCTTTGACTAAATAAAAGATTTGAAGAAAAAAAAAAAACGGAAGTGATTTCATGTCATTGCTTCCGGTTTACTGTTATGAACAACCGATCAAAGTTGATCCCAGCTTTGCTTGGCTGTCTGTGGAGTCGGTGGGATGGGAGAGCCCAAGAGAACTGTGGAAGGTGGCAGAAAGGGGGGGGGGGGGGGCGTCCCCTCCCGCTGCTTGCAATAGCAATTGAGCGGCTAGTAAGCCACTCGATTACTATTACAAAAGAGCCGACGGCCGGCTCTAAAAACTTGCCCAAGGCTAATGGTTTTAACAGCCCTAAAATATTTTTAGATTTTTCTCTCACTACTCCTCCTCCTACCGGGAGCAGTACAGAAGGAAACTCCCAATAGCCTGACACCTGGTAATCAAAATGACTGGCCAGAGTCTCCCGACTAAGGAGATAAGAGATTCATGGAAAGGTGCCTCCGCTGCTAATTCTGTCTATTGCTTGTATCTGTGAACTGGGAAAAAGTGCTACAAAGAACCACAAAGAACCACAGCTCCACATTCTACAGCACCTATGTCAAACACAGGGAGTGCGGGCCGAATCTAGACTGCCAGGCCTTGTCATGTGGCCCTCACACCAGGTTTTGCAGCTGGAAATCCCATCTGCCACCTTCAGCTCCCACCCTCCGATCCCGCTCCCCACTGTCACTTGTAAACACAGAAGCCTTCTGTGTTTTGTGGCAAATAATATAAAGCAATATCAAAAATTCTACAAAATAAATAATAATAAAATAATCTGAAATATATAATACCCAAATATTACCTTTTTTTATTAAATGGATTTTGGGAAGTAATATTTTGCAGGCCATTGTCTGTCAAAGTTTTTACTCTGGACCGATATAATGGATCGTTTTTAAAATCGAATTTCGACAGCTCAAGTGAACCACACAAAGAAGTTGATTTACTAAAGGCAAATATACTGTGCACTGCAAGTGCACTTTAGGTGCATTTGCTCTAGATCTGGGGGGAAGTTTTGCTGGTTTTGATCATCCAATCATGTGCAAACAAAAATTAATTTTTTAAAAATTTTGTTTGCATGTGAGTGGGTATTCTTTGCAAAGTGAAGCTTTACCTCATTACTAAGCTCTGAAGCAAGTGCAAATTGCAGTGCACAGTATATCTGCCTTTAGTAAATCAAGCCCATAAAGCACTATGAGCAGTGATTCCCCCATGCACATCGAATGTGTGAATGAGGAAATTGGTTCTTTTTTTAATGTGTTTTGGTCTTCATATAACATCACACCAATAGACCTCTGAGGCTCCATTCACACCTGAGTTTTTCGGTTGTTTGTTTTTCAGCTTTTTACAAGCATTTTTAAAGCGTTTTTCAGAGGCGTATTACAAGCATTTTATAGCTTTAAGAGTTTCATTTAGCCAATAAAAAGCACTAGGGCAGGGGGTTCAGGAGTGCGTTACGTACAGAAAGCAGAATTCAGGAATGTGGTATGCACAGAATGCGGGGTTCAGGAGTGTACTACGTACAGAATGCAGACTTCAGTAATGTGGTATGCACAGAGTGCAGGGTTCAGGATTGCGCTATGTACAGAATGCAGGGTTCAGGAATGTGGTATGCACAGAGTGCGGGGTTCAGAAGTGCGCTACGCACAGAATGCAGAGTTCAGGAATGTGGTATGCACAGAGTGCAGGGTTCAGGAGTGTGCTATGTACAGAATGCAGAGTTCAGGAATGTGGTATGCACAGAGTGCGGGGTTCAGAAGTGCGCTACGCACAGAATGCAGAGTTCAGGAATGTGGTATGCACAGAGTGCAGGGTTCAGGAGTGCGCTACATACAGAAAGCAGAGTTCAGGAATGTGGTATGCACAGAGTGCGGGGTTCAGAAGTGCGCTACGCACAGAATGCAGAGTTCAGGAATGTGGTATGCACAGAGTGCAGGGTTCAGGAGTGTGCTATGTACAGAATGCAGAGTTCAGGAATGTGGTATGCACAAAGTGCAGGGTTCAGGACTGTGCTACGTACAGAATGCAGAGTTCAGGAATGTGGTATGCACAGAGTGCAGGGTTCAGGACTGTGCTACGTACAGAATGCAGAGTTCAGGAATGTGGTATGCACAGAGTGCAGGGTTCAGGACTGTGCTACGTACAGAATGCAGAGTTCAGGAATGTGGTATGCACAGAGTGCGGGGTTCAGGAGTGCACTATGTACAGAATGCAGAGTTCAGGAATGTGGTATGCACAGAGTGCAGGGTTCAGGAGTGTGCTATGTACAGAATTGAGAGTTCAGGAAAGTGGTATGCACAGAGCGCAGGGTTCAGGACTGTGCTACGTACAGAATGCAGAGTTCAGGAGTGTGGTATGCACAGAGTGCGGGGTTCAGGAGTGCAATATGTACAGAATGCAGTGTTCAGGAATGTGGTATGCACAGAGTGCAGGGTTCAGGAGTGTGCTATGTACAGAATGCAGAGTTAAGGAGTGTGGTATGCACAGAGTGCGGGGTTCAGGAGTGTGCTATGTACAGAATGCAGAGTTCAGGAATGTGCTATGCACAGAGTGCAGGGTTCAGGAGTGTGTTACAGAGTTCTGGGTTAATGCTGTGTAGAGTGTAGGGTTTAGGAGTACACTATGCACAGTGTGCAACCCCAACCCCCCCTCCCTGAAGCTTCCTCGCATCTCTCCTACCTTGACTGGCTCTAGTATCTCCCTGCATAGGTGGCTCTGCCTCCCCTTGCAGGGAGCTGGGGGTGAGAGCTGGAGGTGGAAGTATGGAGTTCTGCCACATTCTGGCTGCAAACTGGGTGCAAGGGCCACATGACAAGGCCTGGAGGGCCGGTTTTGCCCTTGTGTTTGACATATGTGCACTAGGGGGAGGAGAGGGAGGGGAAATTAGGGGTGGAGAGCTGCTGTTTGAGCAGAAAACGAGTGACAAAACACTCATAAAACGCTTAAGTCAGGCATTTCTATTGAAGTCTGTGGGACCAAAAATGCTTGTAATCTACCAAGAAGAAACTCATGTACTTTTTTGAGCGACAGGCATTTTTCTACATGGCAACAGAACACTCATATGTGAACAGGGGCCATTGAAATGAATGGGATTAGGCTTGTTGAGCGTTTTAGAGCTACAAGCTTCAAGCAGAAAATCGCTCAGGTGTGAACGGGGCATAGTGCAAGTAGGAATTTATGTGTGTTAAAGGCCCATTTAGTAATTGAGCTGCCTTGGCATAGCACATTATAGTATGAACGAGCTGTTACCATTTAGGGCTCATTTCCATACAATGTCACACAGCATTCAGTCTACAACTATTTTTTTTTTTTTAAGTTTATTTGGACAATGAAACAGCAAACATTGAACATTCGCCCAAAGCCGTATGCAAACTCAAACTCCCTATTACAGCGACTTTCTGATGTCACTTTTTTTTTTTAATTTGTAAACCCTCTTGTACCAAAGAGTTAAACATTTCCATGCTCTTTATGCTGTATATAAAAGTGAACAAGAAACAAACAAATCCAAAATAAACAGTAAACAAACCCAAAAACAAATCTCAATTCAGTGTTTTTTTCTTTTTTTTAAGACAAGGCAAACATTTTGCGAAAAGTCTGTAAAGCCGTTTAATTAAAAAGCATCAGGAATCTCATGCCCAACATAAAAAAAAAAAACAAAAAAAAACAATTGAAATCTATTTACAGGTATATAAATACAATTATTATTATATCACAAAGATAAAAAAAAGATAAATTATTTTAAAACATCCCAGAAAATGTACAATGAACATAAATGCTACAATTGTTTATGATATATTTTTTTAGATGGCTGTATTTCCAAAAACAAAGGGTTTACAAAACACATAAATATATATATGGCTTTCAGAGTAACCTCATTGCCTAACATGGATATATTGTGCATGGAGCCAAAGTGGAGGAATATATATATCATGTTTTTTTATCTGGCAAATGATTTGTGATTCTGTTCAGCTAGATCTGTGATTCTGTTCATCTAATCCTGTGATTCCCACAGGTCTAGCACACTGCACAGCTTCCTGTGTCACCTGCCTGTACATTGAACCAGTCATTTGATAATGCTGATTACTTGTTTAATGAGCAGAGAAGTGCATTAACACATACAGTATGTATAGGCAATTTTTTTTGGCTTTGAATGAAGTAGGGAACAGTTAAAACTTTTGCGAGTTTATTTTTTCCCATTTGTGTCCCCTTGGGGAGATTTCCCTTCATTTCCTGTACCAGTGATGCAACATGAAGTGAGAGGAAGTGGGGAATTCCACCTGTCACTGGAACAGGGGTCCACATTGGAAGATTTCCCCTTACATCTTTTATGGAGACAGCACTAAAGTTTTCACCATTTGTGTCAACTTGGGGAGATTTCCCTTCATTTGCTGTACCGGTGATGCAACAGAAAGTGAGAAGTGGGAAATTCCACTTGCATGTGGAACAGGTGTCCCCATTAGAAGATTTCCCCTAACATCCTATTAAAGTTTTCACCATTTGTTGTCCCTTGGGGAGATTTTCCTTAATTTCCTGTACTGGTGATGCAACAGGAAGTGAGAGGAAGTGGGGACTTCCACCTGTCACTGGAACAGGGGTCCCCATTGGAAGATTTCCCCTTAAATCCTATTATGGAGACAACACTAAAGATTTCACCAGTTGTGTGCCTTTGGGGAGATTTCCCTTCATTTCCTGTACCAGTGATGCAACAGGAAGTAAGAGGAAGTAGGGAATTCCACCCGTCACTAGAAAAGGAGTCCCCATTGGAAGATTTCCCACTACATCTTATTATGGGGACAACACTAACGTTTTCACCAGTTGTGTTGCCTTGGGGAGATTTCCCTTCATTTCCTGTACCGGTGATGCAACAGGAAGTGGGGAATTCCACCTGTCACTGGAACAGGGGTCCCCATTGGAAGATTTCTCCTTACATCTTATTATGGAGACAACACTAAAGTTTTCACCAGTTGTGTCCCCTTGGGGATATTTCCCTTCATTTCCTGTACCGGTGATGGAACAGGAAGTGCAAGGAAGTGGGGAATTCCACCTGTCACTGGAACAGGAGTCCCCATTGGAAGATTTCCCCTTACATCTTATTATTGAGACAGCACTAATGTTTTCACCAGTTGTGTCCCCTTGGGGAGATTTCCCTTCATTTCCTGTACTGGTGATACAACAGGAAGTGCGAGGAAGTGGGGAATTCCACCTGGAACAAGGGTCCCTATTAGAAGATTTCCCCCTACCTTTACATCTTATTATGGGGACAACACTAATGTTTTCAATTTCACTTTGTCCTCCCGTGACAACAGTCACCAGGACAAATAGAGCTGAATCATCCAATCAGGGACAAAGATAGCAATCTAAAGGTGAGAGGGTCCTTCCCTAATCTAACCAAGCCGAAAACCAAAAACAAACGTTGGGGCTATACCTATATTTTGTTGCTGTTTCTCTCTGGCTGTGCATGATGGCAGATGCGTGTAAATCACAAGGCCGGCTGAACACAATGACCTCCTCGGCATGTCGGAACATTACAGCTATGTGTATTTCAGGTGAGTTTTGATCGCTCCCCTGGAGTTCTGCTTTAGTGAATGAAGCAGGTTATGGCTGTTCATCTTCACAGACAATATTTGAATAAAGTATCCGGGTGATAAAAGCATGGACTTAGGATGGAACATTTTTGGGGCCCCATTTACTTCTTTGCCGTGTGTCAGGGATTGTGCATTGACAATGTGCGTTGCATTAGGGCATCCTATTGAAAAAGTTTCCTAACGTGCCTAAAATCGAATTTCCTTGTAATGTTGCCTTGGGGTGCCATTCAAAATGAATTACACCACAATGCAGCGTCACGTTACGCGCATTACTGCAACGCGTTAGTGCAAATAACTGGAACGTTTTTTTAGCCTTTTTAAATAAAGTTTGAAAAAAAAACTTGGCGCTGAGTTCTGAAGAGCGAGAGATAAAGCGTTGAATGGGAGTGGAGGAGAAAGCACTGGCTGGACTCAATTTATGGCGATGGGAGGGAGGTCAGGAACCCTCGTCTCAGTATTTGCTCTGGGTGAATGACTCACAGTGCTGACGCCAGAGGTTCAATCAGTCAAATCAATCACTCAGAAGGAGATGCTAACAATGCGTTTTGGGAAGTCGGCTTCACACCCTTTGCATTTTTGATTGACGTGTTTTCCATTGAAATGCATCAAAACGCATTAAGACGTATGTGAGCACACAGCGACTCGTCACAGACTAATGTGCTTTTTGACACGTATTGCCATTCAAAAGTGCATTGTAACATGCGTTAAAAATTGCAAAACGATGCATGTCAACACATTAACCTACATTTTGATGCGTTTCCATTGATTTCAAAAGAAAAAGCTTCAGGAGGAAAAAATACATTGATGTGAATAGACTAGGGGGCCTAATTTTCTTGCCTTGTAAGTACTCATAGGCTATTTGCCTGACTTGGACCTAAGCCACGTCAGTTGAAACTAATTCTGGTCCCCTTCTATTCAGCAGTCAAAAATCAAAACTTTCTATTGTCTGCTAAGGCTCTGGTACAGAACTGCGGGGGCGGGTCCAAGTCAAAAAAGTCACACCCAGGAAGGGGGGATTTGAAAGGCGACGTTGTTACTTTGTATATATCTGGAAAAGTTTAGTGGAAAGTGATATAGCCAACATCCCCTCCAGCCATCATGTAAAGCAGTAGTCTCCAAACTGCGGCCCGGATGTGGCCCTTTGCTTGCCTTTATTTGGCCCTTGCGGCACTATTCCACCAACTGACACCATCAATGGGGCACTATTCCTCCCATTAAAACCAATGATGGGGCACTGATGCCAGGGCATTTTCTACTCCGACTGGCCACAGTCTGCCCTCCCCCCCAAGCCTGAAGACCAGTAGATAGTAAACTAGCCTCTTGCTTAGAAAGTTTGGAGGCCCCTGATGGAAAGGAACACAGCTACCTGTTACTATAGCGTTTCCCTTAGCCTTGAATGGAGGTTTACAGAATGTAATAGGCTGCACAGATATGTAAATGTTGGATATTTTTTATTTCTATGCATGTATGGCCACAAAGGCCACAACACTTGTTTTAATGTTGTGTAACACATTTACACAAAGGAACTTTTTTTATTCTATGTTTATTGGTTCCTTGACTCATTCCGCCTTTCCCTTTAAGAAATCTAACCACCAGATGCATTTTATTGGCTTCCCACTCATGTGATCAGTGTAATTGGCTGTCACAGTGATCCCATGATAGAGAGCCTATCCTACCAGCTCTCGATCACCACTCACAGCGAGAGCTTGGTCACAGTGCTGGAGGCAAACAATGGAGCGGAGTGCCAAGACAAGATCATCCAGTGCCCAGGGCAAGGATGCCAAATTGCCCCCCCACCCCCCCCACCAATTTTTGGCGAGCATATGAGGAGAAGGGGGAGAGCACAGCCCACACCTCCTCCCATTTCTCCCCTCCTCTCCTTGTCGCTTCCAGTGCTGAGCTGACAGAAGTAGTGATGCCACCGTCACTACTCTCATCAGCCTTATAGTAGAAGGAATTTGCGGCGCCCCTATCCCTACAATACATGCTGCGCCCAGGGCAGCCGTCCCTTCTGCCCACCCCTTGTCCTGGCCCTTGATGGAGCGTGCTCCCAGCACAAAAGCAAGGAATAGGCCCACCTTCATTACGCCATATTAATGCGTCGGATGGAGGGAAGGGGTTAAACTATATTTAAAGCCACAACTTTTGGAAGCTTTTCTTTTTTGGTTAGCTGTATATTACTGGGGAGATTTTTGCTTCATGTTTTGAACAAGAAGTAGGAAGAAACCACTCTGAAGTCAGGGAAATCCTCCCAATGTCCCCATTGTGAAAAAAAGTCTCTGTGCCCTTTTTCCTGTTTCCAGTGACAACCTCAAATTTTGTATTTTCTGACCCAGAGACAGTGGTCACAAGAACAAATATAAGGGTGAATCTTCCAAGCAGACCCCACCCCCCCCCCTTACCCTTTTGGCTTTAGATACACTTTAAGTAAATTTCCATTATTAGGTTTTTCATTTTCTCCTCTTAAAGCCATCATAGAGACAAAACCTATAAAGCAAATACTGTTGAGACTTCTAAGCACAAGAGACAAGTGTCATTAGCCAACTCGCTCTGTAAAAAGCAGTCATTACCAATGATCTGTCACGTGGGAAAACCCAACTCCAAAAGTTGGAAAAGGGAAAAGTGGAGCTCTGCTGCCACCTGGTGACAACCATGGTGCATAACCAGGACATACACTTGCTTGTAACTCATTTGCCGCCATTGTGGAGATATAAGCTTTTAGCAGGGCATGGATTGATGATGTAATTAAACATTTCATATATGTGAAGAGGTTCTCCACATGCTCACCAGGAGCTGGTTCAGTGATTGACAGCTCGTAGCTCAATAAATAATTACTCCCACCTAAACTTAAAACTCAACTCCAGGAAACTTTTCTTTTTTTTTTTTTTCTTTTGGTGGAGGATGCGGGCAATGATCCTGCTACCTTTCCCATGCCAAGTGAGAAGAAACTTAAAAATGATCCCTTGCTTGTTGTTTAGGTCTACGGGAGAGTTAAAGCACTTTACGTTACTTGATCCTCTGGACCCTGCAGTGGGCTTGATGACATCAGGACCTTAGACTGCTGGAGCTTGGGGGAGAAGAGGCTACGGGGAGGAAAGGAGGATCGTGTAAGTAGGTCTGCTCTTGAATGCCCCCCAGACCTAAATGAGAAATTAACCATTGCACAGATGTTTAAATTACCCCGGGTTGGGCTTTAGTTAGTTTTATGTAGATGTTGGAGCATTAAACCAACCAGTGTTCTGTGGTCCTTCCATTGCCATTCTTGGGGGCTCCCATTCTCCCTGCTGGATTTTTAACTATTGGATATTATGGAGAATGTAACAGGAATTCCTGGGACACACAAAGGCGGACATGAACACCCAAATTTCCCAGGTAGACAGGAGCAGAGTCTGGAATTATGGCAGGTAGATCTCACTGCTGGAGTATCCAAGACATATATCAAGCCAGGCATTGACCAGGATCCTCCAGTAACACCGCTATTATTATTGGGTGGAGTGAAACTTTAAGAAAATTAAGTGCTATGTTAAGTCTGAGTCTTTATCTGAATGGATCTGTCCCAAGATGGTCGGGTTGTTAAGCTTTCTGTGTCTATTGCAGATTTCAGGTAGGGGCTCAGACCTACTAAAGCCCTACAGTGGAAGTTAATAAGCCAAGGGCCGAGAGTCCCTGAACAGCTTCCCTCTGCAAATAGAAAGGGTGTAACTTTTTGAAGAACTCATCAAGCCTCCATTTTTTTCAAATTTCAAAATATTTTCAAAAATTACCGGTTCAGTCGTTTCATTATACACTGTTTTTTTTTTTTTTTTTGCCAAAGTGCAACAGCATTGTACAAATACAAATAAGCCGAAAAATATATTTATATATATTTATATTCATCCTGTAAAAAATACTAAAGAAAACAAAAATGTTTTTAAATAAGCCAGTTTGTGCTGCCTGCAGCCACTTTTTTTTAATTTTTTTGCATTCATAATAATTTTATTTTTTTATCAAACACTGATCTGAAGGCCTGCTTTAAAATACTCTTCAAAGTTGATTTGCAATAAGTTGATTTAAATATTTTTTTTTATTATTTTATATATAGAATCCTGTATTTTACATGGTTTTAAGTCAGTGATGTTAAAACCCTTATAAACTGCGTTAAAGAAATAACATTGAAATAATAGGTTTTTCTTTTTCACTTTAAGATCACATATGACATGCAATGGCACCAAATTTGTCATAAAGCGAAACCATACAATGAAAATGTTGGCAAGAGAAAAAAATAAGATACAATGATGAATAATACCTCCCTTACTTAGTACTGCAGTTAAAAAAAAAGGTCATGCCTAAAATGTATCTGAAGGGCAAACTTTTTTTTTTTTCTAAATTTTGGATAGAATAGGAAAGGGTTAGAACTTCTGTCATGTTTATATTTCTCTATGAAAAAGCCTAATGGAAGCACCAAATCAAAGATCAAAACGTTTTTTTAATTCAGGTTAAAAAAAAACACCCATAAAACCGCCAACACGTTCTGGAGGCTCAAGGATCTCTTCTTCAGGGTTCAAATATTATATGTGGGTCAAAGGATTCAGAATCGGCACAGTTTTCACTGTGCTGGCTGAGTGGTACTTAGTTGGCAGTTTATCTTCTGCTGGGAATCCTCATCCCAGGTTCTACAAGATCCTCATAGACAGTTTGCTCTCCAGATCTCTGAATCTAGGTGCTATAGCCAGAGATTTGACCCACACATTTCACCTTCCCTATGTGTCCTCTATTTGACTTTATTTTTTTCTCTTTGGAAAGGCTTTCTCTCTCTTCCTGTTAAGTCTAAAGAACTGGAAGGGAAGGAAAATCCCCCCCAATGCTAAAACAAAAATACCTGACAGAAGTTGTATGTATTCCTTATTCCATGCAAAACTTCAAGAAGAAGTATTGGCTTTAGACACGAAGGCTGTGATGCTGAAGGACAGTAAAATTGGCCAGGCGGTAGTGGTGGGGGAGACAGAACCAAAAGCTACCTCTGCGACCAACCAGAATCCATCTTTCTTTATTCTTGATGCTACAAATAGCTGAAGCTGGTTTCTGATTGGTGGACATTGCTACACACCACTGCTTGCTGCATTGTGGTATTACAAGTGTTGATATTTGTACACAGTAGGCCAAGTACTAGTCATTTACATCCCTCTAGGTCAGTGGTTCTCAACTCCAGTCCTCGGGACCCACCAACAGGCCAGATTTTATGTATTACCTTGGGGAGATGCAGACTAGAATACTGCAATCACTGAGCAGCAAGTGATATCACCCGTGATGTATTTCAGCTATCTTGCAAACCTGGCCTGTTGGTGGGTCCTGAGGACTGGAGTTGAGAACCACTGCTCTAGGTGCTTAGAAGGTCCCAGCATGCCTCGTGGTAGCACAATATGATGGAAGAGGCTACTCATGATTAAATCTAAGATCTATAGTACCATGCTTGACTATTGCTTGTGGTTCCTGAGGAAAGCAATGGATGTTGGGCTATGTGACATCCACCTGCTCAGTGAATCAACCTGGATACCCTGTTTTCTGCCTTAATAATGTATACATTAGATGGTTATTCTATCCTTACTGGCGTAAATCCAAATGTTACCACATCATGGCATGAAAATGAAGAGTACCATTTTCTCCAATCCCTTTTTTGCATCCAAAATGTTCAATACTGAAAAGCTATTAGTAGTCACATTTATTGGGCTTGTTCTGAATTGTTGAAGATGTCTCGTAGCTTAGCCAAGCCAAGTCTTCTGTTCTAATGAATGTTAGGATAATTACCCCAGAATTTAATTCCACACAGGTAAAACAGACACCTTTACCTAACTTGTATGGAATGTGTCATGGCAGATGTTGATCGTTCAAATACATTCTTTCGAGGCCAGTGACATTGTTCCCCACTGTTGGTGTCAGCGGGAGGAATAGTGCCCCATATCATTGGAAAGGAAAGTGCCCCAAGGGCAGGATAAAGGCCAATAAAGGGTCGCATTTGGCTCTCGGGCAACAGTTTGGAGACCACAGCTTTAAAGAGTGTTCCAGGAACTAACCCTAAGGCCACGTTTATTCTCACTAATACCAGGCCAATATTCCTCCCACTAATATCAATAATGGGGCACTATTTCTTCCACTAATACCAATGATGGGGTACTATTGCTCCTCCTACTCACCACCAACCATAAGGCCATGTTTATTCTATGGCTGGGCCCGAGACATTTTCTGCCCCAGATGGCCACAATCTGGCCCCCTAAGTCTGAAGGACAGTAAACTGGTCCTTTGTTTGAAAAGTTTAGAGACCCCTGCTTTAGAGGAAAGTGAGGAGCACAAGTTGGACAGGAAGAACAACAGGTTTGCAAGAGGCATGAATGAGACCATCTACATTAATCTGGAACACCCATCCCAGAACAATCTTGGGGGTCTACGACACCATCTGTCTTCCACACACAATGCATTTTTAAAATCTCCACCTTGGCAATTTG
The DNA here is from genome assembly GCF_042186555.1 of Aquarana catesbeiana. Taxonomy (NCBI): domain Eukaryota; kingdom Metazoa; phylum Chordata; class Amphibia; order Anura; family Ranidae; genus Aquarana; species Aquarana catesbeiana. Next base: position 755,807,327 of record NC_133325.1, read on the forward strand.
ATAACCATATTAACCTTCAGCCATGTATATCGAAGGATTAATGCATATGCAAACTTCCTAACACCAAGGATGGAATAATGTCATTGGAACAGGAGGGTTCCACAACTTTCACACCTCTGATCCTGTTCTTGGACAGCCAACATCTGCCTTGACACATTCCATGGTGATTTGACTAAGGTTCCTGTACTACCTGTATGGATATAATCGCTGGGGTATCTTCTTCATACTCATTAGAACTGAAGAAGTAGCTTGGAGGAGCTATGGAATGTCTTCATCATACACAAGTCCAGTTAAATGTGACTACTACTAGCTATACCAAGACCTGGACGAATGAGACCCTTCACAGACACTTTAGAAGGCATTAAGCCATTGCATTGAAATTTTCCATCACTTCCTTCCCCTTTGATACTAATTATATCTAAAGTTTGTGTTTCCGTAAAGTGGAAACACCTCAGGTGAGGGGAAATCTCCCTGAAGGGGACACAGACAGCAATCTAAATACATTAGTATAGTAGTTGGGTATGGTTAGAATAGATGTTGCATTACTGTTTCCCCTGTCCCCACTTGGGGAGAGTTCTCTGCACTTTATGTCTAGGTGATGGGTATCAACGGGACAGGAAATGAAGGGAATTACCATTAGAAGGATAACTGCTACAGAGCCCCTTACCACCTTCTGTGTCCCCCCAATGTTCTTTAAGGGACCAACAGTGAAGCTTAGTAGGCATAAGCAGGTGGGACCAAGGTAGTCCTTTACTGGTCAAGTCAAAAGGTGGATATAAATTCAGCCAACTAAATCTCTGGATCTACTGATTCTTTAGAATCCCTTTAAATTGTTTGCAGTTTATGTTGCTTAGGCTTGGACTTTTTTTTATTTAAGGGGTATGGTTCATGTCCACCAAGGACTCATATGGTTGCTTACAAGGTGGCTACACAAGGAGCTTCCTTGTAATTTGTTCCTTAAAAATTCTTCGGCCCTTCAACGTACTGAATATTGCAAACAACAGTAAAGACAAGCAGAATCCAGGAAGCCACAGTCTAATGTGACTGCTGTAAGCTGCAATTTGATTGGCTACATTTGGTTACTGCAATTTGTTTAACTTTGCTGTTGCTGGCGCTGCTTTAATAAATAAGGCGATCAGTGTCTGTTTTATCTGGAAACAAAATAAAAATAATAATTTGGGTATTGATATCCCTGCTCTAACCTCCAACTCCTCACACTGTTTGTTACCCCATTATGCACAATTTGTTTTGCACAGGTCAGGCTATTTTAATTATTCAGTCTTAGCACTGCCTTCTGAGGGAACAAAAATATGACAAATTCAGGACAGATAATTTTCCCATCACGCAAAAATATGTAAACAATTTTCTTGTACATCTGGGATAATACAAGGAAACGAACAACCCTGAATACAATACATATTTAAATAAAACAGCCACTCCTCAAGGGGGCACTATTATCCAAATAATTGCATATCATTGCCCAAAATTAACAATTAAAAACTTTAAAAAAAGACGATGCAAAACATATGTAAAAAAATGTAAATTATACCTGAAAGCAATAGAAGAAAGCACAAAAAAGGCTTAAGGTGCCAAAAAGGTAAAACAAAGAAATGGGCTTTTTTTTTTTTTTTTTTTTTTTTTTTACAAAGAGTTTGTGTGTACAATGTAACAGAAGCATGGAAAGCTTTTTTTGAAAAACATAAAAAAAAAAAAAAAAAACATAAGCTGTTCAAATAATTTAGGGTGAGATTCCCAGCCTTTAAATCTTCTTTTTTTTTTTTTTTTTCCGTCCAGGTATTAAATAAAAAAAAAAAAAATAGAAATAAAATTAAAAAATACATTTGGATGACCAGGTGAGATCAGATAGTTGACGGTCTTTCCAAACTCTGCACAATAAAACTGTCCATTTCCGCAAAGTCATATCATTCAGCTGTACTGCCGAAAAAAAAAAAATGAGATAGACGTATTAAATAATTGTATTTCTTTGCCAGGATTTCACAGCATTCTGAGATCAGGTCTATCCTCAGTTCATAGTTTTATAGACTCTTCAGTATCTCCTGGCACTAAAGAGATTTCACATGTAAATGTCACACCGTTGACGCCTTATTTTTTCTTAATATGGCCGCCAGACCGCTTCCTCCAGACGTGCCGTGGTGCCCATGTTGGTTGGCGAGTTGCTGTGGCTTCCTTCCGTTTCCACCACGTCGTTTTGGTTCGGGAGGTTTGGGTTTAAGAGAGCCGACCCCGTGGAAGCGTTAGTGCAAGGAGGAAGGATGCGAGGAGGTGACCTGTCTCCCCCCGACATCATGGAGAATTGGTATGATCCAGCCGGTGTTCCGTAATAGAGATGGTACGAAGGGGAGCTGGTCTGGAAAGGTCCACCTTGAGCCTGAGAAGATCCTGGGTAGGGCGGTGGTAAGTAGGTGTGGTACCTCGTAGCAGTGTTCATGGCTGACATGCCGATACCAATTCCTGAACTTACTGGAGTTGGGGCGTACGTGAACGCTCCAGGATAGTGCATGCGGGGGTCTGAAATGGACGGCAGGCCGGAGAATTGGCGATCGATTCCGACTCGGGGGTCGCTAAACGCCGTCAGGTCCGAAGCTCCTGATTGGAAACAAAAAAATATACAGATAAGGGGCAGGTAACAAATATAGGGGAAACACCACTCCAGGTGAGCAAGAACAGCCAATCCTGTCACTGATCCCTTCTGGCTGGTACTGGCCTGGCTCACCAACCAAGAAGATAGAAGGAGACAGCCGCACACAGCAACAGGATACTGAACAATGCTTCTTTAATCCAAAAAATTACAGGTAATACAGCACAGGATTCCAAGGTAGTTAACGCGTTTCACACAACATAGTGCTTAATCACAAAATATGATGTTAACGCGTTTCGCACAACATAGTGCTTAATCATAACATATGATGTAAACGTGTTTCACACATTATGGTTAATCATAACATATGATTTTAACCGCGTTTCACACAACATAGTGCTTAATCATAACATATGATGTTAATGCGTTTCACACAACATAGTGCTTAATATAGGATTAAGCACTATGTTGTGTGAAACGCCTTAACATCCTTGGTACCCTGTATTACCTGTAATTTTTTGGATTAAAAAAGCGTTGTTCAGTATCCTGCTGAATCCTTCTTTCTTCAAGGGGCAGGAAAGTTTAAAACAAGAGCAGCCACATTCTATGAAACAATGGTTGTCTTAACTGAACACTTTGAATTTGTTTTTTTTGTCATCTGCATCCCTTCCATCATCTCCTGTGTAACTTCTTGTTATGTAGACACAACTGAAAATGGGAGGAAATATGTTCTTACAGGAACAGGTGTCCCCATAAGTAAATTTCCCCTTTATTGCTCTTTAGGTGACAACTCAAAATGTTGGACCTTCTTTCACTTTTAAGGCATAACTTAACTTACTAAATCAAGGTTTTCCTATTTCGCCCCTCTCTTATACAATGTGTGCATGCAAACCCCATTGTGCGTGTGCAAAAGCACCACTGGTCTATGTCTACTTCCAAAGAGGGGTCAGGTGGCACATCAGTGCATGCGTTATTTTAAAAAGAAAATGGCAATGCAGAGGAGGGGTTGGAGGGAGGCTGCTCGTGCGTAGTAAAGTTCCACTATAAGGGCCCATTCACACTAGGAACTGCATGTGAATCACACAGGAACACCCTGTGTGTTCTTGTGTGTTTTACACGCAGTTCTGTGCAGTGCGATATCAGCCCATTCATTTTCATCACATCACACCTAGCCGTTATGGGATTGTGGTAGAATTACTGTGATTTAGCACACTATCTCAAAACACGCTACAATCGCAACACACTGGTTCAGGTGCCGTTTTTTTTCAATGGCACCTAAAATGGGATGCGGTTCTGCCAAGATCGTCATGTGATTTGTCACACGATAAATCACATCGCGTGAAGCTTGTCGGCCAAAAAGGGGCAGGAGGTTCTTTTGGGCAACAAGCTTCATGCGATGCGATTTGCCATGACTGCCGCGCAATAAATCGCAGGACAATCAAGGCAAAACCACACCGCGTTTTAGGTGCCATTGAAAATAATGGCAACTGAACCTGCGTTTTGTGACTGTAGTTCATTTTGAGAATGCGGGCAGGTTTTTCCGCAATCCCAAAACGCCCAGGTGTGAGTGGGGTGTAACCTCATAACTAATGGGGTGGATTAATTAAATGCAAATAGACTGTGCACTCTGCAAGTGCAGATGCTCCAGAGATTAGCAAGTGAGGTAAAGCTTCACTTTTCAAAGGATAGCCAATTAAGGAAAATAAAAAAAAAAAACAGCATTTTTGCTGGCACATGATTGGATGATGGAAGTCAGCAGAGCTTTTGCTCATTTGCTAAGCTCTGGAGCAATTGCTCTTTGCAAAGTTCACAGTCTATCTGCCTTTAGTAAAATCAACCATAATGTGTTAAAAAAAAAAAAGCGTTTTTGCTTTAGATACGTTTTAACCTACTGTTGGCATTAATACAAACATGAAATAATACACAAAATAATAATGAAGAACATGTAATAAATGTAAAGGAATGCTTCTCCATCACTGTATAATCACAGGCTGGGGCAGGTCCTTGACCAAACTGTACTGCCTAACTGCAGAAGAGAAAGGCTTGGTCAGGAACTTGGCCAGGCCGGAGTATGTGGATCACATGATTGGCTAAATAAGGATGTAAAACAATAAATATATATATATATATATATATATATATATATATATATATATATATAATCAAAAGTATAGCCTTTGCAGCTATAACAGCTTCAACTCTTCAGTGAAGGCTGTCCACAAGGTTTAGGAGTGTGTCTATGGGAATGATTGACCATTCTTCCAGAAGCGCATTTGTGAGGTCAGGCACTGATGTTGGACGAGAAGGTCTGGCTCGCAGTCTCCGCTCTAATTCATCCCAAAGGTGTTCTATGGGGTTGAGGTCAGGATTCTGTGCAGGCCAGTCAAGTTCCTCCACCCCAAACTTGCTCATCCATGTCTTTATGGACCTTGCTTTGTGCACTGGTGCGCAGTCATGTTGGAACAGGGAGGGGCCATCCCCAAACTGTTCCCACAAAGTTGGGAGCATGAAATTGTCCAAAATGTCTTGGTATGCTGACACCTTAAGAGTTCCCTTCACCGAAACTAAGGGGCCAAGTCCAACCCCTGAAAAACAACTCCACACCATAATCCCCCCTCCACCAAATGATTTGGACCAGTGCACAAAGCAAAGTCATGGATGAGCGAGTTTGGGGTGAAGGAACTTGACTGGCCTGCACAGAGTCCTGGCCTCAACACGATAGAACACCTTTGGGATGAATTAGAGCGGAGACTGCGAGCCAGGCCTAACCTCACAAATGTACTTCTGGAAGAATGGTCAAACATTCCCATAGACACACTCCTAAACCTTGTGGACAGCCTTCCCAGAAGAGTTGAAGCTGTTATAGCAGGGCCAACTCAATATTGAACCCTACGGACTAAGACTGGGATGTCATTAAAGTTCATGTGTGTGTAAAAGCAGGCGTCTCAATACTTTTGGCAATATAGTGTACATATACAATATATATATGGAAGGAAAGGGAGACCCCCGTATATATATTTTAGGTGTCCATTTATAACTTTAACTAGCTGTGTATAATCAATACATAATCAAATGTAACATAATCTGGTGACTCTATCCATATGTCATCCCTTTAATAATCTCCGGGAGGAGACCTATCATTTCACCTGACACCTTCCCATGGCCTCGGATCTCTTTCATGAACAGCAAATATTCAGCAGACGAATTGTTAAGACAAACAGTAATTACTTCATCCCTGTCTGCCTCGCTGAGTTACATAAATGCAGCCACTGTGGTGAGACGCGGACCAGCGACAAAGCCAATGCAGGAGCTTCAGTGCGGAGTTCTTGGAAGAGTGAAAAGATTTTGTGAACTGATAAACCTCCCTCTTAATGGAGTCATCAGAACGGCACTAATGGAAGCGGCCTGTCAAGGCATCTCTTGGCAGCTGTACACAGCGCAGGTTGCAGAACACAAACAAGCCCCAGGTAAGACACACAGCCCAGACGAGGTGTGCCGTCTGTCTAATAAGGAGGCTTATTCAGCCTGTGTTCTTCTGTCAGAGATTGTAGTCAGAGATTTCAGGAGATCCACAATGAAGACTGAGGTCACAAGGCTTGGATGTGAGTTCAACAGATTTCCCATCTGTAACCAGTAGGTGGGGCACTCAAGGTGGCATTTATACTGAGCCTCTGTGCTGGTGTGCATTTTAAAATAAATTTCAATATGTCTTTTACATTTATTTTACATGCAGTGCAGACATTCTTTTTATTGGGTACATGTCCTGTGTTTGGAAAGGAAGGAAACAAAAAAGTGCATCTTATAGTTTTACTTATTTCTGGGAAAATGAGCTAAGAGCATTACTCACAGCATTTTAAGTGCACTGATAGGCAGCACTGATGGGCACTGATAGGCAGCACTGAGGAGGAGGCACTGATGCCCAGCACTGATGTGCACTGATAGGCAGCACTGATGAGGAGGCACTGATGGGCAGCACTGATGGGCACTGATAGGCAGCACTGATGGGCAGTGATAGGCAGCACTGATCAGGAGGCACTGATGGCCAGCACCGGTGGGCACTGATAGGCAGCACTGATGCCCAGCACTGATGAGGAGGCACTGATGGGCAGCACTGATGGGCACTGATAGCCAGCACTGATGCCCAGCACTGATGAGGAGGCACTGATGGGCAGCACTGATGGGCACTGATAGGCAGAACTGATGAGGACGCTGAGCTCTCCTTTTTGAAAATGCTGTCTACCTGGCTGTGATTTTTTTACCCCTTTCAGCAGAGTATGGTAATCCCGAGATCTTACCTGATAATCGGCTTGAGATCTCTGCGCTGAGCGAAGACATGCCGCTGGCTCGTCCCGGTGAGATGGGTGTAGCTGGGTGGACGGACGGGGCGGCGATGTATCCAAGGGACTGGTAGGACTGGTCATAGGACCAGGAAGGAGATGTCTGCACTTGTCTGGTATCTGCGGGAAGAAAAGCAAACAAGCCGGGTTATAGGGATGGAAGAGAGGGGATGGCGCTGTGTTGGGGTTGCTGACACTTTACCAGGCTCAGGAGGAGGATGACAGCCACACACACCTGAGAAATACACTTCACACACCTGACACCCATTTATGCTGCAGTCCAAATACTGGGGACTATATATAAAGCAGTGAATGTGACATTCCCTGGTGGAGAATCAATACCTATGCGGGAAAAAAAGAGTCCTATAAGCCGCACATCACGATAAAAAACTTTGTAACAGCCTCAGCCCTGGCTCCATCTAGGCCACACACCCCAACATGTTTCGTCACGCCCACAGTCATCCCCCTGATTAAGCCCTGCGGGCGAGGTGAAACACATTTGAGGGTGGCCTGAATGGAACACAGGCTGAGGTTGTTTTCACTTTCTACATACAGGTTTTGTGATGTGCGGCTTACGGGAATCTTTTTTTTTCCGCATGGGTATGTATGGAGTTGAGGTGAGCTCCACCCCCACCTGCGCTCCCAGCGGCTGATGATAGAAGAGGACCTGTCTAAACCTTTAGCAGCACCCATAGTTTTGGCATTGGTTCACAAAGAATCAGTGCCTGCCATTAAAAACACATGGACCTGGAAGATTCCCCTGCAGGGAATGTTGTCTGAAAATCAGATTCACCATGCTATAAATATGTCACCTGGCTTATCCACAATCTAGAGATCACTAGGACAGGAAACTTTACAAATCTCTGGCTAGATCTCCTTTGGCAAAAGCCAGTCGCCCGGCCAGGTGCCATGCGGATTCCCTGGTTTCAAATCTGATCTGGAACCAACATGCAGATCAGGAGTCCTGGCTTTGCACTGACTTACTCGCTGTAGGTTTGTTCTGGATCAGTGAAACCAGAGGATAAGGGTGACAGTCAGGCAAACTGCATTTTCAGCATATTCCTTATAAAGGAGACAGCTTAGAACTGTAGCAGTTGAGCAATTAAAAAAATAATAATATGTGTCCACCCAGTCTATCAATGTCCGGATTCATGTTACAAATTCAGTGTATTCACGGCCATTGTGAATACATATCTGATGCAACACCACTGCTGCCACACGGGCGTGAGTGAGGGAGATCACTGCGCACACGCGGCTTCTGAATGGGGGGAGTTCCCTCGCTCCTGTGATGCTGGGGGCTAACGCTCAATGGATACCACATGTTAGGAGCTACCCGGGATGGAGGAATGCCAACAGTATGAGCGTTTTTCCGCCAGGCTTCAAGGGTGCCGCAAATAGCTTCCAAGTATGACAATTACATTAATAGTTTTCAAAACTCCACATCTGAAGCTCCTGGGACCCCTGGACTGCAAAGTTCATTTTATTCACAAGGTAAATATAGCCTTTGGGGGCCCCTTTCACACGGGCAGCAGTCTCTATCACCCCCTGAAAAAAAAAAAAAAAAAAATCTGGAGTGGATTGCTTTTCAGAGAGGGGTAGAGTGGGGGCTTCCATGAGGTGATCCTACCACCTCCTATATGTGTGTTTTTCAGGGTCAATGGAGTTTTTGTGTTGAAATACCATCGCTTTTGGATCGCAGTTGCAGCGTGGTCCCATTGACCTCAATGGATGAATCTGATAGGCTGTGGCTGTGCCACTTAACAGAGTGGACACGCCAAGTTGGACGCAATGGATGCAGCACATGTACCACCCTGTACAGCTGATGTGGTAGGCTTAAAGTGGACGTATGGGGGGGTTAAAGAATACCCTGTTAAAATGGGCAGTGGTGCGGCAAAGTTTTTTTACAGTAACAGTACAGCCACCAATCGTGACCCATTCAAACGAATAGGACTGCACTACAACCAAGAGCTATTCGTTTGGTGCAGTATTTCTATTCAAGACCCCTATTTAGCAGCAAAAAAAAAATAGGCATCTAAGAGATGGCAGTATCACCTCCTCACCTTATGACATGGCATGTGCTCTTTACCATTGTAAGAACTGTTAAGCTGTCATATTTCTTTTCTGCCACTAGATGGCAGCAATGCCATGCAGATGAAGTAGTGGAGAGCGCCACCTGCAGGTGTAGAGGAGTCATTTTGTTCCATAAAGGAAACTCTACTCCAGCCAGTGCTGGGAGGGTTTCCCACACAGTGCTGGGCTCTGACACCCTCAGTAGGTGATGAATAGCAATGCTGACCTCAGGACACAATTCCGAGTTCCATTACTCACCAGTACAAATCCCAGAATCTGAGCATTGCACAATCCCCGCTGCTTTCATGTCCGCCAACAGCTCACTGATCCTTCCAAACAGCTGGGATAATCATGTCTGTGGCCTGGAGCGCTGGGCAGAGGGCAGAATATGGAGGATTCCCATCAAACCTTCTCATTGCATGCCTTATATGTGATCACTGGGTCTATGTGCTTCTCTATGACTCCAGGGACAGGAAGTGAGGGAAGATCTCCCCACTGTTGTCACAGGAATAAAAAAAAAAGCATTTTTTGTAAACTGGGGGAAGCGATCAACCTCCTGACAATTTATGTCATTGCTTTCCTTTCCCCAGGAGACACCCACACATCCCGTTTCATATATCGGTGTCACAGGGACAGGAAGTGAATGAAAATCTCCACACTGGGGTCAGAGGAAAAAAAAAACTGTCAGAAATTTTATACTTTTTTTTTTATATCCAAAACTAAAATACAAAATACCTGAAGATTGAATTCAATTTGGGATGGAGCGATCGGATTGCTACATTTGTGGCCGGCGCTAGTCCTATGGATCTGACCTGAGAAACCGGCAGACAGAAGGACCACGCCGGCGTCAGAGGCGCTTTTATTATTATTAGTATATTAATATTTTTTGCTGCAAGAAGAAACAAAAGTCGTCTGATAGGAAGTAGGTGGTTTCAGGTGAGGAGCTCAACGTGTGATTTGAGGATATGAAACTTCCTGCTGGAGGGTAAGCAGAAGAGAGAGGAGACGAGTGACACCATGGGGGCCACAGGAAGTGAAGGGCTACATGTTCTGTTAAAGGGACCATCGCCCAGCGATCCGCTGTTCTCTTTTGTTTTGGGGTCACTTCCCATACTACTTTGTGCCCCATTGTGGGCAACACCTACATTTTCCAGCATGCTGACACCAATGATGGGGCACAATTCCTCCCACTGACACCAACAATGGGGCACAATTCCTCCCACTGACACCAATGATGGGGCACTATTCCTCCCACTGACACCAACAATGGGGCACAATTCCTCCCACTGACACCAATGATGGGGCACTGTCCCTCCCACTGACACCAGTGATGGGGCACTATTCCTCCCACTGACACCAATGATGGGGCACTATTCCTCCCACTGACACAGATGGGGCACTATTCCTCCCACTGACACCAGTGATGGGGCACTATTCCTCCCACTGACACCAACAATGGGGCACAATTCCTCCCACTGACACCAAGATGGGGCACAATTCCTCCCACTGACACCAACGATGGGGCACAATTCCTCCCACTGACACCAATGATGGGGCACTATTCCTCCCACTGACACCAGTGATGGGGCACTATTCCTCCCACTGACACCAAGATGGGGCACTATTCCTCCCACTGACACCAACGATGGGGCACAATTCCTCCCACTGACACCAATGATGGGGCACTATTCCTCCCACTGACACCAATGATGGGGCACAATTCCTCCCACTGACACCAATGATGGGACACTATTCCTCCCACTGACACCAGTGATGGGGCACTATTCCTCCCACTGACACCAACGATGGGGCACTATTTCTCCCACTGACACAGATGGGGCACTATTCCTCCCACTGACACCAGTGATGGGGCACTATTCCTCCCACTGACACAGATGGGGCACTATTCCTCCCACTGACACCAGTGATGGGGCACTATTCCTCCCACTGACACCAATGATGGGGCACTATTCCTCCCACTGACACAGATGGGGCACTATTCCTCCCACTGACACCAGTGATGGGGCACTATTCCTCCCACTGACACCAATGATGGGGCACTATTCCTCCCACTGACACCAACGATGGGGCACTATTCCTCCCACTGACACCAGTGATGGGGCACTATTCCTCCCACTGACACCAATGATGGGGCACTATTCCTCCCACTGACACCAGTGATGGGGCACTATTCCTCCCACTAACACCAGTGATGGGGCACTATTCCTCCCACTAACACCAGCGTTTACACAGCTCCGCCATGCAGCACAGCACAGTCTGGCATGGCAGGAGACCTGATTTTTTTTTTTTTTGGCTGCAGTTGAGCAACACTTCCAAGTCCCAGCCTGTGATTGGACAGTGAAATCACTTTGTCACTCTGCTTGCTTCTCCTATTAGCATGCTCCTTGTTAGCATATGAGCACTGCAGTACAACTGATGGGCTCCTTGTCCCTCCGTCTGAGCTCTGCTGTACAAAAGGCTTCTACTGCTTGTATGTAGGAAGGACATGATCTCTAATAATGATCACAGAGCCGCATTGCTTTGTGTCTTCTTCTGTATCTGCAGTCAGTGGAAGGGACACTCCCTGTAGGAGACGCTGGAAGCAGCAGAACGAGTCCCCCTGCTGGCGGTGCGGATCCTCTACGCTTCATGACACGGAGCAGTCACTGTGTCCGGAGAGTCAATATGTGTTCAGTTCTGCCCAATGGACTTTCCTCGGCTGCTGCACTACAAAAAGACTAAATGATCAAATGGTTTTTGTGCCGACGTCTGATGTGCTGACAGAACACTGACTCAGGGCTCTGCCAACACGCATCACCTATTACTCACCACCAGGTGTGAGCCAGACACCGAGGTGGCATGGCAACGGGCACATCCTGGCATTTCCTGACACGCCCAATTCCGGTAAAGGGTGTTCAGACAAAAATATTCACCCTTCTCAGAGGCGACACCCTACAGGCAGCTCTCAATTGTAGGATCACATCTACAATCACACAACAGGAGAGCAGAAATCCCAATATAAACCCACATAGAGCTTAGCGCCGCCCACACAGAGCTGAGCTCCGCCCACACAGAGCTGAGCTCTGCCCACATAGAGCTGAGCCCCGCCCACACAGAGCTGAGCCCCGACCACACAGAGCTGAGCTCCGCCCACACAGAGCTGAGCTCTGCCCACATACAGCTGAGCCCCGCCCACATACAGCTGAGCCCCGCCCACACAGAGCTTTGCTCTGCCCACATACAGCTGAGCCCCGACCACACAGAGCTGAGCTCCGCCCACACAGAGCTGAGCTCTGCCCACATACAGCTGAGCCCCGCCCACATACAGCTGAGCCCCGCCCACACAGAGCTTTGCTCTGCCCACATACAGCTGAGCCCCGACCACACAGAGCTGAGCTCTGCCCACACAGAGCTGAGCCCCGCCCACACAGAGCTTTGCTCTGCCCACATACAGCTGAGCTCCGCCCACACAGAGCTGAGCTCCACAGTTCTACAGGATCCTCTCCTGTACTCAAATCACTGAGCTCCTCACAGTGTGCATTAGAAGCCTCATTTGCAGGCCGGAGGACATCCAGCATCATCTAGCCCAGTGATGGCGAACCTTGGCACCCCAGATGTTTTAGAACTCCATTTCTCATGATGCTCAGCTACATTGCAGAGTGCACGAGCATCATGGGAAATGTAGTTCCAAAACATCTGGGGTGCCAAGGTTTCCCATCACCGATCTAGCCCCTTCCTCCCCAGCCTCACGGTCCCAGGTCCCGCCCCTTTCATTCATTGGATTTCAGGTCTTTCAATCACAAAGGTTCAGTCTCACATGTGGGGGTTACCTAGGGCTACCTGCAGCCCCTCCCACCAGCCATGATCTGCCTGCATTGCATAGAGAAGAGCAGAGACCTAGTGATGGTTTTACCAAGTATAAAATAAGATATGTAATGAAAGTTTTTTTATAATAATTTCATTAGTATGTTGATCAGAGGACTCATCAACATAGTGATACAATTATTATATATTAAAAAAAAAAAACACCTTTCCTTTTTCATTACATGTCTTGTTTTATACTTGGTAACACTATCACTGGGTCTCTGCTCTTCTCTATGCAATGCAGGCCGACCATGGCTGGTGGGAGGGGCCAGCAGGATTCCGTACATAGCACCCTCCTCTGTACTCCTCTACAGAGCCCCCAGTCCTGATGTAAGCAGTGTAAGCAGTGGGCGGGCTCCTGGGAGGAGTTATGCAAATATGAAAATGCCCTGATGGGTGGAAGTCAGTCTGGAGGAGTGGGCGTTTTCCGGGCAGGCTGACCGCCCACATGTGATGTCATCACTGGGTCTCTGTTCTTCTCTATGCAGGAGAGAGGATGAACCAGGGAAGCCAAAATATAAGCAGATGAATCTCCATCTCTAAAACAGAATTAAACCCAAAAGCAGATATTTATTGGATTGCAGCTTACCAATCATTAGATGTGGTGGCTGCATTAGTTTTCTTTTTTTAGTCTGTCTTTCCTTTTATTTTCATCTGGTAAGTCTGTTCTTCTTAACACTGAACAAGCTGTTCTGCAGATGTAGCAGTTAGTTACAACTTGTCCTATGAGGCATTATAAAACTCTCACATTTACAGACATGACTAGGCATGATGGGAATTGTAGTTCCTGAACAACTGGAGGGCCGTAGTTTGGGGCAGGGGCAGGTCCTGTCCATTAGGGGCACACGGGCGCCGCCCCCCCTGTCCATTGCCGCCTCCCCCTATCCATTCGTCCAGCCCCTTTCAGGACACCGGACCATGGATTCCAATGTGGAGGGGCTGTTTTTTTTTTTTTTTGAAGCACCGATTACAGCCAGAGGCTCTAATAGGCTTCATTACAGGGTGGGCTCAGGTCGCAGAGAGTGCGCTCCGATCCCACCCAGGTGTGTTACAACAGAGAATCAATATTCGCTGTTGTCACACTGATCCTCCTCCTGGCCAATCAGGAAGCGGGTTTTGACACCAGTCACCCGATTGGCTGAAAGTACAGGCGATCCTGTCGGACGCCTAGGAGGAGGAGGAGGGGAGGAGCTGGAAGCCGCCATGGAGGAGGACACGGAGCCGCTGCACCACGCTGCCTGACACCCACCGTGATTGGGTAAGTGGCGGACTGACCGGCAAACAGCCGCTGGGGGGGGGGGGGGAATGGGTGGTTGCCCCCCCCCCCCCCCCCCCCCCAAAAAAAAAAAAAAAACACCAGCCGCCACTGCTTTGGAGACCCCTGAGTTAGAGGATTGAGACAAACCATTTATACCACTGACAGGGGTGCTTATCCCAAAAAGAAAAATAAACTGCTGCTGTAACTGATTATAAATTGTTATCTAGAGTGTGGCTTCACTTTGTTGGTGTATCTAAATCTGCTAGTCCATCTAACACTCCTCACCCCCCGGACTGACAATGCTGCTGTCTGCTGCACCTCCTGTGCTCCTTCATCCAGAGTGGGGGTGGGGGGGGGGGAGCGAGGGGCTCTAATACAGGAGATGTGTTACTGACCAGATCATCAGGTGAAAACAGAGAGGAAAAAAGAAAACGAATGCAGCCACCACATGGAGTGAATGGTAATCTGTAATAGATGAGATTTTTTGGTTTTGGGTTTATGACGTGTCCCATGGACAGAGCAGGATGAGATTGTAGATGTGAATTGTAGATTTGGGTGGGGTGGGGTGGGGGGGGGTATTTCTGGAAATGCGGATCTCTATGATGATCTCAGGATGAGCGGGTTCAGTTTCCTGCCTGGAAGAAGAAGTCAGCCGGCGTGTATCAGATGAATCCTTCAGTCTGGCTGGGATGAGGTCACCTTGGGGGGGGGGTTGGGAAGCTCCCTCTAGGGCACGGCTTTGATTAACAAGGTGAAGTCAGGTCCCCTTCATGTGTACAAAGAAAAGCCGGATTGTCTCACTGAAGCTTTGAATGCCGGATTGATATCCGCCGTACACCGCCGTGTAATGACATGAAAGACGAGCAAACTGTCACCGAGCACCCGGCGCGGAGGGGACGCGGCGAGCCGAGGGGGCTCTTCTACGGGATGAAGACATACAGCATGGGGCAGGTGATGCCAGCGCGGTGCGCGGCTGAAGATCTTCTCAAGGGCATGGAAAGCCGGGCGCAAATTCAACCATTAAAGGCCCGCTTCACCCGAAACTGAAACCCGTCAGTTTCTTAAAGCTCAATTCCGAGGCACAAAAAAACGTTCATTTAGCCCCGCTTCACACTGATGCGATTTGGCATGCGACTGGACATGTCCAGTCGCATGCCAAGTCGGCGGCTATTGTCAGCAATGGCACCGTCCGAATCGGTGCAACGTCGACTTATCGATTCTCAAAAGTCGTTTCTGTGCTACTTTTGGCGATTTCAACCATTAAAGGCCCGCTTCACCCGAAACTGAAACTCGTCAGTTTCTTAAAGCTCAACACCGGGCCCAAAAAAAATCTTCATTTAGCCCTGCTTCACACTGATGCGATTTGACATGCAATTTTACATGTCGAATCGCATGCGAAATCGGCGACTATTGTCGGCAATGGCACCATCCACATCGGTGCGACACCGACTTAGCGATTCCCAAAAAAGTCGTTTCTGTACTACTTTTGGCGATTTTGGGGTGCGATTTCAACCTTAAATAGGGACATGTGTGTTCCATTGCATTTTTGGCACGTTTTACAGCGTTCCAGTACAGTCCAGTGCAGGAAAATAGCAGCATGTTCTACTTTTTTTTTTTTTTTCTGGAACTGCAAGCACTGGTGTGAACTATACCATTAAAAACCATATAACTTACTTTCCATGCGTTTTTGATGCAGAAAAAAAAAAAAAAAAAACGCACTGGACTGCGTGTGGTGTGAATTGACCCTGAGGGTGAAGAATGTGGTTGGTGAATGTTGTTTTGGGCTATATTTTACCAATAAGTTTTTCTCGGGGGGGGTGAAGAAAAAAGGAGGGGAAACATGCACCGGAATGCATCAAAAACGTGTCAAAAACGCATAAGTAGAAAAGCATCCGGATTGCGTTTCTATGGTATGAGCGGGCCCTTTCACTTATTCTTCAATAGCAACTTTTTGTGCACCAAATGTCTTTACAAACCCAGATATTACTATGTAAGGTTAGCAGTGACATCATCACTGCACTATACATAGCCTGTGCAGACAGCAGAGCTGTGGGAGGGGCCAACCAGGCTAACCAGGGGGATAATTGGAGGAGAAAATGGTTAAATGATGCTGAGTGTCCTCCATTCAGGAAATGAGGTGGGCTCTATATGACTTTCTGCAGCTTCTGATGCACACTGTGAGAAGCTCACAGTGTGCAGTGAAATCAGAAAAGGCCATTTCAGGAGAGGAGCGGGTACAACTGTGCAAGAAGGGAAGGGTGGAGTTCAGCTTTAAGAGTTCCCCCCCGTGTTGGCGCTATGAATGATCCCGTCATGTAACGATCGTTCTTCCACCATGAACAGGGAATAAATTTGAATGTTGATCTTCCCTCTGGCTGCCCTAAAATACTCTCTTGTTTGTCAGGACGCCGGAGCCAGAAATATACTTCCCTTTTCTGCATTACAAAAGAAGTTCTGTTACAGCTCTCTGTTCTTCTTTCTGTTTCCGGCTGTCGTGTGACGGGACCCTGAGCTCGGAGCTGTCACGGCACATGTGGTCCCCTCTCATGTCCCCCCCCCCCCTCCCTTCCTCTAGATTCCGAGTCCTCTGAAGCCATTCGGTGTTATTGGAGGACTTTATACAACACATGAAGAGACAGAACAATGTATCAAAGCAGCAAAAAAGTATGTGTGCCCCTCTGCACAGGCGGACAGGCACATTCTTTGCCATCCGCCATGAACCTACAGGGCAGAGAAAGGCGCTGATGTCATCGCTCTCTGCATCAACAAAGGCCTCCAACCATTGGTGCAGAAGATGACCCCAACGTGGTCGGCCTGAAGGACCCCAGAAAAAAGGTGACGCACTATGGGTGCACGACGCGTGTAGAGCAGACCAGCTATTTCAATGGGCTGGCCAACGCATGAGAAGGCCGTGACTCTTTTCTAAAAACACACCAGCACCATGCGGGGGGCGCCATTAACAGTTAATGCAGGACCCGACAAATCCCAGGCGCCATGGTGACTACAAATTGCTTTTTGTCAGCCCATGCACTGTCCTGGGTCCCACTAGGCTGTATACAGGGCCGTACTGTGTCCTCCTGCCCCTCCGTACTGTGCCCCCCTGCCCCTCCCTACTGTGCCCTCCTTCCCCCGTACTGTGCCCTCCTGCCCCCCATACTGTGCCCTCCTGCCCCTCGGTACTGCACCTTTCTGCCCCCCTGTACTGTGCCCTCCTGTCCCTCAGTACTGTGCCCTCCTGCCCACCCCCTCCAGTGCCATCCTGCCACTCTGTACTGTGCCCCCCTGCCCCCCCTGTAGGTGCCCTCCTCCCCCTCCTCCGTACTGTGCCCTCCTGCCCCCCATGTAGGTACTGCAACTTTCTGCCCCCCCATACTGTGCCCTCCTGTCCCTCAGTACTGTGCCCTCCTGCCCACCCCCTCCAGTGCCATCCTGCCACTCTGTACTGTGCCCTCCTGCCCCCCTGTATGTGCCCTCCTCCGTAATGTGCCCTCCTGCCCCCCCCCTGTAGGTACTGCACCTTTCTGCCCCCCCCGTACTGTGCCCTCCTGTCCCTCAGTACTGTGCCCTCCTGCCCACCCCCTCCAGTGCCATCCTGCCACTCTGTACTGTGCCCCCCCTCTGTAGGTGCCCTTCTGCCCCTCCTCCGTACTGTGTCCTCCTGCACCTCTGTACTGTGCCTTCCTGCCCCCCCCCGTACTGTGGTCTCCAGCACCCGTATGGTGCTCTCCTGCCCCTCCGTACTGTGCCCTCTGCCTCCCCCCATACGTTGCCCTCCTGCCCCTCCATACTGTGCCCTCCGCCCCCCCCATACGGTGCCCTCTTGCCCCTCTATACTGTGCCTTCCTGCCCCCTGTGCTGTGGCCTCCTGTCCCCCCATACGGTGCCCTCCTGCCCCTCCGTACTCTGCCCTCCGTACTGTGCCTACCTGCCCCCCATACTGTGCCCTCCTGCCCCCCCATACTGTACCCTCCTGCCCCTCCGTACTGTGCCCTCTGCCTCCCCCCATACGTTGCCCTCCTGCCCCTCCATACTGTGCCCTCTGCCCCCCCCCATACGGTGCCCTCTTGCCCCTCTATACTGTGCCTTCCTGCCTTCCTGCCCCCTGTACTGTGGCCTCCTGTCCTCCCATACGGTGACCTCCTGCCCCTCCGTACTCTGCCCTCCGTACTGTGCCCTCCTGCCCCCCCATACTGTACCCTCCTGCCCCTCCATACTTTGTGCCCTCCTACCTGCCCTGTACTGTGCCCTCCTGCCCCCCCCCATACTTTGTGCCCTCCTACCTGCCCTGTACTGTGCCCTCCTTCCAGCAAAAGACGCAAGCAGCTACAGCTTGTGTGGCTTCAGGGCTCGGCCAATCAATGATAAGGGGGGTGGGCCACCAACCACAAATATTCTGAGGGATGTATACAATGTAATTCCCAATCTGGATGATTGGTTGTTCAAAATAGTCCTGTTTCCAGGAACAGCCGTTCAGGCCTGAGACCGTCCCTGGAAAACTGGGACTTCTGGCAGCTTTGGCCCGTCTTGGAGCCATCACTGTGATCTCTATAAAAGAAAATGTATAATTTTCTATTCCCAACTTCGTCGGTTGGTTTTACAAAATAGTCCTGCTTCCAGGAACAACCCTCCAGGCCTGGGACCATCCCTGGACAATTGGTAGCTCCGGTCTGGATTACAGCCTGTGCTCCAATCTCATCCCAATCATTCCAGTTGGTCGGTTGGTTTTACAAGATAGTCCCTTTTTCCAGGGACTACTCTCCAGGCCTGGGACCATTTCTGGTAAATTGGGACATTTGTCAGCTCGGGCCCTGATTACAGCCTTCTCCGTGATCTCTATCAAAAAACAAAAAATGTTATTTCCAACCTGGTCGGTCAGTTTTTTTTATAAAATAGTCCAGTTTTCAGGTACAGCCCTCCAGACCCGGGATGGTCCCTGGACATTTGGCAGCTCGGGCCCGGATTAGAGCCTTCTCTGTGATTCCTCCTAATCCCAAGAATCGTCCTGAGCTGCCACAAGGCGAGACGCTCCTAACAAGAGCTTCATTGTGTGAGACAGGTGTGAGGTTGGAACGGATTCCAGGCCAAGAGAGCCGGTATCAGCGCCAGCTCCCAGAGATGAAAACATGCAGCAACCATCCAGTAATACCGCCGCAGACATCCAGAGACTCAACAATTTAAGGCTTAGCACACACACACAACATAAATCAGACGAGGATGTACCAAGCCAACCGTCAGCAACTTGGGCACATGCCTGCAGACTGTCTGTGCTCATCAGACCTCTCCTGTTTGGGTTATTGGAATACCTCTCTCCGTCTGGGTGGTGCAGCTCATTCAGGCACATTTTTACTTTGTCTTATCTTGTCCAGACAAACAGTTTAAAAAAAAAAAAAAAAAAATCTGTTTACTTGGTCGACCGGATTTCTTACAAGGGATGATGATCCCCTGTTATGTGAGATGATGTAAAAGCAGCCGCGCTTGAGAAAGGAAATAGGAGAAGCGCGGTAAGTCATCGCGGGGCAAATTTGCTGTTTTTAAGGATCAGTCCGCTCAAAAGTCAGATTTTAGTGGAAACTGGTGGACTGAGTCTGTCCCGGCTTCTTCTATGTCTTGGATACTCCAGTTTCCTACGAAACATCTAAAACAGCTCCGCAGATCAACAGAATTGATCTGCGGAGCTGGAAATTTTTGTTTTTCGCCAATTTTTTTTTTTTAATGACTATTTATCCATCATAAGAAAATCAAACAATTGTACAAAAGGGACCACCAAGGAAATCAAGGGGCCTCGTACAGCCTACCAAACAGGGGGTTCAAGTCACTTCAACAGGTGCCGCTACAACTGTATCCTGAACTGCGGCCGCTAACTCCCACTTCCTCACAGGCTGGACATTTCAGTTAACTGGTGGGATCCACATACCCATTTGGTATGGTTTTGGGTACCTGTGTATGGTACCCAAAAGATAGAAGAATCCCCTCTCTGCCCCACCTATTCCCTCTGCGAAACTGATGGGCCCAGGGAACTGTACCTTACTTGCACATAGGGAATACTCCGCCTGAACGCAGTAGAAAAGAAAGAGTCTCCGCTCTGACCCCGTTCCCTCTGTGGATCTGATGGGCCCAGGGAACTTTGCCTTACTTGCGCATAAGGAGCACTCCACCTGAGCACAGTGGAAAATAAAGCGTTCCCTCTCTGCCCCCCTGGACCCCGGTCCCTTTGCAGTACTGATGATCCCAGGGAACTTTACCTTACTTGTGCAAGAGGAGCCCAACTGTTGGGTCCCAGGCCTGGTACAGGAGGACTGTACAGTACATATGCATACCCCCCCCCCCCTCCCATACCTCGATACAATACTTTAAAGCCATCTGGCACTCATATAGGCATGTAAGTCATTGTCATAAACTTCTGAACCACCACCAGAGTGCTGCATCTCACCGGAGAATACTACATATCCCCAGAGAGTGCTGCATCCCACCGGAGAATACTACATATCACCAGACAGTGCTGCATCCCACTGGAGAATACTACATATCCCCAGAGAGTGCTGCATCCCACCGGAGAATACTACATATCCCCAGAGAGTGCTGCATCCCAGTGGAGAATACTACATATCCCCAGAGAGTGCTGCATCCCAGTGGAGAATACTACATATCACCAGAGAGTGCTGCATCCCACCGGAGAATACTATGTATCCCCAGAGAGTGCTGCATCCCACCGGAGAATACTACGTATCCCCAGAGAGTGCTGCATCTCACCGGAGAATACTACATATCCCCAGAGAGTGCTGCATCTCACCAGACAATACTACATATCCCCAGAGAGTGCTGCATCTCACCGGAGAATACTACATATCCCCAGAGAGTGCAACATCTCACCAGACAATACGACATGTCACCAGAGAGTGCTGCATCTCACCAGACAATACGACATGCACCAGAGAGTGCTGCATCCCACCAGACATTACTATATAACACCAGAGAGTGCAGCATCTCACCAGAGAATACTACATATCACCAGAGAGTGCTGCATCTCACCAGACATTACTATATATCACCAGAGAATCCTGCATCTCACCAAACAATACTACATATCACCAGAGAGTGCTTCTTTTCACCAGACAATACTAAATATCACCAGAGAGTGCTTCATTTCACCAGACATTACTATATATCACCAGAGAGTGCTGCATCTCACCAGACAATACTACTTAACTACAATACTATTTATCACCAGAGTGCTGCATTTTACCAGAAAATACTGCATATCACCAGAGAGTGCTACATATTGCTAGAGAGCTCTATGTCTTACCAGAGAGTGCTACTTACTACCACAACTACCACATCTAACCAGGAAGAGCTCATTCGTATCAGAGAGTACTAAATCTTATCAGAGCTGGCTACATACTGGATTATCCTACTAGAGGGGGCTACACATCACCTAGAAGATGCTACATCATATCAGAGAGTGCTACATATTAACAAAGAGTTCTACATCTTACCAGAGAATGTTGCATCTTATCAGAAAGTGCTACATCCTATCAGAGAGATCTATATCCTACTGCACAGACTACATATTGCCTAGGGTGCTACATATCATCAGAGTATTGCATGTTACCAGAGTACACAACATATCACCAGAGAGTGATACATGAGATACAGAGAGTGATACATATTACCAGAGACTGGTATGTCCTCATGTTACAAAAATCACATTCATTACCAGCCACTGAGAATTCATCCCTGGTCTGTGGGAGAGCTGGAGGGAGTATGGCGGAGTAGGAGGGGAAGTCTGGGTCTATACGCACAGCACACCAGAAATTTGGGGTTACCCGGGGTACAGAAGGGTACCTCGATTTTTAGAAATATTGTTAATGGGTAAAGTTCCAATCATGACACAAGTTCCCTTGATGATAAACACAATTTGCTGACCTTAACTCATAACTCCAATATAAACTGTTAAAAAGCCAGGGCCAGTTCACACCTGTGTGTTGAGTTTTAGGTGCTTTACCATTGAATTCTACATGAAGTATTTGCTTTTATTTGGTTATTTTATTATTCTGCTTTTTCCATTATTGCAGTTTTATTTTTTGTTTTGTTGGAGTTTGGATAAAGTTAGCAGTGCCCTGAAAAATTTGCCTGCCATTCTCAGCCTTCCCCTCATCCGAGGAGGCCTTCCAGTAAAGAGCGTCTGAGCTCTATCTGAAATTTCTGTTCCGTGACTAAGTCTCTGTTTGTTGAGTGAGAATCTGCTGGCTGCTTCTGCTTCCTCTCTGTCGCTCAGGGCTCGCTGCTGGCTGTTGGTGCCAATAATAGACGCGGGGCCTGCAGGCGCAGCTGCGGATCTGTCGCCATCTTCCTGTCACTCACACCTGTCGGGCCTTGTGCGTTCTGACTGGACGCTCAGAGTCACAGCTGCAAGTGGGCTGTTCTGCGGCTTGGGCTTATGACTGCGGTCAACTTGATACCCTGGCACCATCTCCTACTATCTGGCTTAAATCATCCCACGTACTGCTGAAACCGAGCTGCCGAACAAAATCTGAACATCAGCAGGGCCGATTTTGTCTGCAGCCGACAGTCACGTGATTATTTTTCCTCAATAACAACTTTTTAACATGAATGGGGTTTCCAAGTCTCTCTTCATACAGAGGAGCAAGTTGTTCTCTACCACTTTGCACATGTTCTCATCAAGGGTCATTCCCAATCCCAAAAGGTACAACTAATCTTAAAGAGCTTGTCCACTCGAAAGTGATGTTTCAGTTACAGGCGGTACCTGTTGGAAGAAGAAACCTCCTGTCCTTTGACATTTTGGAACTGAATGGCTGTGTTTTGAAGGATTGAAGCTGGAGACAACCAGTAGCATTTTAGGATGAAAGTTATCAATGGTGATCCCTTGTATTTGTATTGAACAGAATATACTGTTGCGTGTGTTTCTATAATGTCAACATTTTTATTTCTTCTTTTATCAATATTCTTCCAATTAAATTATGCCAACAGGATGTATATAGAGCAGTTTTCCCCAACCTTTCCAAAATGGAGGAACCCTTGATAGTATTTTCTGGTCCGAGGGAACCCCACTAATATATACAATATCAACAGCTCATGGTACGTTAGTGTAATGGCCACTGGGAAGAGTGCTCCGTACATTTGTGATCACTGGGGAGAATCTCACCTTTACAGATATCTAAAAGGATCATTGTTGACAGTGGTTACTTAACTGAAATGAAGAGACTGCTCGTTGCTCAAGGAAACCCTAGCAACCTCTGAAGGAACCCTGGTTGAGAAAGGGTGATCTAGAGACATGTCCTGTCCTATGGTAACAACACTAAGGCCTTTGTCAATGAGCTTAGGACTTGTGTCAATGGCATTAGTTTGACAAAGGTTTGAGAAGCTTCGGAGATCATACAAAAGGGACTGATGGGTGCATCTCACTTGAAATGACCTCCTTTGACCTGCTTCAAGCAGGTTTTGCATTCCAAGGCATTCCTTACTCAGTTCATCTACAGCAGGGATTTCCAAACTACGGCCCTCCTTCTTCTGCGGAATTACACATCCCATAAGGCTTTGTAAAACTCATTCACAGACATGACTAGGCATGATGGGAATTGTAGTTTCTGAACAACTGGAGGGCCATAGTTTGGAGAACCCTGATCGACAGCATTGTCACCCCTTCGTGCACATTCCTAAGTCGGTCTACAAGCAGTTATGCTGACGCACAGTGTCCTGGTGCATTCTACCATAGTCACCACAGTAAAACTGGGATGCTCAGCAAATACAGGCACATCAACAGGTTCTTACTGAGAATATACAGGTTATACACAGTGCAGGAAGAGAAAACATACAAAATGACAAGTAATGAAAAAATCCTTTCATAAGGGTCTAATTTAATTTCATTTACAAAAGTGAATATTTTTCTGTTTGCTGTGGTTTCCATACAGGGTGGATATGAGCTGTACTGCCCATGTGTGAACCTTACCTCAAATTACTTCCGTGGCCCTTAACCTGCCAGCTTTAATCCATGGCCTTTCACCTGCCAGCTCACATCTGCTGTCCTACATCTGCCAAAGCACATCCATGGCCCTTTCTTTACCAGCTAGCTCACAACAGTAGCCCTTCATCCGCTAGCTCAGATCAGTGTCCCTTCACCAGACAGCTCAGTTCTGTGGCCTCCCACCTGCCAGATCACATCCATGTCTCTTCACAATCCAGCTCACATCTTTGGCCCATCACCTGCCAGCTCATATCCATGGCTTTTCATCTACTGGCTCACATCCACGATTCTTCACCTACTAGTTCACATCCATGGCCCTTTACCTTTCAGCTCACATCCATGGCCTATAACCTTCCAGCTTATATCTGTGGCCTTTTGGCCTACCAGCGCACATTCATAGCCCTTCCCCAGCTAGCTCACAGGGTAGTGCTTCAGCGGCGAGCTACCAACAGTAGCCCTTCAATAGTTAGTTCAGATCAATATCAATGACCCTTCACTTGCCAACACAGTTCTGTCGCCCTTCACTTGCCAACTCACATTGACAGACCCTTTACCTACCAGCTCACATCAATGATTCTTTGCCTTCCAGCTCACATTTGTGGCCCTCCACCTTTCAGTTCACATCTATGGCCTTTCGCCTGCTAGTTCACATTCATGGCTCTACTACTGCCAGCTTACAACTATTGCTCTTCACCTGCTCTCTACTAGACATCTCACATCTTTGACCTTTCCCCTTCCAGCTCACATCTGTGGCCTTTCACCTATCAACTCACATCCATGTCCCATCACCTACAGCTTTTATCTGTGGCCCTTTGGCCTACGAGCTCACATTCATAGCCTTTCACCAACTAGCTCACAAGGGCAGACCTTCATTAACTAGCTGAGATCAATGACCCTTCACCTGCCAGCTTAGTTCTGTGGCCCTTCACTTACCAATTCACATTGACTGCCCTTTATCTACCAGCTCACATCCATAATTCTTCACGTTCCAGTTCATATGTGTGGCCCTTCACCTATCAGTTCACATCTATGGTCCTTCGTCTACTAGTTCACATCCATGACCATGGCGCTTCACCTGCCTGATTACATCAGTTACCCTCCACTTGACATCTCACATCTTTGACTTTTCACCTTCCAGATCACATCTGTGGCCCTTAACCTGCCAAATATAACCACCAGCCAACTGTTTGTGAGGACCACCAGGTCGAAACCTGCCTACTTGTAGGTGTTCAGGATCAGCAAAGTGGGATCCTTTCAAAGGTGTTAACTTGAAGGCCTGCCATGTAAACGAGGCATACAACCAGAAGTCACATCTCACTGTCAAGAAATAAATTGCCTCCTCTGAATAACAAACATTAAATCATTCTAAATATGAGCCAAAGTAACTGCTTGAAGTACCAAGATGTTCTGTAATGTCCAAAAATACTCATAATGTGCTGCCAGTGAAGTGCCATTATTTGTATAAAGTTACAATAACCTTCCAAAGCACGGACTGTGCAGCAGTATCCGGCTCCTTATGGTCCGGGGGACTGGCCAGATTAAAGTATGTCACACATGCTATGGCTAATTTGTTGACAAATAAGAAGTCTCTCCCCCAGCAGCTGAGGCAGGTCTCTGGTATCTGGGACACCATCGCATTCTTCTTCCTCGCATACCCCGACAACGTGGCTGAGGATTAACAAAGCGTTACTCATCTCAACTGGAGAATTTCATGTCCGGAATTCCTGTTGGATGTTTTTACATATAAAATAGCCGTCTTATGTTTAGGCTTTTCTCTCCTGACAGGAAAAAAATGTATTTGCCAGGAAATGAGAAAATCTTAGGGATGTATGTATAGATTTTTTTTAAAGGGCAACTCTATTACAATGGCAAGAATACACAAGTGAAACGGACATACAGTAGAGGAACTGGCAAACTATTTCTAAGTCCCACTCTTGTCACTCTTGTTTAGCTCACCTCTGTTATGCTGTATGGAAGGGTGACCACACTTTTATAAGCGTGAAGTTCTGCGGACTCTGGGTCACTGCCCCATCTCTTGACTGGTTCTGTCTTCTAGTATGGCGCATCCCCACTGTTGCCCATTACAAAGTAAGATATATACAAGCTCACAAGGCAGTAATCCTATTTCAGGGTCATCTATGCACAAAACATTTTCTTGTTTTACTGGTTCGAACCAGGAACAGAATATTGGGGTAATGATTACTTATATCAATGAACTATATGTACCTTGACAGTGCAAAGCCCTGCCACTGTGAAAATGCACGTTACTTGACACAGGGATTGCATGTATGCAGTGTGTGGGGCTCCGGAATATCGATTTAATGAGAAGAAAACTGATCTTCTGGTTTTCTCTGGGTTTTTGGCATTCCTGGATTGGGTTCCAGAGTATGGAGACTTCAAAGAGCTTTGGAAAAGAAGAAGTCTCCAACCCAGTGCTTGGATACTGAAGACCAGCGGGCGGAGTGTGCAGCTATGCACACCCATTATAATGACAGGCTTGGAATAGCTCAGGGACCCCATTAGGAGATAGGTGTGCTCCACTCAAGAAACAGAACTCCATGCTGGAGACTTCATGCTGGAGATTCCTTGTCTAAATGGCTGCGAGAGTCAAGACAGCTAAGCGCGCCTGCAGGACTGAGGGAGCCCAGATGATTAGGCGAGTCCAGAGGGTTGAGGGAATCTAGGGATCTCAGGAGAGAGCCAGGAGAGCTGGGAGAACCCATATAGCTGTGAAAGCCCAGAGAGCCATGAGAACTGGGTAAGCTGAGGAAAACAGAGGTACTGTGTGAGATGGTCTGAGGGACCAGCCAAAAGCCAAGGTTTTAGACCTAACGTTTGAAGAGAGAGCCAGGTGGTTTGGTAATATTTTTACTGTGCCTGTTTTGATGGCGAAAACCCCTGCATAAGCAACTGCTTTTCTGTTGAACTTTGATTTTGTTTAACAAAAGAGGGCCGACAACCCCATAAAACACAGTTCGAAATGGCATGGACTCACTACAAATGCCTCTACCACTGATCTAACAACCCCCCCAAATATCACAGCACTTGCCTGAATTTGTTTACCTATGATGGGACGAAGTTGCCTCTTTCTCTTTGCAGCTTATAGGCATGTGCCTACTTTGCCTAATAGCAAATCCAGCATGTGTAAAATACATCTAATACAGCCATTCCTAACCAGGGTTCTATGGAAACCTAGGGTTTCTCCAGAGGTTGGTAGGGGTCCCCTGAGATGTATCTTACTGACTTCCCATATGATGGTGCCTGCCTAGTTTCAGGACCTACGCCATTCGCCAAAGCCAAATATCCTACTATCTGTTAGGCTGGGTTCACACTACCGCGCGGAGCAGCTTAGAGCAGGGTCCGGTGCGTCCCTGTTCACCGCTTTGGGTCCAATATTGGCCCAAATTTTTGGCTAAATTCGGAATGAAACAGACCAGAAGACACAGACTCCCGTGCAATTCGCTCTGCAGGGGTCCCGGAGCTGTGTGAACCGGTTCCATTGAGAGCCGGTCACAGTCTCCTGACATGCGAATTGGATGCGGAAAACCCTCGTCCAATTTGTAACAGTGTGAACCCAGCCCTAAAGGTGGTATGCTGACCACATTCTTCCTACTGACCATCAATACAAAGGGCATTTTTGCCATTTACCCCTGATGAATTGGTAAGGGTTCCCCAAGACCTGAAAATTATTTTAGGGGTCCCTTTGGGGTAAAAAGGTTCAGAAAAGCTGATATAATAACAACAAAATACAATAAAAGGAATACACTTTTAACCAATTTGTAAAAAACATAATTATTATGCTTTATTTTAGGTTTTCCTAGAAAAATTTAAGTTATATTCTTTGTAATATCCCCAACCATGCCCCCTTCTCTTGCTAGCTACTGTATATACTGTATACAAGTATGAGCAGAGCTTTGTGCTCCTTTTCTAAACATCCCCATGAAAACGACAGCTAAAAATAAGCATAATTAATAAGTAAACTTTATTACATGATAATATCTGAAATTCAAGCTGCGGGAAAAGATTGGAAAAAAAAAAAAAATCCATTATTGTCCTCTGCTTGGAGTGTCTAAGGTTTCACATGCCTAGGATCTGATGCCGCTATAGACATTAGGGGAAAAAAAGACCGATCAGCAAAATCTCTTGTCCCATAAAAAGTTTAAGACATGGCGATGCAATAATAGCCTGACCTTTGATGAAAACGAGTGTTTTTAGCTGATTTCTTTGGCATTCAGGTTTAAAAAAAAAAAAAAAAGTATATTTTTGTTTCATTCTGTTTGCCTTTGAGGATCAGAGAGGCTGGCTATTTATTTGCTTTGCTGTGTAACACGAAGCTGCATCAATACATAGAGTGTACTGCCAGGAGATTATAAGAGGTTATTCTGTGTAAGGAAGGACTGGGCTGGGAGTGTGCGGCTCGCTCGCGGTCCCAGCATTGCACAATCCTCGTATTTAACGCTCTTCATGCTGGTGGCCCCCGAGAGTCAATGATCTAATAACCTCCAATTTAATAACCCAACACCTCGGGAGCTAATAAAAGCTCTTGTAAGATTATCACCTGAGTGTTAGCAGCTCCCAAAGTGCAATAATCTGTTTTTATAAAGGTGTATCTGAAAAGGCAAAGGAAAAGCTAAGATTAGGCTTCATACACATGGGAGGCAACCATTGGGGCACCTGGATATGATGCCCATTTACAATTCTGGTAGGTGTATGATAGCACTGGTCTGATAAAAAAAAAAAAACAGTGGTTTCGTTTGGATGAATAGTAATATGGTCGAGTACGTTCTCCATGCAGGGGGTAACCTGCGGTGAAAATATGACGTGTGTGGACCTGATTCAGATCCTAGAGCGCTACCTCTCTGATCATGATGAACATATCACTCAGCAGACATTCAGCTCTTGCATGTGTAGTAAGGAGCGTCTAGTACAAATGTTCATCATACCTACAAAAGTCCTTTAACCTCTTGCCACCCACATATGTACGGCAGGAAAGCGGATGGGCTTTAATGCCCACATGCTGCACACGTGCATCCATGGACGGCTGAGGTGTCTGTGCTAAAAACAGCACTTTGTCTACCATTATGGTGGGCTTCCGATGATGTGACAGCCAATCACAGTGGTCATGACTGTGATTGGGAAGTCCGCCTCCCCATGCATAGAGATCCACCTAAAGGGATGCCAGGGCTGGGTGGGAAGGTGTAAAAAAGCTTAATTGGTCAGGAGCATCAGATAGAGCCAACACATTTCAGGGGAGAGGACCCCTCTTTTTCAAGGCTTAAGAATGGATATTAAAATAATCAGGAGAAAACACCAGAAGACCTGAATAAAGGCTTGGTTGTCCTAATGGCAAGGTGAAAAAAAAGTTCTACTTGTATTTTCATCCTAGTTATCCCAGCAAGACCAGAGGTTGGTGGAAACCTTTCTGGCTAGGTCCAAAACAACAATACAGACTGGCTGATGATCCAACCCTACCCCATGATGACATCATTTAATTTATCAACCAACAACAATACAGTATTTCAGAAACTTCTGCATTATAAAAATACAACACCAGAGAAAAATATGTTTTCTGGTTTGAATAGCGTATGGGCAGGTTAGAACGACTGCCAGGTCTTTATTGCTCTCTGTGTCCCAATTAAGGAGATTCACCCTCACTTTTTCGAATGAAGACATCTCTGGTAATGACTGCTGTTAAAAAGTAGGATTTTCCCTTATGTTTGGAAGATGACAACTTACTTCCTGCTGTGTCTCAAGGAGGCAGGAAGTGATGAAAACCCAAGGATGGGGTCAAATAAAGCAGTAAGAACGTGGCAAGGGTTCTAAACCTTCTATCACTCTACATTTTGCCTGGAGTTACACTTTGAATACATGACAATTACTGACAGGACTATCAGATACTCAAAGGAGAAAAGGCCGACGTAACTCAACACAGGTGTATCCTTATTGCTCCAGACAAACAGAAACAAAGTCCCGCCTGGAATCTCCTCCTTCTATGCCTTTCATCAAAAACTGGGTTTAATTTTAGTCTCTGGGATTAAGTCCAATTTTAAAATGTGGAGGTTCAATGTGAGGACTTTGTATCTGCTTGTCTTTCTCTTCTTGGTTTCTTCTTTTGGATTTACTGATGGTTGGGGCAAAGGAGGAGCCTCTGCTTGGCTTTCTTCTTTGGATTTACTGGTGGTTGCGGATAAGGACGAGCCTCTGCTCTGCTTTCCCCTTTGGTGGGCTGGAGCAAAGGATGAGCCTCTAATTGGATTACTCCTTTGGATTTACTGGTGGTCGGGAAAAGGGCAAGCCTCTGCTTGGCTTTCTTCTTTGGATTTACTGATGGTTGGGACAAAGGATGAGCCTCTGCTTGGCTTTCTCCTTTGGATTTACTGGTGGTTGGGGCAAAAGATGAGCTTCTGCTTGGCTTCTGGCACACAGTCAGCCAAGAGAATGTGTAAAGGGGTTTGTGAGCGGTGAACATGTGTCTCCATGAATATTAGACATACCGATAAGAAGTTAGTATAGACGAAAACTATAAGTAATGAGGATGTAGGAAATAATTAAAGGGAACTTGTCTGTTTCTGTCAGTTCTTAATGAGATACAATTGATGTAAGGTCAGTCCATCAGACACTGAGGTGTTCCTCTAATAGTGCACTGATGGGATTCCATAACCCTTTAGTGCATTGTGTCATTTCCCCCCAGTGGAGTATTACCAGCAGTGGTTTTTTTATGCAAAGCATTTTCAGGTGCGGAGCACCACCGTACAGTAAATGACAACCCTGCGGTGAGCCACTGACTGAAAATGTCTTTGGGGTTGAAGATCATTGAGAAATAAAGCGATATTAAAAAAAAACAGTGCAGTGAACAAAACAAAAGGTAAGGAATAAATCAGTCCTATATTTGTAATCCATTACATCTGCACAAAGTCTTCAGCGTCGGCAGCCAAGAAAAAATGACTTGGCTAAACTTGGCTAAGCTGAAACGTATGTGGTTTGCACTTGTTAAGCCTTGCAACGGCTGTGTGCCATACTTGCTAAGTGGTGTTAAGTCATAAAGTGCATTTCTGCTCTTTGGAGGTGCCATATGGTCTAGCAGAGATTAACATAAACAGCAGCTATGATCTAGCTGGCTGTTATCACTCCACCGCGGGTATTTAATTCAAGGTGCACGATTAATTAAATACAAAAAAAAAGTACACGGTTAAAGCTAAACTCCTGGCAAACAGCTAAATACATATATATGTTCATACAGAGCCCCAGCACACACCACAGCCAGGTGAATGACACCATTTACAGTTAAGAAATACAGCGGTGTCATCTTCCTACTCTCAGCCTGCTGACCTGATAGTAAAAGAGCAGCAGCAGACTGATGAGGTCATCTTTCTTCTCACTCTGCTCTCTCTTTCTCATGCTTTTTCTTGTCACACATTTGCATGCAGTACACCTGATTGGTCTTTTATATGTTCCTTGAGATTTAAAGATATGTCCCAGGTGTATATGAACATTCTGCCCTTGTGTGGTTCTAATGTTTATAATCACATGCATCCTGTGCTAAAATCGCTTCCATTGCTGGTATCGCAAATTTCGGAACAGACCTGCAAACATGGCAGCCCAATATGTTTGCAGGTTCTGAACACTGTGTAGGCATCATAGGGGGAGGCTGCATAGCTGGAAAGAGGCTGCAGTCCTGCGCAGTACTGTCTTCCACTATAAGTCTGTACAAGTTAATGACAGGCTGACAGGAGTTGTGGCTGTCTTCCACCATAAGCCTGTACAAGTCAATGACAGGCTGACAGGAGTTGTGGCTGTCTTCCACTATAAGCCTGTACAAGTCAATGACAGGCTGACAGGAGTTGTGGCTGTCTTCCACTATAAGTCTGTACAAGTTAATGACAGGCTGACAGGAGTTGTGGCTGTCTTCCACTATAAGCCTGTACAAGTCAATGACAGGCTGACAGGAGTTGTGGCTGTCTTCCACTATAAGCCTGTACAAGTCAATGACAGGCTGACAGGAGCCATGGCTGTCCACCACTGTAAGCATGTCTGCACACTGAGTATTTACCTGTGGTTAGTTACAAAGGAATGGCCCTGGACAAAATCTGTTTGTGTCCAGAGCGGATAACTGTCCCTAACCGCATGTAACTGCTTGATGTGTGGATACATGCTTACAGCCATGGCTCCAGTCAGCCTGTCACTGACTTATACAGGTTTAAAGTGGAAGACAGCCATGACTCCTGTCAGACTGTTATTGACTTGTACAGGCTTACAGTGGTAGATAGCCACGGCTCCTGTCATTGACTTGTACAGGCCTACAGTGGTAAACAGCCAAGATTCCTATCAGCCTGTCATTGATTTGAACAGGATTACAGTGGTAGACAGCCATGGCTCCTGTCATCCTGTCATTGACTTGTACAGGGTTACAGTGGTAGACAGCCACGATTCCTATCAGCCTGTCATTGATTTGTACAGGGTTACAGTGGTAGACAGCCACGATTCCTATCAGCCTGTCATTGACTTGTACAGGGTTACAGTGGTAGACAGCCATGGCTCCTGTCATCCTGTCATTGACTTGTACAGGGTTACAGTGGTAGACAGCCATGATTCCTATCAGCCTGTCATTGACTTGTACATGCTTACGGTGGTAAACAGCCATGATTCCTATCAGCCTGTCATTGACTTGTACAGGCTTACAGTGGTAGACAGCCACAATTCCTATCAGCCTGTCACTGACTTGTACAGGTTTACAGTAGTAGACAGCCACGATTCCTATCAGCCTGTCATTGACTTGTACAGGCTTACAGTGGTAGACAGCCACGATTCCTATCAGCCTGTCATTGACTTGTACAGGCTTACAGTGGTAGACAGCCACGATTCCTATCAGCCTATCATTGACTTGTACAGGCCTCCTGGCCACACCTGTCTACTACTAGATGGGGCTTCTGGTCGCAGAAATCCAAAGTATACTTGCCATGGCTGATCTGGCCATGTAAACGAGGCCTAAAACATGTTGCATTTTGTGACTTTAGCACAGCTGTAGTGTCTTCTGGCTGATCTACTAAATACTGGCTGCAGCCCTTCGGTGCCATAAGGGGCTACTGTTGAGGCTCCCAGCAGCTCACAAGTTGACAAACTGCTGCCATAGATGATGGGCAAGGAACCAATCTCAGGAAGACACCTACCTGTCTACATGCAGCCCGAGAATTCGGCACCTTTAGGTCATCATGTGATCAAAGTATTGACGTCCACCCAGCCAGCAAAGCAGAGGGACAACATGGCTGCACGGGCACAGCCATCTTCCCTGACGGTACGCCTCCAAACCCAAGTCACAGCCGAAGGTTTGGTACGGAGCCACTTTCTACAATGTTCAAAGACCTGCCAGGCTGTACAGACATGTTACCTGCAGACGTGCCTGCCAGCAGCCTGATAAACAAGGCATTGTGCTGCCTACCCTACAGCATTCCGCGTGTGAATACACTTTTGTGTGCGAGATTGATGTTGTTCTCTCTTGTTGCCCCAAATCTGGCTATACGCTTACCCTGAGATGGAACTTTGGCACTATAAAATAAGCATAAATAATTGCTTCTCATATTTTCTTGTAAGAAACTCACCTCAGTTTTAATTTAAGCAGACAGGCTGAGTATTTACTTTCAATGACCTTAACGGCTCTAGGTAATTGTTAAGGCGTCTTTTTTTTTTTTTCCCATGCCCCCCCGTATAGAGGGGATTTTTTGCAGTGACAGATCCAACAGTAAACTCAAAGATCCCCAAGCTGGGAATAAACACAAGCTTTTAGATTATACTTAAAGTGGAACAAAAACAAAAATGGTATATATGACGCTGTTTGTCTGTAGCACTAACATGGCAATTTTGGTTTTTCAGAGTGCCCCCCCCCCGTAATTTAATCTTATTATCTGTTGATCCCGCCAGTGGATCTGTTATTTTTACATTTCCTGTAGAGTGACAACTCTATTTGTTCTCCAGTGAAATTGCACGTCGGAGTTGTCACCCTGTGGATAGGGGATAGGCTTTTATGGACATGTAGATTTAAAGTGATTTTAAACCTTTATATATACCCAGTGAAGTGACCAGCCTCACAGATTGAGTCCCGGGTTCAAACTGGTGGGACGCGGGAGACCCTGTGATTTAGTGGCGATTGCCACATCGCACACTGGTTCACACTAACATCTGCGAACCGCTGCGGGTGTCAATGTAAAGGTAATGACACCCCCAGATCGGTTCACAGATCGCAGTGCAAACTGTGAAATGGTGCAGGAATGGAATCGCATAGGTGTGACCAAAAGAAGGGTCCTGCACCATTTTGGTGCGAATGCGATGCAATCTGCACGGCAATCTGGTGCGAATCACATGCAATGTCTGTGATTGCACAAGTGTGAACCCAGCCTAAAACACATCTTCCTACATGAGTTGTACCTTTTTATCTGCAGCCATTTCTTATCTACATTTAAAGGAGTTGTAAAGGTAGAAGGTATTTTATCCTAATGCATTCTAGCCCACCTAATACTTACCTGAGGCCCCTCTCCATCCAGCAATGTCCATGAATGTCTCAGCCATCCGAGATTCTACTTCCTGATTGGCTGAGACACAGCAGCGGCGCCATTGGTTCCCGCTGCTGTTAATCAAAGTCAGCTAGCCAATCAGGGGAGAGAGAGGGTGGGGCTGGGTCGGGGCTCTGTGTCTGAATGGAAGCTTGGGTGCCCCCATAGCAAGCCGCTTGCTGTGGGGACACTGAACAGGAGAGAGGGGCCAGGATCCCAGAAGAGGGACCAGAGAAGAGGAGGATCGGTGCTGCTCTGTGCAAATCTACTGCAACAGAGCAGGTAAGTAAAACATGTTTGTATTATTTTTATAGGATAAAACACGAACCTTTACAATCACTTTAACTTTTAGCATTTCTCAGCTCCAACCAGCAAGGGGCGAGGGTTACCCACTACACAGCTCAGGGAGGAGAGCTGAGTGTAATCTGAGACTTGAGTGGAGAGAATAGATACACTCCCACTACAAATTCTTATAGGGAAAAATGCACAGCTGAGGCTGTCAATCACAAGCTGTGAACTGGGGGCCACCTGCCCTATCTACTTGGAGTCTGCATTACCTGTCAGAAGTGACTCATGCAGATAGCAGAGGAATAAGAGAGGAGACAGAAAACACACTTGGTACTTTGGATTGAGGCAAGTACACACTATAGAGGGATATGCTCTGTTCATTTTTCATGTCAGAGGTTTACAACTACTTTAAAGTGATTGTAAAGGTACATTTTTTTAAAAATAACAAACATATCATACTTACCTCCGCTGTGCAGCTCGTTTTGCACAGAGTGGCCCTGAACATCCATTTCTGGGGTCCCCCAGCGGCTTTCGCGGCTCCTCCCCACATCTGATAACCCCCTAGGAGAAGCGCTTCCCCGAGGGGGTTACCTTGCGGGCACATTCCCGAGTCCAGCATTCGGCGTCCATAGAGGCCAAATGCAGGACTCGGCCCCGCCCCCCTGCGCTCACGTCATTGGATTTGATTGACAGCAGTGGGAGCCAATGGCTGCGCTGCTATCAATCTATCCAATCAAGAGCCGAGAACCCTGGGTAGATAGACAGCGCGTCCCCATGGGTCAAGTTCGAGGGTGTGGGGGGGTGGGGGCCTGGTGGGGCCGGTCACTGACAGGTGTTTTTTCACCTTAATGCATAGGATGCATTAAGGTGAAAAAACACGAAGGTTTACAACCCCTTTAAGGGCCCCTTCACATGTGTTCTAATTCATGTGGTGCAATCCACTGTGTCCAACTTCCCCATAATAAAAATAGTGCCTGCTGTGATCTGTGCATTGCAGTGCAGTGCATATTTAAAAAAAAATAAAAATCTATTTATCTGCATTTTAGGCTAGGTTCCTACCTTTGCCTTTCTGTTTTCATGCGTTTTTTTTTAATTGAAATGCACTTTCGTGTGTTTTTCACATTAGCTAATAAAAAACTATTTGCTACCAGGGGTTGAAAACACATGAAAAAGCATCATACATGGGCTTCAAAAGACATGAAAGCGGACAAAGCTATAAAAATGCCTTTGATGACACATGCAATGTAGCCCATACCGACACATGAGTTAAAAGCAGAATGTATGAATGGGATCTTAGTGTATCGGGGGGCCCATCGAAGTCAATGGCAATGCAACAAAAAGCATATAACATGCACTGGCAACAGCTATTAACAAGCTTTGGTCAAAGGCCGGTAACTCCACTCTAAATCCTAAATTCAAATCTGCATTAGAATTACACATTAACACGTGTGGCTTTAATAATTAAAAAAAAAAAAAAAAAAAGCTCAAAAGGGGGCACAAGCTTCTTTGCCATTTAGCTACTGGGCTGCCCTATAAGTGTAGCGCGACAGCATGCAAAAAAAACAAAAATGTGCATGACGCCTGATGTCTCGAGCCATAGTGTGAATGGGGACTGAAGCACATGAACTCCTTTAGAGCTACAAGCCTCAAGCATTTTTGGCTCCAAAAAACCTCAATGGAAGCACCAAAAAAACATGCACACACACGCAAAAAAAAAAGAAGAAAAAAAATATATCTTGTGCGTTTTATTTTTCATAGTAACTAGCTTCAGCTGTACCATCAAAAAAAAAAAAAAAAAAAGCTTGCAAGATCACTAATGATGCTCAGCTCAAGTGTGAATGCAGTCTGACTGCCATTGTTGTTGGACAGCTTGGTCCGCTAAAGGAAGTGGTAAAAAAAAACTGATTTACTGTCCATGCTACTAGATAATAGGATAAGTTGGGAAAAATTCTTTTTTTTGCGCAGTACCACATCCTTTATATAATACTAAAAAAAAAAATATATATATATATATATATATATATATCAAATAAAATATAAACTTATAATTATATGTTATAACATTATAATATAATTGTATAATATAATAATAATAATAATAGAATATATATATATATATATATATATATATATAATGTATATATATATTATATATATATAATAAAATATAAACATATAAAATATATAAAATTTTAAACTTAATGAAATATGTATGGAATGTTCTTTTTCACCTAAGTATAACTAAATGTTCTGATATATTCTTCTATAATTCCAGAGTTTATGGTCTTATTGCTTGTGTTGCTGATGAAGCAGGCTTCTGACCCGTGAAACGCGTTGAAGCATAGGAGGCAACCCATCACTCCACACACGAAAAGAATGATGGGAAGAACATCATGTAATGTTTTGTATTATAAGGCAGATGTATACATAGTATTTTGTGATAGTTTTTTTCAATTCTAATTAATATATTTTAACATTTTGTACAAATAAAATTTGATACTTTTTATAAATACTTTTTGCAGTACCATTAAAGTCCCGTTATTTTTTCTCAGATTTTTTTTTTTTTTGTAGTTACCAGATAATACAGGGGGGCTAAAAAAACTAAAACTGCTGTTATTGCTGATCACAGAAGCTACAGACTGCATCTTATCAAAATAATAATGATACACATTTTTATCAGCGAACGATCAAACTAGTAAACAACGTAAGAAAGGAAATGATAAGATCGGATTTGTAACCTATTAAAACAATACAGTTAAATCAATATTCTGGGCCCCAGAACAGGGACAACTATTAACATTCTGGGCTGGGAAACCCTCGGTGGATTTGCTAGGATTGCGGTAAAAAGGACATTTTCAGAAGATCAGAAGCCCTCGTACTGCCTGACAGGCAGAAGAAAAATTCGATTGCACCTGGGAGACTACAAAAGCTCGGTGCGAAGAACAAGAATATCACTTTGCACGGTTCAGCATGCCCGGAGAAGCCGCCTTCAGATAAGTGCCTTTGTTGCTCTTAATTTATGTTGGGTCTACAGAGAGGGTAATCTTTCAACCTCGTGATCATTTGATGTGGTGTTCCTCCATTCTCCCTCTTTTGTCTATGTACTTGTTTGGTTAGATGTTTCAGATTAACAGGTGTACTTTCCCTTGTGCATGCCGTGTGAGTATGTGCGCCGCATACGGGGGGACATTTCACCGGGGCGCGTTTTTATTGCCCTTCCTGCTGAAAACGAACAATTTGTGCCACTGAAATGAAACTTATTGCAGTAAAGAAAACCTCCATTTAAAGGAAGTTTTGAAAAACTTTGGACTAAATATCTTGCCAATTGCTATTATAACACGTAAAAATAATCAGTCGGTAATTTTTTATTTATTTCTTATTTCCTTTGTTTAAAGTCCAACTGAACTTCCAGATTAAGCCCCCGTTCACACTGAGTGCGGCTTTTCACCAAAGCCGCATCACTTCAGGTGCGACTTTGAAGACATCTGTGCGGCTTCAAGCACAGATGCTTATTAAGGACGCAACCAAAATCGCCAAAAGTAATGCATGTACTATTTTTTCAAATCGATGCGGCAGCGCAAAGTTGGTGTTGCATCAATTTGAACACTGCCATTAATAGGATTATTATTATTATACAGGATTTATATAGCGCCAACAGTTTGCGGAGCGATTTACAACATGGGGGGGCAGACAGTACAGTTACAATACAATTCAATACAGGAGGGATCAGAGGGCCCTGCTCGTTAGAGCTTACACTCTAGACCTGTCAAAGCACATGACAAATCGATCCAATGTGAACCAGGGCTAAATCAGATAAATACATTCCAGGT
Organism: Aquarana catesbeiana; assembly: GCF_042186555.1. Taxonomy (NCBI): domain Eukaryota; kingdom Metazoa; phylum Chordata; class Amphibia; order Anura; family Ranidae; genus Aquarana; species Aquarana catesbeiana. Next base: position 755,846,099 of record NC_133325.1, read on the forward strand.
GCATAAAAAAGAAAGGTATGCAAAGTCTTAAAGTTTGTCTACTATAGAAAGCCTGAGTAGAAAAGCCTATCCCCTGCCAGCAGCCATGGAGAAGGACCCTTGCCTTCTGTTTAGAAGCAGTGGTCTCTCTACAAAGATACAGAGTCAGACCAAGAACTCTGCTATTAGTAAAGCTAGTGCTTGAGCTGCTCACTGTTTTCCTTGCTGGAGGGGAAGCTGTACCTAAGGACCTGCAATCATTGCAAGGATGACCCTGCTTCTGCTTAATTGATTCTATGGATCTGTGCTTCCTTCATCTGTAGTGTTGGTAGTGTTGCTTCTTGATTATTGCCCTACCAGTCATCAGTTCACGTGTCATCAGGGTGGGCAACGTTAGCATGAGGAAGCAAAGCCCTACTTCTCAGCCAAGGTGGCCACCTCCACACAGAGATACAGTGCAGAACAAGGTACATTGTAAGTTAGTAATAGGGAAAAATCAACTGCAGGGAGACCACATGCAATACTAGAGGTTAATCCTTTGTCCCCTAGCTGCCTTTTTTTTTAGCACAACCCCTTCAGGTTAGATTCTCTTTAAAGCAAACCTGTCCGCCTTTTTTAACTTTTCCTTTTTTTTAGCCTACAAGCAAAAAAAAAAAAAAAAAAGGATACAGTACTTAAGTGCTTATGGGGTCCTTATGTCTCTTAACAGTCAGGCCCATGTAGAAAAAATTTAAAAAATAGGACCCAAGAAAAAAAGCCAAATGCTCATGCTGTACTGTAGTTGGAAATTTCTATGTTGCGTTTGCCTTACCCCAACAAGCTGTAGCAGGGGGGTGCTGCAAGACACCAAATTTGCAGCAGGGGCTAAACTGTGTATTACATGCTCTTCCTTTGTATGGTAAGGGAAGAAAAATGCTGCAACCAATTTTTTTAATTTTTTAAAGCAAACCTACACTTTTCCCAGGTCCCTGCATCCTTCTTTAGGTTCCTGTTTTTTGGTTTCTGTTTGTACAATATCTATAGCAGCATTCCACAAACAAGCAGCGCTACTTCTGTATTCCGGGCCACGTCTAGGACATATTTCAAAGTATTCGTGTGAAAGCATCTCCTTTTTTTTTTTCGCTCTCTTAGCACGCACATCCGTATTATTTTAAAGCATACCACTTACCGCCTTGCATTGTGGGTAAGACTACTGGTGTGCTTCTTTTAACACTAGATTGCTGGAGAACAGCTGGGATCCTTGTCGAAGGGAGGCGGAGCTAAAAATAGCGCACACTGGGGCTCTGTACACTTCAGGGATTTCGGACAACCAGCCTTAAGTCAACCTTATTCACTTACATCTTATGACGTCCAGTACAGAGGTCTTCTATGAGGCATCGAGAAGGTCTCCACCCAGAACTACACATTTAAAGGGTTGAGGCACCTCAGACTAACAAAGCTCACCTGTATTGAGATAAATAGGTAGGCGGCCATTGCTAAACTCTCCTTCTTTAAATGCCAACTGCCTGGCAATCAGGCTGATCCTCTTGGGTGATTTCTGAGCCACGGACCGAGAACGAGTACGCAAATTAGGTGTTTTTAACTTTAACTGTGACTCCACCTGCCGCATGGAAAGCCAGAGACAGCCAGATAACTTGCATTTTGGAAGGGGTTCATCAATGGCAGCCTTCTATATTCTACAAAAGGAACATCAACATTGTGAGAGAGATTTGTAGTTGCCACAAGTCTCTGCCACCAGCCTTCCTTTGCTGATCTATGCACTGGATCCAGAGAGTCCTACCATTAATATACCCTGGTCCTTCCTCTGCTAACCCTGGCACTGGATCCAGAGAGTCCTACCATTAATATAAACCTGGCAGGTCCTTCCTCTTCTTTCCCCAGCACTGGTTCCAGACAGTCCTACCACAGTCCAAAGACATGCTGGTAGGTTAATTGGATCCTGTCTAAACTGGCCCTAGTATGTATATATATGAATGCGAGTTAGGGACCTTAGATTGTAAGCTACTTGAGGGTAGGGACTGATGTGAATGTACAATGTATATGTAAAGCGCTAAATTGACAGAGCTATATAAGTACCTGAAATAATAATAATAACTATACCCTGGTCCTTCCTCTGATAACCCTGGCACTGGATCTGGAGTGTCCTACCATTATTATAGACCTGGTTCTTTCACTTCTGACCCCTGCCCTGGATCCAGACAGTCCTAATATTATTATAGACCTGGTCCTTCCTCTTCTGACCCCAGCACTGGATCCAGACAGTCCTACCATTAATATAGTCCTGGTACTTCCTCTACTGAACCCGGCACTGGATCCAGACAGTCCTACCATTAATATAGTCCTGGTACTTCCTCTACTGAACCCGGCACTGGATCTGGAGAGTCCTACCATTAATACAGACCTAACCTGTTTTCTTCTGTCCCCAGCACTGGATCCAGACAGTAATACCATTATTATTCCCTGGTCCTTCCTCTGCTGACCCCGGAACTGTATCTGGAAAGTCCTACCATTATTATAGACCTGGTCCTTCCTCTACTGACTCTGATACTGGATCTGGAGCATCTTACCATTATTGCACACCTGGTCCTTCCTCTGTTGACCCTGGCACTGGATTCATCGTATTTTTGTTTTTTTTTATAAATACAGACCAGGCTCTTCCTCTACTTACCTAGACACTGGATCCTGAGTACCCTACCATTATTATAGACGTGGTCCTTCCTCTGCTGACCTCAGCACTGGACCCAGAGAATCCCACCATTATTATAGACCTGGTCTTTCCTCTGCTGACCTTTGCACTGGATCTGGAGTACCCTACCATTATTACAGACTTGGTTCTTCCTCTGCTGTTGCTGGCACTGGATCCGGAACATCTTACCGTAAACACAGGCCTGGTCCTATCACACAAGTTCCAAGAGTTCAACACTCTTCAAGATGTTTTGCAATTTGGTTTTTATTGACGGGAAAATCCACGTGGCAGACAAAACAACAGCGGCATTGTAACTCAATCTTGGACCTTTTTCAAGTTCTATGATTCCCATGTTTTCATAATATACATAAAATCTGCTGGCTTAAAGCAGAACCCCAACCTAAAGGAAAATCTCCCTACATTTGCCTCTACTTTTTCCTAGGAATCTGGAAAAACCTCTAAATATAACTTGTTGTGTCTTTATTTCAGGATCTGGGAGGGACTATATGGAAAATCAGCTGATCTCTATAAGAAGACACCCAAAACCTTCAAAGTTGTGATTCTCAGTGCCATTATTTTTTTGTGGGGAGGGAGTACCTTCTCTATTTCAATACTTTCAGCAAGGGGAAAGCAAGTACCAAATAGAAAGGGTTTACTTAGTGTCTGGGGTAAAGGGTTTGGTCATTGTTCAAGCAAAGGCCAGGGGTTGGGGAAAGGTTAGGGGTTACGTGGTTGAGTGCTAAGCTATGCTTTAGAGTTCAAGTTGACGGACAAGAGTTCATTTTTAAGGGTTAGATTAGGACAGCTAAGGCTAGGGTGAGGATAAGATATCAAGGGTGGGGTGAAGATGGGTCAAGATAAAGTTAGAGTCAAGTCTGCGTGGTGGCTCACTTGACTTTTCCACTTGTATTCGGCACCACAAATCCAATTGCGAGAATTACTGAAAGCTGTTTGCGAGCCATGAGGCTTTTTTAAAGGTTATGTATAGCCATTCATATTTGAGGTTACAAAATAAATAAGCCCTGATAAAGGGGGAATGTCTAAACTGAAATATGTTGGCCTTCTCCTTCTACCTATTACCCAGTCCAGCCATGGGCACAATAGTACATGGCAGTTGGGGTGCATTTAAAACAGACAATAAATAGTGGGTACAGCTCAAGGCTCCAGCCGGGTCCTCTCCTGTAGTACACTGCTGGGAGTGCTGGCAAGGACAGAGCTCATCCCAGCTCCAATGATACAAGAGATAAAAAAGGTCCAATGTGCCACACATCACTGCAAGACCTTATCAATATGTGAAATGACAACCACAGCCCAGACTCCAGCCAAGCCTCCCCCCAACGCGTTTCATTTCACTCCCAGAGCTTAATCATGGGGCTAATTAAGTCCAGTCCTATTTGAGGTTACAAAATAAATGAGCCCTGATGAAGGGGGAATGTCTAACCCGAAACATGTTGGCTTTCTCCTTCTACCTATTACCCATTCCAGCCAAGGGCACATCAGTACATGATGGTTGGGGTGCATTTTAACCGCTTGCTGACCGCCTAACTGGGAATGTAGTTAAATACAGAGTTTATGGCAGCAACTATCTGCCATAACCCCGGTATCGTTTTTTCCCTTAGGCTTTCAGATAAAAGTGATCCCGGTGGCGGATTTGCCACGGGGTCACTTTTATAGGTGGGGGGAGAGGTGCACCCTCCCCCCCACAGCTTCCTTTTCCAGCTTACCGGAGCTGTCGATAAGCCCGGAACCGATCTGATGCAGCCAATGGCTAGGCAGGAAGCCGAGTGAGGACAAGATAGCCCCCACTCAGCTCTATGCCCTTGGAGGACAGAAGCGACCTCCAACATCACTTCTGGTTCTCGGGCATATAGACAGGATTTTTTTTTTTAAAGTCAAAATGTCATTTTTTTTTGGGGGGGGGGGGGGATTTTAGAGGTAAATGAGAGATCTGGGGTCTTCTTGAGGGAAAGGGGGGGGTGCAATTTGGCATGTTCGCCATGGGATTTGTGTTGGGAGGAGTGAAAGATGATTTATACTAGGAGGGATTTGTGGGGTTTGTGCTAAAAAAAATTAAAACAGAAGAGGGGAAATTTTTTTTTTTTTGGGGGGGGGGGGGGTTGTTCTAGTAGGGATGATTGGGGGGGGTATTTATGCTAGGAGGGGTAATTTGTGGTATGATAGAGGATTGGGGGGAGGGGATTTTGTGCTGGAAGTGGATTTGGAGGGGGGTGGATTTGTGCTTGGAGCGAAATTTGAAAAGTAGAGGATTTGTGCTATGAAGGGGAATTGTTTTTTTTTTTTGGGGAGGGGGGAGAGTCAGGATTTGAGCCGAAGCGGATGGTGGGGCAAAGATTTGAGCTGGGAGGGGTGGTTTCAGCAGTGGGGCAGATTTGCACTGGGAGGAGGGGGAATTTATACTTAGGGAGTGAGCGTTTTTTTTTTTGGGGGGGGGGGTGGGATTTTCGCTTACACATAATGCTCATACATCTTGAGGGAAAGAGGGGCACAATTTGGCATGTTTGCCCTGGGCTCTAGATGATCTTGTCCCAGCACTGCTGGTATCATGAGAAAAATGTTCCCTTTGATTGATTTTCGCACGACCTGCCGTGATCGGCTCTCGAAAGCTGTGTACTAACGATCAGATTATCGCACGATCGCTTCGAAAGCAGTATTTTTCATACGATTTTTTGATCGTGTGTGCGGGCCATTAGTCTTTAGGAAGTCTCCCTGGAATAGCAGCCCATTGTTCAGGCCAATAGTTCCCTGAGTAGGGGAGTTAGGCCGTTAAGCAGCGTGGCCTGGGTGGGATTTGATGCACACAGGGAGGGTATGGCACATGTCTGTGTGCGGGACTCGTCACCTGTCGTCTCTTTAGCACCCCCCGGGAATCGGCTACGGCCCCCTCCGTATCAAATTTAAAGACCACAGTAAACATCTGAAGCAGTCGTCCTGGGATTTCACACGGCACGCAGGAGATCCTCAGAGCGCTCTCATTGTTTATAAAGCGGATTCCGTCTAAACTTCCCAAAACAACGTTTTCATACTTTGAATTTTAAAACTTTATTTTTTTTTCCTTAATGGAATAAATACAACTTTAGGCAATGAGCAACATCAACCCGCCACCTGCTAATATTATTCAGGGAACTCTGCAACTGTGCTGAGGTCAGGCACTCCACTCCTACACACATTTTCACTGTAGATGGATTCCCAGTGGGACTGCAGCCTCTGGTCACATGATTTACTGCCATTGCAATTTTCAGAGTGCTTTAGGTAGGTTCACACTTTTAGGCTGCGACACGTTATAGTAATGCTCAACCTTTTTCTTTTCAAATTCTGGATAGCACAGGAAAGGGTTGGAACCCCTCTCTGTTTTTTTTTTTTCTTTGCTGGCTGTGTCCCCGCTGGAGAGATTTGCCCTTCCTATTGGTCCTGGTGACCACTGTCCCCGAGACAGAAGGTGACGGGAAATCCACATTTTTGGAGTTGTCACAGAAGAAACAGGAGGTGAGGGGGAAATCTCTTTCACCTGTTCTGGTTATAATTGTCTAAGAAGAGATTTCGCCTCACTTTGGAGAGATTTCCTCTTACTTCCTGCTGTGTCTACTGAACAGGAAGTGAAGGAAAATCTCCCTGATGGGACGCAGGTGACAAAAAAAAAAGAAAGGCAAAGGTCCTAGTCATTTCTTACTCTAGTTTTACATAGAACGTAGAGGGATTAGACCTCTGTCAGGTGCTCAATGCTGTCTGTGTCCCCTTTGAGTTGACACCTATTCAGGTTGCGATTGATGCTGTTTCCTAGGTGCGCTTTGCGTTTTTTTCTCTCAAACGTTTTTGATGAGTTTGGCATTTTTGGAGGTGACTGTTGTTTTGTAGGAAAAACCAGCAAAAGGGCCTAAAAAAAGATGCGTTTCTAATTGAAGTCTATGGAACCAAAAAATGCACTGAAAAACGCATAGCTGTGAACCAGACCTAGGGTTCGGTTCACACCTATGTGTGTGGCTGTGGGAATTGCAGCGATTCCCGCATCCATAACCCCCCACAGTGAAAACGCACAGCTCTGAGAAAACGTGGAGAGCTGCCGTTCATTCTAAACGGCACCCCCATGTATCTCCGCCCACAGCGTGTTTGTGGGTGCGGGAGCCGCTGCGAAATCACATGGTCAAAAAGACCATGCAATTTCCCAGCGGTGGAGCTTTTGAAAAGGTGCGTGCAACTTTTTTTTTTGGGCGGAAACACGGGCATGGCAGCTCGTTCATTTAAATGGGCTGTCATGCCCGTGTGCATGTGGGCCGCAAAGACGCTAAGGTGTGAACCTAGCGTAAAGCCTGGTTCACACCTATAGGTTTTTCAGAAACGCATTACAGTACATTTAACATGGTTTCCTATGGGTCACTTTCACATCCACTGGTGCATTTTCCACGGGTGCGTTTTTTGGAAGGGATCAGGGAGTTTTTCTTTCCTGCAGCAAGTTACATTTTTGGTTCCACATACTTTAATGGAAATGCAGTGAAAACGCAGTAGGAACACATCAAAAAAATAAGCACTGTGTTTTTGATTCGTTTCCAATTTAGTCTATGGAACCAAAAGCGCAACCTGCTGCAGGAAAAAAGTCCCCGACCCTTTCCAAAAAACACACCAGTGGAAAACGCACAGACGTGAACATCACCCACATTTGGTTTCTCCTACAAGACAACAGGCACCTCTCAAAAACATGAAACGCATCAAAAACGCATTAAAAAAAGCATGTGAAAAAAGAAATAAAAAACGCAAAACGCACCTGGAAAACACATAAACTGCAACCTTAGGGAGATTCGCCCTCTTTTTTTTGTCCTGTTTACTGTTCTCACAGAGAGTGAAAATGAAAGAAAGACCCAAATCTTGGGTTACACATCACAGCAAAATCCTTATCTCCAGGATTAAGATCCAGGGGCAGAGCGAAACGCGTTGGGGAGGGGGGCGTGGACTCGTTGGAGCCCAGGCTGAGGCTGTCATACACCTCCTTACAGGGTTTTACTGTTATGTGCAATTTTTAGGACTACCTTTCCCTACTAGATGTTTTGGGAGGAGCTCTGTCCTTGTCGGCACTCCTAGAGGTTTGGCATGCAAGCCTTGAGCGGCACCTGTCATTTTTTTTTTTTTTTTGCGGACCAAATCTTGGGTTGTCACCAGAACAGGAATAGACGGGAAATCTTCCAATGGGGACACTAATTCTGATGACAACCAGGGATTTCCTCTCACTTCCTGTTTTTGGCTATGGGACAGGAAGTGAAGGGAAATCTCCGCAATGGGACGCAGATGGCGAAAAAAAGGGGCTATAACTCTCCCTAACAAAAATGGAAAAACAAAAAAAAGTTTAGCCTATAGTTCTACTTTCAATGCAAATGCCGCATGAAGAATCTGGACCAATGAGAGCTGATGATAACAGTCGCTATAATTAATAAGACAACTAATACAGCTTAGGGGCCACCCAGAGAACCGGGGGCCAAACCGCAACCACAGGTTCCCTCTCCCTACAGCCCCTGCACCACTATTATATAGTGCCAACTGACTTTACAACTGGCGAGCGCCAAGACCGATAAGGTGACAGTATATAATAAACACACACGGCATCCGAATGAGCGATTCCAGAACGGCCAATGAGGCGCGCTGTAGGGCTCACCTTGTATCTGGCTCTGTGTCTGAGGGTTGAACGCCGTCGAGTGGTTCAGAGATGCTCGTGGGTTGGGGGTGGGAGTCGGGTGGTGCGGGCTGACCCTCACTGCCGCTCGGCGCAATTGTTCCAGTTCGCTCAGCCGCTCTGAAAACGACAAGCTCCCGGGTTTGGTCTGCTCATCCAGTTTTTGCCTGTGCCCTGGTAATGGAGAGTAGTAAAAAAAATAAATAAATAAAAATCTCCTTAAATACCAAATTTTTTTGTTTAAACTATAAAATACAACTACAGGCGGCCTAACACTCTGCAATCTTATTGTACAATCGCTTTCATGTTGGGTTGGCTGCGGTAATGCACTGGGGGCCAATTCTTCTTGATCAGTATCGGAATTTCCTATAATACTTAGCACCATCTAGTGGCCAACAACGGGATTTTACACTTTAAATCGTGGGCGCTCAATCTGTGGCCCTCCAGCTGTTGCGGAACTACTAGTCCAATCATGACTCTGGGAGTCATGCTTCTAACGGTCAGCCTTGTAATGCCTCATGGGACTTGTAGTTCTGCAACACCTGAAGGGCCACAGGTTGAGCACCCATGTGTTAAATCAATGAAAAACATTCAACCAGCACAGGAAATAGCCGAATAACATTCATTTTTGTCCCATTCACAGAGAATAAACATACATGTACTTTTAATGAACTGCTTTGCATTTTTTATTTATAAATACCCCCCTCCACTTTTGTTCTATTTCATCTACTACATCAGAGGTCTCCAAACTTTCTAAACAAAGGGCCAGCTTATTGTCCTTCAGACTTTAGGGGGGCCGGACGTTGGTGTCAGCGGGAGGAATAGTACCCCATCAATGCTGTCAGTGGAAGGAATAGTGTCCCATTGCTGGCGTCAGTGGGAAGAATAGAGCCCAATCATTTGTGTCAGTAGGAGGAATAGTGCCCCATCATTGGTGTCAGTGGGAGGAATAGTGGCTCATCATTGGTAGTAAGAGGACTAATGCCCCATCAATGGTGTCAGTGGGAGGAATAGTGCCCCATCATTGGTAGTAAGAGAACTAGTGCCCCATCTATGGTGTCAGTGGAAGGAATAGTGCCCCACTATTGGTTTCAGTGGAAGGAATAGTGCCCAATCATTGGTGTGAGTGGGAGGAATAGTGCCCCATCATTGGTGTCTGTGGGAGGAATAGTGCTCCAATCATTGGTAGTGGGAGGAATAGTGCCCCATTGTTGGTGTCAGTGGGAGGAATAGTGTCTTGTATCAGTGAGAGGAACACTGCCCTGAGGGCCAGATAAAAGCAAACAAAGGGCCGCATCCGGCCCCCGGGCCGCAGTTTGGAGACCACTGTACTACATCGTAAATGTTTTGGAAATTTTTTTTTCTCACAGGAAAAAGTTTATATAGTATAGACCATGTGATAGTTAGAGAGACCTTTCCAAAGAAAAATACACTGGCTGTTGACGACCTCTTTATGAAAATGCTAGTTGCCTGGCTCTCATGATCTTTTTTCTTCAATCATTTCCAAACTGCTTACCTAGATCAATTCTGCAGATCGGCTTTGCTGGGGGGGGGGGGTTGTATTTATTTAGACTTCGCTTGCTGTATGTTTGTTTTCTGGGTCAGCGATCCTAACAGCTTGGCGAGCAGCATTTTCAAAATAATAAAAAAAAAAGGTCACAATGGCATCCTATTCAGTTCTATTGGACATTGCTAAGGACGTTGCTAAGAGAGGCCTAGCTGTTACTGTTTACTTTCACCATCAAGACGCAAGCTCATTCTCTGAGTCAAACTCCCTCACTGAGCTTTCTCTCCCCTGACGCAATAGCTCTAGGCTCAGTGTTTAAGAGCTTACTTCTGTGATGGTGGGGGTGAACAGTAACAGCTAAGCGTCTCTTAGCAATGTCCCTAAGAGTTATCCAGTCAGGCTTCATGAGGTAGATAAATGGCCTACACCTATAGTAAGGGCATTACCCATCTTTAGTCAAAGCTGCCCAGCTTGTTTTATCTAGAGATGCCGATTACTTGCCTAGGCAGTTTTTTTTTTTTTTTTTTTGGTAAAGGTGAACAAACCCTTTAACGTTCGCATTACACTGCATTGGAAATTTCCTACGGAAGGGCCCGACGTCTAGACTGCATCACATGACATCTAAATACCGTTGTCCGTTCGCCATCCCTCTCAATATTTTTTTTTTTCCTCTTTCCTTTTAACGGCGAGCGAGCTAATTTTTTCCAGCTGTCCGAAATTTACATTTCAAAGCGAACTTCCAGTTGCTCGTCTATTCTGTAATGGCAGTATGTGTAAACTTTTATTGGGCCTGAAGATCTGAGCCCTCTGCTTCCAGTTCCTCTGGCCGAAAGCGGCGCTAGGATCACATTTCACACCGCGCTCAGAAATGGAGACGGCTTCGCTGCCGTGATTTTTATCTGGTGAACAGGGAAAAAAAATAAATATCTTGTGCGGATTTAATTTTTTTTTTTTTTTTTTTTAGCTTTGGCAGGACAAATGTTGCTCGAGCTCCTTCACTTGTCAAGCATGCAAATCTGGGCCTTCTGTTTAGCTGGTAAGAGTGGAGGTGAATGCAAACACACGGAGTCACGCGAGCTGTTTACGCAGGATCGCCGTCTGGTACACGCACCCTATTTTAAGCTTTGTCCTCCCATAGTGAAGGCCCGAGGGCTGGACTGCCAGTTCTGAGCGGAGGCCGCACTATTCCCATCTCTGATGTGCCAAAAATGTAATGGACGTGTCCAGACAACATAAAGTGGGGACGGAGTATAAATCCTGTCAGGTTTGTTCTGTGAGATTTCCTCCCCCCCACTTCCTGTCATGGTGACAACGGTTTCACCTCACAGGAAGTGAGGGAGATTCTGCAACACTGACACAGACAACAGGGATTCTTACGTTTCCATATTAAAAAATAAGGATTTATATTGCTGCCTCTGTTGCTATTGGTAATTTTCCTGCACCTACTGTCTGTTTAAGGTATGGGGGATTACATAGGAGGAGAAAATCCTGGGATATCACATAGAGAGCGGGAAGTGTGCCACATCAATCGGGATACAGTCCAGAGTGTTTTTTTTGATTATTATTATTGAAAGATCAACAAGCTAAAAAAAAGGTAGGTATATATATATATATATATATATATATATATATATATATATATATATATATCAATCATTATTATTTAAGGTACTTATATAGCGCCGTCAATTTATGCAGCACTTTACATATACATTGTACATTCACATTGGTCCCCTACCCTCAAGGAGCTTACAATACACACACACACACATATATATATATATATATACATATATATATATATATATATATATATATACATACATATATATATATATATATATATATATATATATATATATATATATATATATATACACACACATATATATATACAAAAAGTATTGGGACGCCTGCCTTTACACGCACATGATCTTTAATGACATCCCAGTCTTAGTCTGTAGGGTTCAATATTGTCCCACCCTTTGCAGCTATAACAGCTTCAACTCTTCTGGGAAGGCTGTCCACAAGGTTTAGGAGTGTGTCTATGGGAATGTTTGACCATTCTTCCAGAAGCGCATTTGTGAGGTCAGGCACTGATGTTTTACAAGAAGGCCTGGCTCGCAGTCTCTGCTCTAATTCATCCCAAAGGTGTTCTATCTGGTCAAGGGCGGGACTCTGTGCAGGCCAGTCAAGTTCCTGGATGAGCGAGTTTGGGGTGGAGGAACCTGACTGTCCTGACCTCAACCCGATAGAGCACCTTTGGGATGAATTAGTCCTTTGGGATGAGTCCACATCAGTGCCTGACCTCACAAATGCGCTTCTGGAAGAATGGTCAAACATTCCCATAGACACACTCCTAAACCTTGTGGACAGCCTTCCCAGAAGAGTTGAAGCTGTTATAGCTGCAAAGGGTGGGCCAACTCAATATTGAACCCTACAGACTAAGACTGGGATGTCATTAAAGTTCATGTGTGTGTAAAGGCAGGCGTCCCAATACTTTTGAATATATAGTGTGTGTGTGAATATATATATATATAAGTCCACTTCCTGGGACATAACATGACCATCCAGAAGACCCCAAAAAAAGGGGTTCCTCTGAAGGGAAACTTTTAAACCAATTACAGAAGGGGGGTGGGGGTGTGTTGGTTTATGAAAAGCAGAGTTCCGCTTTAATATCATTGCCTTGCCCAGTTGTCACACGGCTATGGTACCCATTCCACTCTTCACCCTCCATGACGGATTCCAGACCCCTCACAAAGGCTCAGTGTTTAGAGGCGGCCACTGCTATACAGAGAGCCGTTCCTATACACAGCTCCGAGTCTCATGCAGGAAGGAAGTAGTTTAATACCAAAACACAATTTTCATAGTGAAACTGACATTTACATGCACCTAAAAAATGTGTTTTTGTACAGCATAAAAAAATACAGTGTATATAAATATATATCTGTGTGTGTATAAAAAATGTTTTCCTTTAAGGTCAAGGTGCCACGTTCTGCATGCGCAGGCCGCCAGCCGTTTCCGGTGTTCTGGATGTATTAAATCTCAACGCTGCCACCGGAGAACAACCCACGGTAACAGAGATAGAAGCCCCAACTGAAAGAAATTTAGTTTGCTTCTGGATAATACATTTTTTTTTATTTTTAATAAAATTATTATTTAATAATTTTTAAAAATAAAATATTTATTATACACCTTTTTTTCATCCTTTGATGTATTTCAGTGCTGCTGATCTACTGGAGCCTCTCTCCAGCCACTTCCTGTCTACATGCCCCCCCCCCCCCTCAGCAATGGTTGCATGGCATCCCTCTGACATTCTTCGATATATGATCAATGTAGTTTCCAGTTGATCTCTTCCGATAGGAATAAATGATCAATAGTTGACTGGCCATTCGATCGATAGGCCACACACGGGGAAGCAGATTTTGATCAACAGATAAAATGTGATTGTAAGCTATCGATCACATCTCCGTTTCCACCATGTAATCTCATGATCTGATCGATTGAAATATGATAGGATTCATGAACAAAGTATGTCAGGCTTGGTTCACATGTATGTGATGGAGCATGCGTGCATCTAGGGCAGCCCATGCATTTCAATGCCCTGCCTTATGTGCAGGAAAAGAAGGCCTTGATCCTTTTCCAAAATTGCGCAGCTGGGAAAAACGCATGGTGCCGTGGGATATGAGAAAACATGTGCATTAGCAGATCACTGGGGGGGGTGCAATTAAGAAGTAATTGCACTGCTGCATGTCTACCAAAGGGCATCGCATTTCTGTGCCTATCAGGAAAGTGCGCAATTCTGCGCATGTTCCTGACCCGCACTAGTATGAACCTGGCCTCAGTGTTGCCGATTGATACAACACAATTAATAATTTTCTGCCCTGGCCAATCGGCTCAGTTTGATCAAATCAGATCTAAATCGAGTATAAAATGAGTGAAAGGGATGGCTATTTGATCAAATCAGATAATAAAATTGGAAGGTGTATTTATATTGCTTATATTTTTTTTAACAGTTAATTATATTTATTTTGGGCCTTAGGGCTGGTTCACACCACTGAAACGCACTCCAGACCCGTTCTGGATGCATGTCTGCATGCACTTTTTAACGTATTTTTTACATGTTCCAGTGCATTTCCGGGTGCATTCTAGATGCTTTTTTTTCCTCTTTTTTTTTTTCCCACTGTACTGAGGTCCGGTGCGTTATTGATGCGTTCAAGTGCATTTTGATGCCTTTTACCGCATGCCAGTACAGTCCAGTGCAGGAAAAATGCAGCATTTCCTACTTTTTTTTCTGGAACTGGAAAGCCCTGGAATTGGTGGTGTGAACTATGCCATTGGAAACCATATAACCTACTTTACATGCGTTTTTCATGCAGAAAAAAACGCACTGGACTGCATGTGGTGTGAACTGGACCTTATGGTGCATGCAACGCGTCACTGTGTCTGTTTTTTCTTTTTTCCAAAACTTTTTGTAACAATTAACCACTTCCCTAGCAGGTCAATTCTAGCATTTCTCTCCTGCTGTAGATGTAAATCATCATTTTTTTTGCTAGAAAATTACTCAGAATCCCCAAACATTTTATATGTATATATATATATATATATATATATATATATATATATATATTGTTTAAAAGAGACCCTAGGGAATAAAATGATGGTCCTTGCAATTTTTTATGTCATACGGTAGTTGTGCAGCAATTTTTTAAACACAATTTTTTGGGAAAAAATCCACTTTAATAAATTTGTTAATGCACAATACACAATATATAACCCAATTTTTTTGGCAAAAAAATATAAAAGACAATGTTACGCAGAGTAAATAGATACCTAACATGTTACACTTTAAAATTGCGCATGCTCATGGAATGGCGCCAAACAGGGACACCTGATTAGAAGAGACCCTAGAGAATAAAATGATGGTCCTTGCAACTTTTTATGTCATACGGTAGTTGTGCAGCAATTTTTCAAACACAATTTTTGGGGGAAAAAAATCCACTTTAATACATTTTTTAATGCAAAAAACACAATATATAACCCAATTTTTTTGGAAAAAAAATAAAAGACGATGTTACGCAGAGTAAATAGATACCTAACATGTTACACTTTAAAACTGCGCATGCTCATGGAATGGCGTCAAAGTACGGTAATTAAAAATCTCCATAGGCGACGCTTTAAACATTTTTACAGGTTACCAGCTTAGAGTTAGAGGAGATCTAGCGCTAGAAATATTGCTCTCGCTATACAGTTTGTGGCGATACTTTACGTGTGAACGGCGTTTACATATGCGGGCGTGTCCTTTGTATTTTTGTTGGGGTTTATTTATTTATTTATTTGAATCACTTTTATTCCTATTATAAGAAATGTAAACTTCCCTTATAATAGAAATAAGCATGACAGGTCCTCTTTATGGAGACATTTTGGGTCAAAAAAGCCCATTTTTGCAATGCACTGATGTTCGTTGTAAGGTGTTGCGTTGCAATCAATGCACCTGTACGGTGTGAAGCGGGGGCGATCGTTTTCTCTGTGTCCTTACATTGAGAAATGCAGATTAAGGCGCCCGGTGTGAACGGACAGAGAAGACCTGGCCATAGTCCGTCCGTTCCAGCGCTACGTTGAATGGAATCCATTTTGTTTCTAGCGGGGGGATGCTCTTGCAGCGACAAAGCGTTACTGTATACAATCTGCAATAAGCACTCGGTAAGTTCTGGCGCTCTTCCACCTGGCTGGGGCGGCCGAGTGTACCGCGAACAAGGCCGAGCCTCTTGGCAGACCCTCAATAATTTTTATTTTTTTCCAGTCCTAATAGTAACTGTAAATATGATTTCCTTTCATGAGTGAATTGTGGTTTCCCAAGGAGATAGAATTTTGTCACCTTTCATTGGCGGTTTTATCTGCCGGGATAAAAGGCGATTATTGTTTTAATTTTAATCTTGCATGCAAAGCCTGAGAGTTGCTAAACTTCTTTTTTTGCAGATGACAGACTTAGCTGACGTTAAAGGGGAACTCCAGGTATACAAATACCAAAAGTATTGTGACGCCTGCCTTTACACGCACATGAACTTTAATGACATCCCAGTCTTAGTCTGTAGGGTTCAATATTGAGTTGGCCCACCCTTTGCATCTATAACAGCTTCAACTCTTCTGGGAAGGCCGTCCACAAGGTTTAGGAGTGTGTCTATGGGAATGTTTGACCATTCTTCCAGAAAAGCATTTGTGAGGTCAGGCACTGATGTTGGACGAGAAGGCCTGGCTCGCAGTCTACGCTCTATTTCATCCTAAAGGTGTTCTATCAGGTTGAGGTCAGGACTCTGTGCAGGCCAGTCAAGTTCCTCCACCCCAAACTTGCTCATCCATGTCTTTATGGACTTTCCTTTGTGCACTGGTGCGCAGTCATGTTAGAACAGGAAGGGGACATCCCCAAACTGTTCCCACAAAGTTGGGAGCATGAAAATGTCCAAAATGTCTTGGTATGCTGACGCCTTAAGAGTTCCCTTCACTGGAACTAAGGGGCCAAGCCCAACCCCTGAAAAACAACCCCACACCATAATCCCCCCTCCACCAAATGATTTGGACCAGTGTACAAAGCAAGGTCCATAAAGACATGGATGAGCGAGTTTGGGGTGGAGGAACTTGACTGGCCTGCACAGAGTCCTGACCTCAAACTGATAGAACACCTTTGGAATGAATTTGAGTGGAGACTGCGAGCCAGGCCTTCTCGTCCAATATTTCATTTTTTAGTTATTAGTGTGTATAGCTAAGTGTGTCTTGGTATCAGAGTCCTGATATTCCCTGCATGATGGTGGACTGGAAGAAGGAGGAGCAGCGCTGGGAGCCAATCGGGCCCTGCTTCCCCTTCATTATCCAATCAGCAAGCTATGTTCAGGTCCCCTCTGGACAGAGAAAAGAACAGGCAGCACCGGGAGCCAATCAGACCCTGCTGACTACACTTGTGCTGACAGGTGGAGAGAGCAGAGTGAGCAGAGGGATGACTCCACAGAGTGCTGCTTCTCTTTTGGCTGGAAAAGGGAGAAACAGCAGCACTGGGAGCCAATTAGGCATTGCTGAATGCAAATGCCCTGAGAGGGGAGAGAACAAAGTGAGCAGAGGGATGACTCCCCAGTTTGCAGCCTCTCTTTCTTTGTCCAATCAGCAAGCTGAGTGTGGGGGAAGGGGTGGTTGGGTCCTCCCTGGACTGGGAAAGGAAGGGGCAGCCCTGGGAGCCAATCAGGCTCTGCTGACTGCCTGTCACCAGGAAGAAATCAGATTGAGCAGAGGGATGACTTCTCAGTGTGCTGCTTCCTTCTCCTTCATTATCCAATGAGAAAGTTGGGGGGTGTATTAAGGTCCTTACTGGAAAGGGACAAGAACAGGCAGCAAGGGTGGCATTCAGCCCCTTGTTAAATGCACACATCCAGAGGAGTAGAGAGGGCAGTGAGCAGAAGGATGACCCCTCAGTGTGCTGCTTCTCCTTCACCGTCTATTCAGCAAGCTTACGGTGTGTTTTTGTACTGCCTGGACTGGGAAAAGAAGGGGCAGCACCGGGAGCCAATTAGGTGTTGCTGAAAGCACATGTCCTGACGGGGAATAGAACAGAGTGAGCAGAGGTTTAACTCCACAGTGTGCTGCTTCTCCTTTATTGTCCAATCAGCAAGCTGGGGGTATGTTTGGGTTCTCCTGCAATGCTGAAACTGTAATGGCAGTGCTAGTTCTGACTACCCTGTTTCCCCCGAAAATAAGACCTAGCGTGATTGTCAGTGATGGCTGCAATATAAGCCCTACCCCCCAAATAAGCCCTACCCTGTTTCCCCGAAAATAAGCCCTACCCTGAAAATAAGACCTACAAGGACTTTAACTAGGGCTTATTTGGGGGGTAGGGCTTATATTGCAGCCATCACCGACAATCACGCTAGGTCTTATTTTGGGGGAAACAGGGTATGTGTTCTGGCAGGCATATGTGGCTCACCAGGTATATTAAATACGCAGCTTCAACAAGAACCACAAGCCTGGGATAAAGGTTGCTGAGGTTTTTTGCCAATATTGACTTCAAAAGTCGAGCTGAAACCCCTTCCTCACCCACTACTGGTCATCAAGGCTTCCGATCAAAATGAAGAACCAGAAGAGACACTTGAAATGTGAGAGGCATGAAATAATATTTCATTCAAAGGAGAACAAATATGCAGACTACCATTGCTGATGCCCTTTGAAAGCACTAGCTGCCTGGCCAGCAAGGTGACCCTTCAGTGCTTTCTGAGGATTATTCTGACTTCTCTGGCTGCATGCTTACTCTTAAGCAGAAACTCAGAAAATCTTGAAGTCAGTGCCAGCCAGGCAATCAGCATTTTCAGACAGAGGCCAGGTCAGGTCTCCTTTCAACCACAGCCCTGGTTGAAAGGAGACCTGTAGCAAACACAGAACATTGAGGTGTCTTGTTTATCGCTGACCTGCAATGCCCTTCTCACACAAATGCTTGGCGGCATTACCAGCTGCGCCCTGCTTTACTCTGCCCCTGCCAAGATCCTTCTTGTTTACACTTTTTCTTTATTTCCGGGAGTCGTATATTTTTTTTCTCACATGACGGCTATTCAAAGCCTTGTGCCTTGTGGACACTGCCGGTGAGATAATTGTCTAAGGCTCAATCACACACAAAGACCTAGGTGTGGAGCGCTAAAAACAATGCGACATGTCAGTCTGTGTGACGGGACAACTCCCAGAGCAATCAGCCAACGCTGACGTAATGGAGAGGTCACTGGCTCTACTTCCCGGGTGCTGCCAACGCATTGCAGAAAAACTTACTGTCCAAGATCCCCACGATGGGGCTCAATGAGGTCAGAACCGGCTGATAAAGGGGAACTATACTTAAAGTGGAACTTTACCAAAAAAAAAAAAATGTGCAAGTCCAAGCTTGTTGCCTTCACCCTGTCAAAGTCTATGGCAGGCTGAAATATGCTGCAGATGGACGGGACTGAATGCTGTACTCGAGTTTAGGGTCCTGTGCGTTTAGGAATGAATGTCCAGGGCATGTGCAAGGGGGCTTTAAAACTGAGCTCTGATGCTCTGTACACACGACCGGTTTTGCCGTCGGAATAAACTCTGAAGGTTTTTCCGAGGGAATTCCGCTCAAGCTGTCTTGCATACACACGGTCACACCAAATTCCGACCGTCAAGAACGCAGTGACGTACAACACGTACAACAGGACAACATGTACAACGTCTCGTACTGGCTTCAGAGCATGCGTCATTTTTGGTACGTCGGAACAGCAAACAGACGAGCAGTTTCCCCGATAGGAATTTGTTCCATCGGAAAAATATAGAACATGTTCTCTATCTAAGTCTGAATTTTCGACGTAAAAAGTCTGATGGGGTATACACATGGTAGGAATAATGGATGATAAGCTCCCAACGGACTTTTTCTGTCGGAAATTCCGACCATGTGTACGGGGCATTCGATTTAAAATAAATACTGCATGCCGTGGGACCCCCAACTGCACGGCAAGGGTTAAAGTTTAGGGGTAGAAAAATAAGGTGTGATACTTACCTCATCCCTCACTCTCACCGGATTCAGCACCATCAAACTCTCGTCTTCTGTCGCGCAGGTAAGGCTGGTTCCTGCTGAACTGGCCAAATTCCCATCAGTATGTGGTCTGGTTACATTATCCATTATATACAGCACAGTGGATAGCATGTCTGCCTGGCAGCACTAGGGTCCATGAATGCCAACATGAACTGTGACATACTGAAGCACAGCATGATCCCCTCCCTTTGGAGACTGTGCCGCAGGGCAGTATTCCAACATGATAACGACTCCAAACACACCTCCAAGATGACCACTGCCTTGCTAAAGAAGCTGAGGGTAAAGGTGATGGACTGGCCAAGCATGTCTCCAGACCTAAACTCTATTGAGCATCTGTGGGGTATCCTCAAACAGAAGGTGGAGGAGCGCAAGGTCTCTAACATCCACCAGCACAGTGATGTCGTCATGGAGGAGTGGAAGAGGACTTCAGTGGCAACCTGTGAAACTCTGGTGAACTCCATGCCCAAGATGGTTAGGGCAGTGCTGGAAAATAATGGTGGCCACCACGTTTTCACTTAGGGGTGTACTCACTTTTGTGGTCAGCGGTTTAGACATTAATGGCTGTGTGTTGAGTTATTTTGAGGGGACAGCAAATTTACACTGTTACAAGCTGTACACTCACTACTTTACATTGTAGCAAAGTGTCATTTCTTCAGTGTTGTCACATGAAAAGATAGAAGAAAATATTTACAAACATGTGAGGGGAGAGATACTGTATATATATATATATATATTTTATTATACAATATTTATATAGCGCCAACAGTTTACGTAGCGCTTTACAACTTGAGGGTAGACAGTACAAATACAATACAATTTGATACATATATATATATATATATATATATATATATATATATATATATATATATATATACACACGCACACACACACACTGTATACAGTATATAGAAATTAAATAATTATAATATTAATATATTTTTTATATAAATATTTTAATATAATAACTTGCATATCTGGTAACATTTCTACATCTCTCTAATATCTGTCTGTTAATAGACAAATATTTTCTTTTTCTTTTTTATATAGTACCTAATCATTTTTCCTTTAATACAGTATAATAATAGTATAATAATAGTAATAATGATTATATTAATATTATATCTATTTGTATAGCTACACCTCTCCCTCTCTCCCTCTATATATAAATAAATAAATAAAAAGAATATATATATATATATATATATATATATATACACACACATATATATTTTTTTTAATACATTTTTTAGATTTTTATATATATATATATTTTTTTTAAATATACTAACAATATAAAAATACTATAAAAATAATGATATATCTATTAATATGACTACAACACTTTATTTCATATAGTGCAATTGGGGGGGTGAAGAAAATACTGTAGAATGTACCCAAACAACACTGCCCCTTCTAAGCCGAGATCAGGGCACTTGGTCCTGTGATATACACCATCATTCGGGAAGAGTTTAAGACTTCTGGGGCAGTTATTTTTGGACCTTCCTCTACCTGTCCTGGACACATGATTTGCCCCTTGAGAAATGGCCGCATTCTTCTCAGAATGAGAATTTTAGTTTTTTTCCCTTTCTGTCGGGAATTTGAAGCAAGGATGGGGCCTTTCCATGCAACAGTCTCTGCTCTGTGACTTCCCCCCCGAAGGGTCTGCGAGCTGAAATAGACCCTTTCCGTGACAGCTCATAGATTTCAAGTGTCAGAGTCTATCCTTGGCTAGCAGTCCTTAAGCTTCCAAGGCTCGCTCCACAGCTGCGGAGGAGATATAGTAAGCTACTGTATGCTATTATGAAACCGAGGCCTCTGAGCCGCTTCCAAGTTGCAGACAAGCGAGTTATTCTTTGGCCTGTTTTCTTTGGCTGGGCGCGGGCTGCACAGAATGAATCAAATCGTATTAACTTTCAGGAGGGAAGCGTGTGGTCGAGAGGAGCTGTTTGCGGCTAGATGGTGCAGATAGGGGCCGGCGGGTCACGGCGAGCGTTCTGCGGTCCTGACACGCTGCTGGGCCCCCGAGCTGGGGGCCGCTGAACCTTAACCGCCGCTTTATGTTTTCGGGCTGAGACACAGAAAAAAATAAATAAAATGCCGCAACGGCAACAGGAAAAGCGGTGCTGGGCTTAAGAAACTCCGAAACCACAGGCATCTTTACAATGGAAAACAAGGCTTAGGATGGGTAATAGAGTCTGGGCTTTATTTTAATGGTGGGGGGGGGCATACAAAACACTCGTACATGATCTGGTTACAGGCCTTTAGCATATAAACCAGCCAAGCCAAAAAGAAATAACATGCGTGTGCTAAAAGAAACATTCTGGGCTTCCGTTACTAGTGAAAAGTCAATGCACAGCAAAAGACGGTCGCTTAAGGCTAAAGTTTAATCAGCTTAGATTTGGCCTTCCCTCTTCATCAACAATAAAACCTGTTTTCATTACCCTATTTTAGGTCCAGTGATGTCATCACAGTGATGTCATCACTGGGTCTCTGTGCTTCTCTATGCAACGGCCAATACTACAATAGGCTTCCTCCCAACCCTCCTCCAATGCAGAAGGTAGAGGTCAATGAGGGACCTTTAATGTGCCAGAAAGAGAACATACACTGATATATCAATGAAAAAAAAAATCTCCAACATCTTTATTACATTAATTAAAAACTTTAGGTCATGGTTACCATATGTAGTTGTGCTTAACTGGTGCATGTATGTAGCTCCAGTGTGGCATAACGGATCAATGCGTTTCACGATAGTCTTCAGGATCCACATCTTTATATTTGCAACCAAAATTTATCTATAGAAATTCTGGAGGGGCACAATCCACGCACTTGGGACAAAAAGTGATGCCACCCCTAATGTCTAAGGCTCCGGTCACATATATGCTTTTTGAACCGCATCCGATTCGCATGAGATGTGAACCAAACTGGCTTTCTATGGAGCCGGTTCACATATCTGCGATGTGGCAGTGCAAATTGAGTGGCAGTCCTGTGCGCTTTCTGGGCGAACTCCAGGCTCATTGCCTTCTATGGGAACGCTTCTGAATCGCATATGTCATCAGTTTTGAACACAAATTGAGAAAAGAAACAGCGTGATGAGCCCCCTTACCCCAAAGCACCCCCCATGTTGAGGGCATGTGGCCTGGTATGGTTCAGGAGCGGGGGGGGGGGGGGGGGGGGGCACTTGATTGCCCCCCCCCCCTTCCTGCCAGGCTAGATGCTCAGATGAGGGTCTTTTTTTTAAATGTTGGAGTTGGGTTCCTCTCAAAATCCATACCTAAGGGTCTGGTATGAATTTGGGGGGTGGAACCCCACGCCGTTTTGTTGTTGTGGCCTGGGGTTTCCTTAAAAATTTATACCTGGTATAGACTGGGAAAGGAGGGGGCCCTACGCTGTTTCCTTTCTCAAACTTTATTGCAGGCAATTCTTTGCTTTACATTCAGCTGTCAGCGGGGGAACCCGCTGACAGTTGATGAGTCATCAGTTGTTAGACCCGTTTCACACTGAGGCGGTTCTCAGGCATTTTAGTGCTAGAAATAGTGCCTGTAAAGTGCCTGAAAAACGCCTCCCATTCATTTCAGTGTGACTTTTCACACTGGGGCGGTGTGCTTGCGGGACGTTAGGAAAAATCCTGCAAGCAGCATCTTTGGGGCAGTTTGGAAGCGCTGTATATAGCGCTCCCAAAACGCCCTGCCCATTGAAATGAATGGGCAACGCTTCCAAAGCACCTGAAAAGTGGCCGTCGGCTCTGAAAAGTTGCATCTGAACCGCATCTGAAATCGCAGCTGAGCCGCTGAACAGCTATTTTGTTATCTGTTTTTAGCTGTTTAGCTGTCAGTAAAAACTGACCTAAAATTCGGACCACGTATGTGTGAACTGAGCCTAAGATAGTGGAACCAAATTCTAGAAGTATTAGGTCGGAGGCATGCCTCGCAGTCTAACAGTGCCCACAAAAATGCCATAAAAAGATAACGGCCCATACTTGTCTACACTCCCCGGGGTCCCCTTGGTCTCATCTCGTCACTTTACACCTCTCTTAATGGTAAATCGTCTTTATCAACCCTTTCCTATGTGACACAATGGGAGCGAGATCTTGGATCGAGTATTGAGGGGGAGGACTGGAGTAAAGCCTGGACAACAATAGCAAAATGTTCATTCAACATTGCCACCCTCGAGGCTGCTTATAAAGTGCTCCTGGGGTGGTACTGGGTCCCGGCTAGTCTTGCCCACACTTATCCTGGAAGCAGCGATGGATGTTTTCCGAATCGTGGTCAGCGTGGGGACATCCTACATATATGGTGGTCCTGCCCACGTTTGATCGGCTTCTGGTCCAGAGTCTTTGGCCTATTGCAGACTTTATTCCATGTGACGGTCCGAAAGGATGCCCGGCTGGCTCTCTTGCATTGCCCTATACCAGGCCTCTTTGCACCCCAGCAGAAATTGGCCTCATACCTTTTTATTTCTGCCAAGCAGACCATCGCCCATGCCTGGAAGACCCCAGCTGTTACCTTCCAGGGGGTGAAAATCAGAATGACCGCTCTGATGGTTAATGAGAAGATGTCCAGTATATTGAGGGACTTGCATGCAAAATTCTTGAAAATCTGGGAACCGTGGATAAGTTATTCTTTCCCGTCCCTGCCCCCCAATTAGCTATGGTCAACTTTAAAGCTTGCTTACATGGGTCCCGCGTCTGTGGTGCTCGCCCTCTCCTGGGGCCGCTCTCCTTTTCTTTCTCTCTCTTTTCTTCTCTTTCCCTGTTGTCTCCTTTTCTCCCTTCATTCTTGATATGAAGGCTATCATTACAGATTGCTGTTCTCCAAGGAGTAGAGTTTTATAGCCTGTGATATCTACCCAATACCTAACTTGGTCCTCTATGGTCCTGGTTTTTTGTTATGTTATGCAGTACACGTTCATACGCTGTTTCTTCACATGCTTGTCTGAAGATGCCCCTGTGTGGGCAAACCATGGCATGCTATGATTCTTGAAACTTTAATAAGAATATTGAAACAGAAAAGATAACGGCCAACAAATATATAGGACGTACAGTAGCTATCTGAGGGGTTTGGTAAGTCCCACCCAGCCTCAGCATTGAGTATCAGGTCCACAAACACTACCACATTGCCTCTTGTAATGGCGTCCCAGCCAGTCAGTTCACATTGCTCTAACATGTTTCAGGCGCTGGAAGCTAAGGGTGCACTTAAATAGGGTACACAAAGAGGGGCATATGGAAGACACCGTGATGTTTCTTGGGCCGAGCTGTAAGCCCCAACCAATGAACACTGGAGAGTCTCCCCAGGGTTGCAGCAGTGTATGAATCACAAGACTGACTGAACAGAATTACAAACCCCGAGGCAGGTAAACACTTGGCACAAATTATTATATAAATTATATATTTTGCTGCTGCCGGATCTGCTTTAAATATTGTGCTTGATTAAAACAAATACCTACCAGCCCGATATGAGATATCATAAACAATGGATCAAGTAGCATGTCAAAATCCCACATTATCTGCTGTTTGCGTCACCGATAAGTACCGTGCAATCTTGTAAGATCGGGTAACACGCTGCCATTAATTTCAACGTATTCTTTCTCATTCTTTATCTCCGATGCCTGAAGGAAAACTTTGGTCAGCTGCAATGAGTAGCAACTGTGATGAGATAAAACCTTTCCCTACTTTCATTTCAATAGTAAAGCAGCAAATTATCAAACCAAGTCCCCGACACCCTCACGCACCCCATCTAGAGCTGCCTTCTCCTTGGCTGCAACTTACAGAGGGGATGGTGCTGTTACATTGCAGGTGAAGAGCTTTTTCTAGATTTCATTTGGTCAAGGTGGGGGATGGGAGTTGTGGCTGAGCTGCTTCTAGAACAACTTGGATGACTAAAGTGCTTCTGTGGTGAATTTAGACAATACATTGCTCTAAGATACCCACAGAGGTTAGTGGGCCCTAAAAGTTTACTTACCAGTTCTCAATTCTTTGATAGCCATAGTTTGGCCATAGGTCCAATTGAAACAGGAGATATCAGAAGTGAGAACCCCTTAGTCCCTTAAATGGGCCCCTAAAGTTTTCTGCTAAATACTTCACTGGCCATAGTCTGGCCACAGGTTCACTTGAAACAGAAGGTATCAATAGAAGTGGGAATCTCCCAGGTCCCTCAAAGTTTTCTTACAGCATCTAAATACTTCAGTGGCCATAGTTGGGCCACAGGTCCATTTAAAGCAGAAGGTATCAAGAGAAGTGGGAACCCTCTGGGTTCCTCAAAGGGCCCTAAATGAGCCCTCAAAGTTTTCTTACAGCTTCTAAATACTTCAATGGCCATAGTCTGGTCCCGGGTCCGCTTGAGGCAGAAGGTATCAGGAGAAGTGGGACCCCTCAGGTCCCTCAAAGGGCCCTAAATGAACCCTCAAAATGTCCTTACTGCTTCTAAATACCTCAATGGCTGTAGTCTGGCCACAGGTCTTTTTGAAGCAGATGGTATCAGGAGAAGTGGGAACCCCTCCAGATCCCCCAAAGAGTCCTAAATAGGCCCTATAAATTTTCTTACTAGTTCTAAATACTTCAATGGCCATAGTCTGACCACAAGTCCACTTGAAGCAGAAGGTATCGGGGGAAGTGGGAATCCCTCAGGTCCCTCAAAGGGCCCTCAAAATTTTCTTACCACTTCTAGTCAGGCCATAGGTCCTCTTGAAGTAGAAAGTATCAGAAGAAGTGGGAAACCCCCAAGTCCCTCAAAGTTTTCTTGCCACATCTAAATACTTCAATGGCCATAGTCAGGCCCCAGGTTCACCTGAAGCAGAAGGTAACAGGAGAAGTGGGAACCCCACAGGTCCATCAATGGGCCCTCAAGGTTTTCTTACTGCTTCTAAATACTTTAATGGCCATAGTCTGGTCACAGGTCTGCTTGCAGCGGAAGGTATCAGGCGAAGTGGGAACCCACCAGGTCCCTCAAAGGGCCCTCATAGTTTTCTTGCCACTTCTAAATAATTCAAAGGCCATAGCCGGGCTACAGGTCCACTTAAAGCAGAAGGTATCAGGAGAAGTGGGAACAGCCCAGGTCTGGCAGAGGAACATCCTAACTTTCAAGGAGGACGGGAACAGAGCCAGGATTGGCAGTAGAAAGATTTTGGCATATTGGCCCCTAAAATACATAAAACGCAAGCAGAACCGACCTTTACCAACCATTAAAATATCTCTTCTGGGTGAATTGATCCTTTAACGCCAATAAAAAAAAGTTCCTCTTGGAGCTTGTGGAAACATCTATATAAAAGCCCTCCCACCCGTTACAGTAAAAGCACTTATTTTTTTTTTCCACATATAACGCTCCCCTGATGCCTGTTTTACCAAAGTACATTCCGCTGCTCTATTAAGGAGGATTAAAAGATAATATATATGATGACGCGGAGCAGTCAGCACACCACTTGGACGGGAGCCCCAAGTCCAATCTGCATTTGCCGTTTGACTCACCCACTAAGCAGTGAGAAGTTACGGCACAGAACGATGCCCGCTATCGCTGCCAGCCGTGGAAATTGTGGTTTTGGAAAATAGGCTGTTTTTGTGTTAGGATTTTACAAATGTAAAAAAAAAACAAAACAAAAAAAACGTTCTGGAGCCGCAGATCAGAGAGCAGTTAAGGTTGCCGACACGGATTCCCAGTCAGTTATTACATTAGATTAGAGGCTGCCGCGGGCGCAGCATAAAATTAACATTCCAACAGCTTTCTCTGAAGTTTTTCATGTCTTTTGGTTCTGAAGCATCTCTGATCAGGAAACCATAGACAGGAGAATCGATCGTTCCATACATGGCTACAGCCTGCGAAAAAATCAATTAACTGCGCGCTAAATGGCCTGGATGGAGGAATCTTCACCGACCGCGGCACTGGCAACTCCCCATACAGTAGTGCTGCTGAACAGTGATGGCATCTGATAGGACGCAGTCAACGTTCGGCCAATAATTTTCCACCCTTTTCAATTGTTGAGTCCAGTGGTGCTTTTTTTATGGAATTCAGTGCACCCCAACGCACAGTAGTGCCTTACCGCATGTTGTGGTCCACTGCACGTTGGCTATAAAGCCTCACGCAAACTGGGCATCAAAAACGCAATTTTTAAGGGCGTTTGACTTTTTCTTTCTTGTCTCTAAACTCCCCTCTATGTTAGTCTATGTGGCCATGCACACATAGACGTTTACAGGCAGAAAACCCCAGTGCCAGTGTTTCGACGTTTTGACGCAATAAAAGCCCAATTCACCTAAACAGGTCTAAACGCAGGTCTTAAGCACTTGGTGCATTGAGCGTTCATTCGTTCCAGGGGCCAGAATCAATTAATATTCTGGCCAATGGAATGAACCAACGCCCAGATGCTTGACAAGCCTAAATGCATTTGCAAAACACAGCTTTAGGTGCTTTAACGCACCTAAAAAACGTCCTGCGTGCATGAGGCCTTTAAAGTGGTTTTAAAATCTTACATATACCCAGTGAAGTGACTGTCCTCGGGTGATACACAGAGAGGAAACAAATGCTCCTACATAAGTTGTACCTGTTTATCTGCAGCATTCTCTTCTCTACCCCGTTCAAAGTCCGGAATTTATAAAGCTCGTTTGAGTTTTCAGAAACACCAGGGGGCAGACAGCTGAATTTCACTCTGCAGAGCTCAGTGTGGAGAGCTCTGAGAGCTTATATTATACACCCCCCCCCCACTTTCACACAGGACACAGGAACAGAGCTGAGAATGCCAATCACGGGGTGCGTGCTGGAGCACCCTCCCATCACCATTTTTCTCTTGGTGTCAGGAAAACTTGTCAGAAGTGATTCATGCTGATAGCAGAGGAATGAAGCAGTAGACAGAAATGACACTTAGTGTTCTGGATTGAGACAAGTACACACTATAGAGGGATATGCTTTGTTCATATTTAATGTCTGAGAATTACAACCACTTTAAGAATGAAAGGCACTGCACCACCCCAATGCACAACACGTGCAATTTTGTGCTTTGCGGCAACACTCATGCAAATGTGCGCATTCACACAGCGCAAAAGTGTGAACCCATTTGATAAATAGCTTGAAATAGCTTGCTATACTGGTTTTATGGAGCTGAGACTCATTAAGCAAAAGAGCTGGCAATTCCAAAATCCATAAGAACCTCTTTATTGCTTATGGTGGAGAGTTAAAAAAGAGCTAACGCGTTTCGGCAGATGGCTGTGATCACAACCCTGAGCTGAGAGACATGGTTGACAGGCTGAAGTCTGAAAGTTGCTCTCCTGTTAACTGACTGACCTCATGATATTAACCACTTCCCGACTGGCTCACATACATATACGCCGGGCAGGTTGGCCCTCCTGCGTGAATCGCCCGTATATGTGCAGCAGCTCCTTTAAGAGCCATAGCAGGTGCGCGCGATCGCAGGGACCCAATGCGCGTGGCCGGCGGGGTCGATCGCTGCCGGCCACCCGCGATCACGGGCATGAGAGCCAGAATGGGGATTTGTGTAAGTAAACACACAAATCCCTGTTCTGACAGGGGAGGAGAGACATATCGTGTGTTTCTACTAAGTAGGAACAGCAATCTGGCTCCTCCTCTAGTATGTCCCATTCCCTCAGAGTTAGAAACACACACACTGAGGAAACGCACTTAACCCCTTGATCGACCCCTGGTGTTAACCCCTTCCCTGCCAGTGACATTTATGTAGTAATCAGTGCATTTTTATAGCACCGATCGCTGTATAAATTTCACTGGTCCCAAAAAAGTGTCAAAAGTGTCCGATCTGTCCGCCGCAATGTTGCAGTCCCCCTAAAAATCGCAGATCACCACCATTACTACTACTAAAAAAAAAATTCCAGAGATCAATTCCCTATTTTGTAGACGCTATAACTTTTGCACAAACAAATCAATATACGCTTATTGTGATTTTTTGTTACCAAAAATATGCAGAAGAATACATATTGGCCTAAACTGATGAAAACATTCATTTTTTTACATTTTTTTTTTTGGATACTTACTATAGCAAAAAGTGAAAAATATTGTTTTTTTTTTCAAAATTGTCGCTCTTTTTTGTTAATAGCGCAAAAAATAAAAGACGCAGAGATGAGCAAATACCCCCAAAAGAAAGCTCTATTTGTGGGAAAAAATTAGTTTGGGTACAACGTCGCACAATTATCAGTTAAAGCGACGCAGTGCCGTATCGCAAAAAATGGCCTGGTCATTAAGGGGGGAAAATCCTTCCGGGGCTGAAGTGGTTAATAAATACACTCTGTCCCCCAGGTCCTGAGTGTGCACAGCAGCATAAAATAACAGAACTTGAAGCCTCTAAGGCCGGGGTAGGCAACCTTGGCCCTCCAGCTGTTTTGAAACTACAAGTCCCATAAGACACTGCAAGACCCTGACAACCACAGTCATGACTCCTAGAGGCAGAGGCATGATGGGATTTGTAGTTTCATCACAGCTGGAGGGCCGAGGTTGCGGACCCCTGCTCTAAGGCTATGTGTAGACGTGCATCTAACATGATGTGCCTCTGCAAAGCGATCCATGGTGAGGAGGCAATATGATGCGTTATCACCACCTGTTTAAAGCTGGCCATAGACGGTTGGAATCTCAGCCAGTTCAGCAGGAACCGGCTGAGATTCCAACCATGTATGGGCAGGTTGAATGTACCCAAGCTGATCGATCGATCAACTTGGGTACAACCAGCCTGTCAAATTTTACATGCGATTATCACTATCGCTGTTATAGGCGCTAGCAGTAATCACTTTGTCCTGCTTCCCCACCCCCCCCACCGGGTGAACACATGGCTCCACGGGGGGATTTCCCCATCAACACTGGCTGTGTTGATAGGGGAATCAAGCGATTTTCTTTCCTGCAACCACGTACATAAGCTCCATATGTGGCCAGCCTAACTCTTTAAATGGTTGTGGGACATTTATGGAGTCTCCCCATTCACTTGAATTGGTTGCGCACAGTGGCGGTTCTACCCACTGATTGCAACGGGGGGATTAATTTTCTCCGTAAGCAGGAAATAAAGCAATGTTAATGCCCCCCCCCCCACCCAACAGTAAGTCTAAAGAAAGCCCCTTTGGACTCATTCCCACTTGTGTTGGATGAACTATATAAACATGGGGGACATAGAAAACATTTTTTTTTTCTATGTGCCCTGTTCACCCCACAACGCTGAATGTGATGCGCAGTGCATTGCAATCTTGAAAAAAATGCAGCACGTCTGCATTTTTCTGCATCACACTGGATGGCACTGTGTCATGTGTCACTGCCAGAGCGCCATGAATGAAGTGTCACTACGTGATGCTTCAAATAAAGTTGAAAAAGAAAACAAGAAGGGTGAAAAGTGCATCACACCGCCCCCTGCTGGAGCCAACATGCACTACCCTGCTTGGTAAACTGCTGCATTTTACCATTCAAGCTAGTGGGAACCTACGGGGCTTTCATACTGGTATGCACACTCATGGGCCACAGAGTAGCCTCATGTCCTCCCAGGGGGTCCTGTATTTTATTATGATCCACAATATTCATACGTCATCGAGTCACCAATTCACGGCATTCATTTGAGTGTAAAAGTTCCTCTTCCTGGTCATGAATCATAAGCTGCTCCCTTGCCTACATCACAAGGTCTGAGGTTATCTGGAGCATTGTGGACGTTACACATCATTAGAGCTTGCAGAGACAATGAGCACATGTACAAATATACTTACAAACTATATATAGAATCTTTTTTTTTTTCACTTTTTTTATTATATGTATATATATATATATATATATATATATATATATATATAAATGAACAAACAC
The DNA here is from genome assembly GCF_042186555.1 of Aquarana catesbeiana. Classification (NCBI taxonomy): domain Eukaryota; kingdom Metazoa; phylum Chordata; class Amphibia; order Anura; family Ranidae; genus Aquarana; species Aquarana catesbeiana. The sequence continues at coordinate 755,877,311 of NC_133325.1, forward strand.
TGATAAGAACGATTGCACTGAACTGATCCCCTTCACACGTATCTAAAGCACAATAAAAAGTCTGCAGTTTCCTTTAAGCCTTTGTAGTCAGATATCATCTTCAGGATCAGAAAACGGGAGTCTCGGCGTAGCCGCACAACACCAGGACTGAAGGAACAGCTGCGTGGAGAATGAGATTTTTCCTGCTATGCCGGGGCCATTGTCCCTGCTGGAGAAGAGCTTTCCTCCTGTGATCGGAGTGTCTCTTTAAACTCTCCTGTAGGTAAAGCACTCAGAGCGGATTAGTGATCTGCTCCTGTCTGTACTGCTCTTTTCTTCTTTTTTTTTTTTGTTATTGTTCACTCTCTATAGGACGTACATGTAGTCATTAAACGCACAGTAATTGCTTAAAGGTGAAATGAAAGAACAGGTTCTGCTGCCACCCACATAGACGGCGGTGCTCTCCGGTTACCTGTGTGCCGTCACTGAGTCACCGGCATACCGCTGGGATTGATCAGAGCTGTGTCACTTCCCCTACGAGGGCGTCAGGGCCAAAACTCCCACCTGTGCTAGCCGTGCCGGCCCAGGGAGTTCCCTTATCTAACCCCTTAAAGCCAAACTCCCAAATTTATGTAAAAAAAAAAAAAATCCCTTGCCGTTAACCCCCTCCTCCCCACCACAAAGGTCAAAGCAGTATGAACCCAAAAGCAAACATTTATTGTAACGCAGATCAACAATTCTTAGATGTGATGGCTGCATTCATTTTCTTTTTTTTTTTGGAAGCAAACACTGCACCCACAGCCACCCCACCTGCACAAAACCCCCCACGCCCCCCCCCCCCCCCCTCCGTCGGTCAGCCCCGCACTTACCTGGCCAAGTGGGCGGCGGCTTCTCACGCGTCTCCTGACGGCGGCCATGCGTCTCCTTCCTCCTCCTCCTGGGCGACCAATAGGTCCGCCTGTCCTTTCAGCCAATTGGGTGACGGGTCGCTTCCTGATTGGCCGAGAGGAGAATCGGTGTGACAATAGCAGATATTCATTTGCTATTGTCACACAACTGGGTGGGCTCAGGCGGGGCTGGCCCAAGACATTGTGCCTTCTGGGTCCAAGAATGAAATGCTGCCCCCCTCCCCCCCCCCAAAAAAAAAAAAAAAAAACACCCACCAAAAGGTCCCCACATCCATTATTTTATAGCATGTCAATTAAAACTAAAATAAAATTTATCAGGAAGTCAGATTTACACGCAACATTACCTTGTCTATATGCAAAATTATATGACATACCATTATGTTCAATTCCAAGGGGCGGGCTAGGGCAGTATAGGGGCAGCCTAGGGCAGTATAGGGGCAGGCTGGGGTAGTATAGGGGCAGGCTGGGGTAGTATATGGACAGGCTAAGTCAGTATAGGGGCAGGCTCGGGCAATATATAGACAGGCTAGGGTAGTATATGGACAGGCTAAGTCAGTATAGGGGCAGGCTCGGGCAGTATATAGACAGGCTAGGGTAGTATATGGACAGGCTAAGGTAGTATATAGTCAGGCTAGGGTAGTATATGGACAGGCTAGGGTAGTATATGGACAGGCTAGGGCAGCGTATAGACAGGCTAGGGTAGTATATGGACAGGCTAGGGTAGTATATGGACAGGCTAGGGTAGTATCGGGGCAGGCGGAGCGGCCTGGGGGCAGTTATGGTGACACACAAAAAAAAAAAATTGGTCATCAATTTGCTGAGAGGCAGAGAGAAGAGAAGGAGAGGCGGCCATGGTTCAATATTCTGCCCCACTCAAAGTGCTGCCTGGGTCCAATGGACCCACTGGGACCCATGGTAGGGCCGGCCCTAGGCTCAGGGCACAGTGAAAAAAAAAATCCCCCATTTGGAATCCATGTGTCCGGCACCCCGCATGTAGATTAGGGAGCCAGACGCATGGATAAGGGGGCCTAATGGATGGGCCGCCACTGGTGCTTACAATGATCAGCTTTTATTTCGTTATGTAAAAGTTTTTTTCCCAAAAGGAACACAGCTTTTAGTTGTAATTACATATAAAGTATTAGATGGAGTTCAGCTTAAATTTATTAGTGTATCTAAATCTGCTAGTACATCTAACACTCCCCTCCCCCAGACTGTCAATGCTGCTGTCCAAAGTGCCCCCTGTGCTCCCTCATCCAGAGTGGGGGGCACCAGATTCTGAGAGGTCCAGTTTTAGTAAATCTCCGCCACTGTGTCTAAGAAGGAGCAGTGTTGTCACCCTGAGGAGCCAAGTGTGTTAGGACTAGAGAACACCCCCCCCCTCTCCCCATCTCAATAATAGAGGTGGGAGGTGTTCTGTAGTGCACAGAGAAATCTGGGAACAATGTAACTGATAACAGTACAGTACAGGTATCTCACATATCTATCAGGAAAGATTTTTTCTTTTCTTTTTTTTTGCTATTGGGGCTATTTCTTCACTTCCTGTGTGGTCACCATCACAGGAAGTGAAGGGAAATCTCTCCAACAGACAATAAAAAGTGATTTTAATTAGTTGCAATAACTGGAAAGGGTCTTATTATGTCTGAAAAATGCCGTCTATATCAACTAATCACAATTCTCATTCTATTTCAACCCTGTAGAGCAGGCGACAAATATTCTACTTGGCTTTTCACACACCGTCACCAAAGTGAGGATGAGCAAGAAAGAGCTGGAAGGGGGTCTAACCCCTCCCTTCTCCACCCAAAAGGAAACAAGTTCTGGGTGGAGTTGCACTTTAAACTTTGCAGAACTCCAAAATCTTCTATTGAATTTCAACGACAATAAATCACCTGCGCAAACAGTTTGTGTTCTTAGTGGATTTACATTCGCTTTTCAGCTCGCTGGGTAATCATTAACTGAATATTTATTTATGTTTAAGTCGCAGCGGTGTCAGTTAGACTGATGTAAAGGAACACAAGAAAAGAAGACAATAGCTGATAGCAGAATCAGTTCTGAACCATTGCCGACAAACACCAGCAGCAGCCAGGACGGCGGAATCTTGGCAGCGCCGGCAAACGACTATGGGAAGGATGTGAGATTCCAGGCAGATGGACGGACAACTAAAGATTTGAGATTTCCCTATACTTTCCATCCAGGTGACAAGAATCAGAACAAGTAGAAGGGTGAATCTCTCCATTAGGGGGTCTGTCTGGCAGTGGAGGGGATCTGATCTTTCACTGCTGCTGTTTCACTTTCACTTACAGGTACCCTCCTCACCCCTACTATTTAAAGTGGTTGTAAACCCTTATGCCGCGTACACACGGTCGGACTTTTCGGCTACAAAAGTCCGACAGCCCGTCCGACAGACTTTCAACGGACTTTTGGCGGATTTGCGGCAGACTTTCTAACGAACGGACTTGCCTACATACGATCACACAAAAGTCCGACGGATTCGTACGTGATGACGTACACCGGACTAAAATAAGGAAGTTGATAGCCAGTAGCCAATAGCTGCCCTAGCGTGGGTTTTTGTCCATCGGACTAGCATACAGACGAGCGGATTTCTGGGTCCGGCCGAGTTACGACGTAAAGATTTGAAGCATGTTTCAAATCTAAAGTCTGTCAGATTTGCAGCTGGAAAAGTCAGCTGAAAGTCCGGGGAAGCTCACACACGATCGGATTGTCAGCCGGATTTGGTCCGTCGGCGTCCGTCGGACTTTTGTAGACGAAAAGTCCGACCGTGTGTACGCGGCATTACATGTACTCACTGAATTACAGAGCTGATTACAGAGCTGCAATCATTTGCACCTTTTATATCTAACTGGAGTTCAAATTTGGGGCTCATTCACACTTGTGCGTTGCAGTAACCCACACTGAAATGTATGTGTTACTGTGCATTGCCACAATGCATGCCAACATACCTGCTTTAAGTGTTGTGCGTTGTGGTGCCATTCATTGTGAATGACACCCCAAAGCACTGTACAGTAGAGCAGTGGTTCTCAACCACCGAGCTGTGGCCCACTGCCAAGATGTGGCCTTCTTCCTACTGTGCCTCCACAGTGCCCCCTAACCTCCCAGGCCCCCGCAGCCTCCAGTGCCCTCTAACCTCCCACAGTGCTCCCAGGCCCCGCAGCCTCCAGTTCCCTCTAACCTCCCACAGTGCTCTGGCCCCCGCAGCCTCCAGTGCCCCCTAACCTCCCACAGTGCTCCCAGGCCCCCGCAGCCTCCAGTGCCCCTTAACCTCCCACAGTGCTCCCAGGCTCTATCAGCCTCCACAGTGCCCCCTAACCTCCCACAGTGCTCCCAGGCCCCCGCAGCCCCCACAGTGCTCCCAGGCCCCCGCAGCATCCACAGTGCCCCCTAACCTCCCACAGTGCACCCAGGCTTAATCAGCTTCCACAGTGCCCCCTAACCCCCCACACTGCTCCCAGGCCCCCTCAGCCTCCACAGTGCCCCCTAACCTCCCACAGTGCTCCCAGGCCCCCGCAGCCCCACAGTGCTCCCAGGCCCCCGCAGCATCCACAGTGCCCCCTAACCTCCCACAGTGCACCCAGGCTTAATCAGCTTCCACAGTGCCCCCTAACCCCCCACACTGCTCCCAGGCCCCCTATTTTAGCACAGTGCTCCAAGGTCCCCTCAGCGTCCACTTTGCCCCCTAACCTCCCACAGTGCTCCCAGGCCCCCTCCGCCTCCACAGTGCTCCCTAACCTCCCACAGTGTTCCCAGGCCCCTTATTTTACCACAGTGCTCCAAGGTCCCCTCAGCCTCCACAGTGCCTCCTAACCTCTCAGAGTGCTCCCAGGCCCCCTCAGCCCTCACGTTGCCCCCCTAACCTCCCACAGTGCCCCCAGGTCCCTTTAGCCCCCAAAGTGCCCCCTAACCTCCCAAAATGCTCCCTTACACTCTCAGTACCCCCTAAACCTCCCACAGCCCCCCCCCCCCCCCCGCTTCCACAGTGCTCCCAGCCCCCTCAGCCCCCACAGTGCCCCCTAACCTCCCACAGTGCTCCCAGACCCCCCCCACCCACCTCCACAGTGCTCCCAGCCCCCCTCAGCCTCCTTAGTGCTCCCTAACCTCCCACAGTGCCCCCAGACCCCCCCCAGTCCCCTCAGCCTCCACAATGTCCCCTAACCTCCCACAGTGCTCCCAGGCCCCCTCAACCCTCACAGTACCCCCTAGTACTAGCCTCCACACTGCCCTCCAACCTGCTGTAGAGCCATCAACCCCCCCAATTTCCAACAGTGTCCCACAGAGCCCCCAATCCCTTACATTGCCTCCTAGCCTAAGAAGTGCCCTCCAGTCTCCCACAATGCTCCTGCAAAGTTCCCAACCTCCTGGATAGACCCCCAGCTCCTTTCAGAAACCTCATCCCCTACAGGGTTAGCAAGTTTTCTGCAGAGTCCCCTAAACCCCTCCAGAACCCCCCCTAGTGACTTCCAACTTCAACCAGATTCTTCCAACATTTCATTACATACATGGAGGCCCAAGCTGCATAAACCCGCGGCCCATTCACTGGCTACAGGTCTCAGGGACCTGTGTGAATGAGGCCTTACTATTGGGGCATGGAAGGTTTTGGAAGAACGTACCAGTCCTGGTCTCAATAAGGTTGAGATCCACAACAGTAGAGTGTGACACACGCCACACAGCAGCACACCACAACGCACATAAGCACAAAGGGTCATGCACAATTTTTTCATCCGTTGTGGTGCTTTGGCAGCTCATTCATAAGAAACAATCTTCCCAAATACACTGCGCAAAAATGCATGCCATAACACATCGCCACGGATTGTTTTTGTGTGAATGAGCCCTGAAAGACTCCTGCAGAAAAATCCCCCATCCATCCATAGCAGAGGTCTCTAAACTTTCCAAACAAAGAGCCAGTATATTGTCCTTCAGGATTTACGGGGGCCGCATTGTGGCCAATGGAAGCAGAAAATGCCCCAACACAATTGAGCGTAAACAATGCCCCATCACTGGTTTATAGTGGTGGAGGAATAGTGCCCCGTTGTTGGCATCAGTGGGTAGGAATAGTGCACCATCACTGGTTCTAGTGGGTAGGAATAGTGCACCATCACTGGTTGTAGTGGGTAGGAATAGTGCCCCATCACTGGTTCTAATGGGTAGGAATAGTGCACCATCACTGGTTCTAGTGGGTGGGAATAGTGCCCCATCACTGGTTCTAGTGGGTGGGAATAGTGCCCCATCACTGGTTCTAGTGGGTAGGAATAGTGCCCCATCACTGGTTCTAGTGGGTGGGAATAGTGCCCCATCACTGGTTCTAGTGGGTAGGAATAGCACACCATCACTGGTTCTAGTGGGTAGGAATAGTGCACCATCATTGGTATCGGGGGGGGGGGGAATAGCGCCCTAATATTGGTGTCTTTGTCAGATATGGTGCCGCATCATTCATATCAGTGGAAGGAATAGGGCCCCAAGGGCCAAATAAAGGCAGGTAAAGGGCCACATCCGGCCCCCGGGTCGCAGTTTGGAGACCACTGATCCATAGCTCCATCTCTTTGGGAGTCTCTCTCTAATTCGGTTGCATTCTCCATGAGGACAAGCACATTCTTCCCCAGTAGGGGCAGTGGGACCCCTCATGCTGGCTATAGAAGTTGTTCAGGCCTGGAACAAGCTGTAGAAAGGGACAGATCCATCTCCTGTATACAAAACCCAAGTGGAAAAAATTCCCCCCACCAGCATGGAACACTTCAATATAGAATTGACGTGTGTATAAATTAAAGATGAAAGGAAAGGTAGTGCTGGAACATAATCTGCCTGCGTTCGTAAATTGATTTAAAAAGGCATTCACATTGGCAATCAGAGAAATATGGTCTGTGGTCCTACGACTGTGCAATATAACTAACACACAGAGAGGATTTAAAGTGAACCTGGACCTTTAAAAGTCTGAACCATGCTGCATTGGTGTGGTGGCATTGGTCAAGCCTGCCCAGCAATTTCATTTTACCATAATCACAGATGATATTTCACACATAGTTGCCCCCCTGTAGGTGAGAAATGGTACAACAACCTGACCATATGTAGTAACTCAACCATACCCAGTAGGAATAGTACACAGTATACACAGGGGTCAGAGGTCGTGGCCCTACTTTTCTTTATACTTGAGAACCTTTTTAAAAAAAACTTACTTCTTGGTTCTCTTGGTCCGTCCACCGTGATTTTAATGGCTCGATGGTAAGTGGCCACTTGCGGAGGATTGGTGAAGACGGTGATGGTCAGCGTAAAGCTTTTACCTGTAAATAAAATATACAAACAGAAGTATGTTTTCATTGTATTCATCTAATGTTTATACAAAAACAGCTAAATCTGCTATGGACTTTGCAGTGCAGGTTTTCATTAATCCTTTAAATTTGTTCTTAAAGTGGACCTGTCAGCCAGGTTACCCTTTGAAAAGTTCTGCTGAAAATCAGATACTACAAAATACCTATTAGTTGTATTAGCCATAAAACCTTTTCAGTGTGCTCTTCTGATTAGGTTTCATTCTGTTACTAAGACCTGCCTTGATGTTTGGGCTATGTCCTGTCTACCTGCCTTCACCCCATCCAATAAGAATGCCATTAATGGTCACACTAAAGTGCTTTAATTGGATAAGGGTGTGACAGCTAGGCGGGACTTGAAGCCCAAGTTAGGGCTTAAAAAAGAAAAAATGTGCCCCAGGATGTATGGAATAGCAGCTCTGGGTTCTGTACTCACCTCCTTTCCAGCCCTGTCCCCCACAGCATTTTTTATTTTTACCACTAGATGTCCTCGGTCTGCTGGGTTGAATGACACCCGCTGTCAACCAACCCACACACTTGAGTGCTGGGTGTCGTAGGATGGCTCCCTGCACTCAAAGTACATTGCAGAGAACAGCCTATAAAAAGGTAAGTTGTAAGGTATATAAAGCATAAAATAGGTATTACACACCTCAATTATTACACAAATTTTTCCCCGGCACTTCTGATAGATGCTGGAGGTGCGGTTCTGAGGAGGGGACGCTCCTACACATTTTTTGGACCTGTTCACCAGTACAGCAGTTTTGGGTAGCAGTAGAGAGAATTGTTAAAAAATTCACGAATCACATAACGCAAAGAGATCCAGCCGTTTTTCTGTTACATGCCACCTCAGCCTCAATTAAATCATATAAAAAGTCAGTGGTCAGACATCTGCTCAATGCAGCGAAGTCCTGTATTCCAGCATTGTGGAAACAGAGTACACCCCCTACGGTGGGAATGTGGCTACGTAGAGTTGAAGAAATCAAAAAGATGGAAGACCTAATACTGACTGCCCAACACAAACAAGACAAACATTCAAGAAACTGGTTATCCTGGAACATATATATTTTCTCAGATGAAGGACAAACCTTACTAAATTCTTGAGAACCCCTTGATTAGGTAGCGGCTACGGGATAGAACCTTGGCCGGATCCATCGCGCTCGCGTCTATCTATAACCCCCCCCCCTCCCTTTCTCACCCCTTCCACTCTGCCTTTACTTCTTATATATATATATATATATATATATATATATATATATATATATATATATATAATTTTTTTTTTTTTTTTTCTCTCTTTTTTCTGTGCAATAAGTGGTCTATTATTTCAGTAACAGACAACTTTCCATTCACACCAACTATGATGGAATTATGCAAGAATAAGCAAATATTGGGAAGATGTCATTCCGGTTATATTGTAATACTGTATGGTGGTTAATATACCTATGGACTACAAAGACGGATTCACGAATCTAAAGAGAATAAATGATGTCATAGGCCAGTTTCCATGCAGATAGAATGGAACACTTTAATGGAAAGGATATATGATGACGGTATTTGTCAGAATGCTAATAGAAAGACCACGGATGTATTATATCGATTATGATATGCTTTTTCTTTTTTCGTATTTGTTTTTGTTTTCTCTTTTCCTTGTCAAAAATTCAATAAAAAAATTATATTTGAAAAAAAAAAAAAATAAAGCATAAAATAAATTCTGGAGGAGGCATTCTGAAAGGAAGGGTGATTGGGAGCCTGGAGTTGAGCTTTAAAGCGTTTGTTACCCCAACACTTCATACTCCTGATACGTGCCTGCTGTACCATGTACTTGTATGAGCAAGTAACCTGTTCTCTTTGTATTGCTTCCTTTGTGTGAAATCACTGGTACTCCTGCTAGTCCCCGTGCTTTCCTAATAAAAACTGACCACACTAAGCAGGAGAACACAATGTGGTCAGTTCTCTAGCTATGCTGGAAAAACTCAGTGTACTCTCCTCCAATGATCAGACTTGACATTCCTGACATGCCCCCAACTCAGCACAACCATTCACTGGAAAGCTCAGTGTGCTGCTGCTTCTCCTCCCCCCCAGCCCTTATGCAGCTAAGAACAGAGGGAATGTGATCACTTATAAAAAATGTATTTATAATGTTTGTTTTTTTATCTCTATACAAAAATGTTTTGCCTTCTATTTTTATTTTAAACTGAATGGGTTGTTTTACAAGGTGATCGTTTACAACAGGGGGTCTTCAAACTACGGCCCTCCAGTTGTTCAGGAACTACAAATCCCATCATGCCTAGTCATGTCTGTGAATGTCAGAGTTTTACAATGCCTCATGGGACATGTAGTTTCGCAACAGCTGGAGAGCCGTAGATTGAAGATTCCTGGTTTACAATCACTTTAATGCCAATGGCAGAAAAGTAACAAAGTGGAACTAAATCAGAGAGGCACACAGGGATAACAAAGTTACAATAATAGCAGGAAAGTCTTTTAGTTTTAAAAGAATAGTGTGGCTGAAAGGTGCGCTTACAAAGACAAACATATGTTTGTTTCACTCTCACATTCACACATTTTAATCAAGATCGCCTTTTTATCTCACAATCACTTTTTTATTCGGTTCATGAATTCATATCTTATTGCTGCAAGTACTTGTTCCCATTGTTGACATCTCACAGAAAGCAGAAGTCAATAAGGAACAAGACATCCTATGATATGTTTAGTGAATGTTCTTTACCCACAAAAGACCACAAAATTTCATAATGTTAGAAACGTGCCATAAATTCAGTTGATCCTTGCGATAAAAAACCCTTCATGAATTCAACATATCATTTTGGGTATTGAAAGTGAATGAACAAGGCCTGGTAACAAAGTGACCTTTCTGTCTGTGTCCCGTCAGGAAAATTCCCTTTCATTTCCTGTCCTGGAGGCACATTAGGAAGTAAGAGGAGATCTTTCCAAAGCAAGGAGATACCCCTTCTTAGACACTTGTCACCGGGACCATTGGAAATTCCCCCCTCATCTCCTGTCCCTCTGACAACATTTCCATCCTTTCTGTACTGGAGATAAAGGTCAGCAAGACCATTTGTGAAGGTGATTTTACCCAACGATACCCAGGCAGCAATAAAAACCAAGTACATACAGTGAGAGGCACTGGATCCTACTTTATTAGTATCAATTAGAGAAGACCATGCTAATTATTGAGCTAACTTATTTTGGTGAGGCTTCTCCCGGAACACCCTAATCAAAGTCCATCTGAACACAAAGCTTTAAGAGCACCACACTAATGGTCAAAGACTCCAAGAGGTATTTTGTTAAATATTCAGTAACAAGAAGGCCTACGCGTTTCGGAGGTTCGGACATCCCCCCTTCATCAGGGATACAACACACTCCAAAGACATGCTGGTAGGTTAATCAGATCTTGTCTATAAATTGGCCCTAGTATGTGTATATGTGTTTGTAAGCGCGTCGGGACCCTGCTGGGTAAAGGACCGCGCTATATCAAGATGCAACTCAACTCAACATGTAAGAGAATACAATGTACATAATATAACTGGGTACTAACATTTATAGGTAAAGTTGATCCAGGAAAAATCCGATTGCCTCTCTGGGATCAGGAAGGATTTTTTTCCCCTGCTGTAGCAAATTGGATCTTGCTTTTCTGGGTTTTTTTTTTTTTTTTCGCCTTCCTCTGGATCAACTGTGGGTATACGGATTGGGTATATGGGATTGTATGATATTTTTTATTTTATTTATTTATTTATTTTTTATGGTTGAACTAGATGGACTTGTGTCTTTTTTTCAAGCTAACTATGTAACAATAAAAGTTCATATTGATGATAAATTGCACTTTATAGAAGATTGCATGCATATTCAATATTTTCTTACTTGTGCTGTAGCCCTAACCCTAATGGGGGGGGGGGGGGGGGGGGTCAGAACCTCCGAAACGCGTTGGATTCTTCCTACTGATTTAATAATACATCACTTTGAACTCTTTGACCATCAGTGTGGCGCTCGTACCGCTTCTTGTTTGGTAAAGCGATAAACACCCAAAAGACCAGACCAGGCAGAAGTTCTACCCCTTTCCCATTTTTATACAAAAAAACTAAAAAAGTTTAGGCTTTACGTTTTAACATTTTTTTTTAATACAATGCATCCCATATCTCAAAAAAACGTAAAGGGTTGTACATTTCATTAATACAAAGTGTAATAACCAAGAATAAACCAAAATAGGTTGCTTGCTTCCTTTTCTTCAATGAGGGAAGGTAGACACAAATCTAACTGGCAGCATAGAGTGACCCAGAGATGTTATAACTGGGTCTATGTACTTTTCAATGAAATGTGTGCAGATCATGGCTGGTGGGAGGGGCCAGCAGGGTGTTGTACATAGCTTCACATCACCACAGTACTCCTTTCAAGAGCCTTCATCCCTGATACAAGCAGTGGGCTAAAGTTTAGGAGGAGTAATGCAAGTACAGTGGAACCTTGGATTACGAGCATAATCCATTCCAGGAGAATGCTTGTAATCCAAAGCACTCACATATCAATGCGAGTTTCCCCATAGAAGTCAATGGAAATAGAGATAATTTGTTCCGCATTGACTTCTATTGCATGCAATACCGCATGTGGCCAGAGGTGGGGGGGGCGCCGGAGAGCCTCGGAAATACTCGAGGACAGCTTGGTTGAACTCGGAAACCCTTGGAAAGACCCGGAAACACTCAGGGACGGAGTATTTCCTAGTGTTTCCGAGTATTTCCGAACGGCTCTGAACCGTTCCGAGTGTCACCAGCACCCTGCACCTCTGGCTAAATGCGGTACTGCACAACCCATTAGCTTGAATTCTGCTTGTTTTGCGAGACAACACTAGCAAACCGAGTCAGGATTTAAAAAAAAAAAGTTGCTTATCTTTCAAAACGCTCGTTAACCGCGTTACTCGTTAACCAAGGTTCCACTGTATGTCTTGATGGGTGGGTGTCAGTCTGGAGGAGTGGGCGGTCCTAGGCAGGCTCTATTTGCATGCAGACCGCCCACTTATGAGCTGAGCCTCCATGATTGGAAGAACTGAAACCCAATGAATGAAAGGGGCAGGTCAGGGACAATCAGGCTGGGGAAGAAAAAGCTGGATGATGCTGGATGCCCTCCAGCCAGGAAGTGAGGCTCTATCTGACTTGCTGTAGCTTTTAGTGCACACTGTGAGAAGCTGACAGTGTGCAGTGAAATCAATAGTAAGCAATTTCAGGCCAGGATAGGCGCCTGTACAACTGTGAAAGACTAAAGGCAGGGGTGGAGTTCAGCTTTAAATTTTTTGTTGTTGTTGTTTTAAGCCAGGTGTCATTTATATCAAGGATTTTCATATTAATATCTGCAGAGGGGCGGCGGTTGAAGCAGCACACTCGAGGGCCTGAAATGCCCTGCGATGATATCTGGTCTATGGCACGCTTCGGGTAACATGATCCCCGGGACAGTATGTTGGGTGGAGGTGAGAGAAATGAAAGAGACATTTACACAGGCCTGGCGCCCCTCCTATGTGGCACGGTGCCAATGCAAAGCGACCAAAGGATAATGCTTATTTGGAACATGCCCGATATCTGTGAGAATCATAAATATTTACATTTTATAAATGTTTGGACAAAGGCGGTGGAAGGACTTCGGCACCAAACTGCTCCCTTTCCCATGAAGAACAGACAATGGACGGTAATAAAGTGAATGACAGGTTTAACGGGAAAGATGATTCGCCACTCCGTATTAAAGTGTACCTGTTATTATTACTCAGAAATGACCGAAAATAAAAGATCAGCATGACAGCCAAGCAGTAGATGACCACATGGACCTTGCTCTTCAGAAAAGGTCTGTTTACTCAAGGTGCCCCTCCTCCCCCTTCCTAAAATGCTGGCTGAAAATGCCAAAAAAAAAAAACCTTTTAGGGGAAGATAATATAGTTAGATAATATAGTTGCCTTTCCCCAATTTCCTCCTGCAGCGCATAGGGTAAGGAACGTCATCCTCCAGATCTTGGATAAAGTTAAGTAGCCCAAATCTTGGGAAAAGATCATCCTGCACCGTGCTAACATTAAAGGTCCATGCACACCGGCTTGAAAAAAACGCCAGTGCTAGTTCCTGGAAAAAAAACTAGTTTTGAGCGTAGACTCACAGGATAGCATTAGGTGCTTCTACAGGCAAAACTCTCTACTCCAGTGTGCATGGACCCTTAAGGAAGGGAGAGGAGGACCTCATTGAATAGGAGAACCCTGCCTGAAGTGCAGGATCCACTTTCAGACTGGCTCCTGTACTGTCAGCATCACAGGTTTCCCTTATTTATATGCACTTTATACATACTCCTTTGATTTATTATCCCTATCCTAAATGAGGAATAACCCTTTTATTTTGGGGATATGTGATGGAAAGTGACATGTGAATTTTGTTCTAAGAAGGCCTTACTGTACTACGTACTGATCTGGTTGGAGAGCTTTTTGATTCCTTTAATTCTTTCTTAGCATACCCTGTGTGGTTGTAATACTTTGTTGGGTCCCAAGCTCTACTACACAGAAGCCATGGCTTCCACACACTGCCCAACTCCATAGAAGACATGGTTTCCACATACTGCCCAACTCCATAGAAGACATGGTTTCCATACATTGCCCTACTCCATAGAAGCCATGGTGCCATACACTGACATACTCCATAGAAGCCATGGTTTCCATTCACTGCCCTACTCCATAGAAGACATGGTTTCCATACACTGCCATACTCCATAGAAGACATGGTTTCCATACACTGCCCTACTCAATTGAAGCCATGGTTTCCATTCACTGCCCTACTCCATAGAAGACATGGTTTCCATACACTGCCATACTCCATAGAAGACATGGTTTCCATACACTGCCCTACTCCATAGAAGACATGGTTTCCATACACTGCCCTACTCCATAGAAGCCATGGTTTCCATTCACTGCCCTACTCCATAGAAGACATGGTTTCCATACACTGCCATACTCTATAGAAGCCATGGTTTCCATTCACTGCCCTACTCCATAAAAGACATGGTTTCCATACACTGCCATACTCCATAGAAGCCATGGTTTCCATTCACTGCCCTACTCCATAGAAGACATGGTTTCCATACACTGCCCTACTCCATAGAAGACATGGTTTCCATACACTGCCATACTCCATAGAAGACATGGTTTCCATACACTGCCCTACTCCATAGAAGCCATAGTTTCCATACACTGCCATACTCCATAGAGTCCATGGTTTCCATACACTGCCCAACTCCATAGAAGACATGGTTTCCATACACTGCCCTACTCCATAGAAACCAGAGTTTCCATACACCTTCCTACTCCAAAGAAGCCATGGTTTCCATACACTGCCATACTCCATAGAAGCCATGGATTCCATACAATGCCCTACTCCATAGAAGACATGGTTTCCATACACTGCCCTACTCCATAGAAACCATAGTTTTCATACACCTCCCTACTCTATAGAAGCCATAGTTTCCATACACCGCCATACTCCATAGAAGCCACAGTTTCCATACACTGCCATACTCCATAGAAGCCATGGATTCCATACACTGCCATACTCCATAGAAGACATGGTTTCCATACACTGCCCTACTCCATAGAAACCATAGTTTTCATACACCTCCCTACTCCATAGAAGCCATAGTTTCCATACACCGTCATACTCCATAGAAGCCATGGATTCCACACACTGCCATACTCCATAGAAGCCATGGTTTCCAGACACTGCCCTACTCCATAGAAGACATGGTTTCCATACACTGCCCTACTCCATAGAAGACATGGTTTCTATACACTGCTCAACTCGATAGAAACCATAGTTTCCATACACTGCTCTATACACTGCTCTTTTCTATAGAAGACATGGTTTCCATACACTGAGGGTTGATTTACTAAAGGCAAATAGACTGTGCACTTTACAAGTGCTGTTGCTCCAAAGCTTAGTAAATGAGACGAAGCTGTGCTGACTTCCACCATCCAATCATGTACAAGCAAAAATGCTGTGTTTTATTTTCATTGAATGTGATTGGGTATTATTTGCAAAGTGAAGCTTTATCCCATTTACGAAGCTCTGGAGCAACCACGCTTGCAGAGTGCACAGTCTATCTGCCTTTAGTAAATTTCAGTGAATAATAATGGATACCAAGAAAGAAGGTCTACTAATTTTCATATGGTCTTAAAGAGGAACTGCAGTCTGCTCACATAATTTGTAATAAAAACATCTTTGCCATTCTGAAGCTTCCCTCCAACCACTTTGCATATTATTTTACATATACCGTGATTCTGTACTTGCCAAATATGCTGCAGAAATCTCCCTTCTGTACTTGCCAAATATGCTGCAGAAATGGCTGTAGCCATTTTAACTGTGGGCAGCTGAAGCTGCTACCTGTTCACTTCCTGGATTTACACAGACACACAGAGGCACACCTCCAGCTCTGCAACTCTCATTGGCCCTCTTATGACCCCCCCTTCCATTCCTGGCAAACTCTCACGAGTGATAGAGAGAGAGAGAGCAGTGCATGATGTCATAAGTCTAGGCTTTTTACCAGACAGGAATCAGGAAGTGGGCTGTATAAGGTATTTATTGGCAGAAAAAAAATGTTTTACTATCCAAAGTTAAAACAACAAAAGGCAGAAGATTTAATAGATGGAAAGATGAAAAAATGACTGAAGATCCGCTTTTTTTATCCCAAACAAAAATAAGTTTTGACTTATACAGGTTAAATAACACCAGACATCTATTATACGGCCTCAGGAGCAACACAGCATACAAACAAAAAACAAAAAAACAAAACAAAAAAAACTCATGATAAATGATGACATCTACAATGACATGCCATAAACCTGTCTGTGCAGGAGGACTTCAGATTTAGAAGAGAAGACTGTCATTAGGAGGCTCTTCTGGTGTCCACCTTACAAAGAACTCAATGACTTATATAATGACTATTGTTACAAGCCTAAAAATAAGGCCAGTAGCTATTTTGACAAAAATAAAGCTTGTGGCTATATTTAACACAAAAACGGACAATAGATACTACTTTGAATAGGATGATCTATGTCCTCCTGTTATATTTCTGAACTTAAGTTCTGAACTTCACCCTGAAAAGCTGTTAAACCCGAATGGAACTAAGAACACAAGTCATATAAATGTCATGTATTCCTTTTATACCATTTGCATTTTTTTTTTAGTTTACAATTTTAAAAGAAAATCCTTAGAGTTGGCAGATATATATATATATATATATATATATATATATATATATATATATATATATATATATATATATATCTTTTATATATATTTTCTTTTTCTAAGGTGACTCTGTTATCCTTTAAACCTTGCCTTTAGAGATGTGATTTGCTGAGCCCTGAAGCGAAAGACGCGTTCTTGCATTCTGAAAGATCAGCTATAAAGTGTATGAAGGAGCAGAGTCCTCCATGTCGCACTGTATGCAAGCTTACCTTTCTTACAAGAGAAATCAGCCTTCGGCAATGACAAGTGGATTCAAGGAAGATTTTTATTTTATTTTTTGTTTAAAAGTTTTTTTTGACCTTGACTACTCAATTTGTCTTCAAACCGATAACTTAGCCAGGAACAGCGTCATCTTTTTTTCTAAGGTATTCTGGGATTGGGGGGGGGGGGTCAAAAACACTTGCAGACTAGTGAACATGTCACTAAAGTCAATTGGTGCCTATTCACACTTGTGCGACTTTCCATGACAAGTCGCAGCCCACTGTTTGCAATGGCACCTGTTCAGATCGGCGCGACTTAAAGTTGCAGCGACTTTGAAAAGGAGCCCTGCGCTACTTTTTTGTGACTTTTGAAGCGACTTTGGTCCAGAGAAGTTTTAAAGTCAGACCAAAAGTTGCACTAAAAGTCACATCAAGGTTGAGATGCGAAAGTCGCACTGGAAGTTGTGTAACTTTGGAGATGCGCTAATGTGAATGGAGTCTAAAGGAAACTAAGAATGGTTTGGGGTCAATTTTATTTAAATGAACCACCATTTTAAACTATTTATGTGTATAATTGATTTGTTGTTATAAACTCTATAGCCTTTAGGCATGCTTTGTCTGATTGAAACTACAGTGGCCTAGTGTTTAGCCCTTGTGCCTTGCAGCACTGGGGTTCCTAGTTCAAATCTGCTTCAGGACACTATCTGCATGGAGTTTGCGTGTTCTTCATGTGCTTCTATGGGTTTCCTCCAGGTAGTCTGGTCTCTTAAACACTCCAAAGGAAGTTTAATTGTCTCTTTTCCAAACTGGTCCTAGCACGTATGCATGTGAGATAGGGAACTAAACTGTAAACTCCACGAGGCCAGGGACTGATGTGAATGTACAGCACTGTGTAAATTTCCGGCACTCTATAAATACCTGTAATAGATGGAGCTGTATGGGTTGAGTTCTGTTGAGTTCTATAAACAACAGAGCTACATAAAACATGTGAAAAGTAGAATACAGCTCCACCTGCTGGTTGGATAGCATACACATCATCACCAAACCATAATGAATAAAGGAAGCCATAAAAACAAAACCACCAAACATTCCCTTTAAGTTTTTATATCAACTTCCGCCATCTGAACTTATTAGCGGTCATTACCAACAGGGCCTACAAGGCAGGCTTTTGGCGGGGACTGATGTGACAGAACAGTATGTAAAGCACTGCGTAAATTGCCGACACTCTATAAATACCTGTAATAAATAAGCCCTAGATGGGGCTGTATGGAAGATGGAAGGGGAGGTGTCACTCATTCACATGTGTGTTAACTGCAGCCTTAGCTATTGAGTTCTCTAAACAACAGAGCTACAAACAACAATAGAATACAACTCCACCTGCTGGTTGGGTAGCATACACATCCATTTACATAATATAAAATTGCAGCTTGAACTATTGAGTTCTATAAACAACAGAGCTACAGAAAACATGTGAACAGTAGAATACAGCTCCACATGCTGGTTGGATAGCAAACATACCTATCTATATAAAATAAAATACTTCAATTTTTTTTTTTTTTTCAGTCCAAACCATAATGGGTAAAGGAAGCCATATATACAAAACCACCAAACATTCCCTTTAAGTTTTTCTATCAACTTCCTCCATCTGAATTTATTAGCAGTCATCAGCAACAGCGAATCGCAAATAGCGAATCACATGGCTTAGCCTACAAGGCAGGCGTTTGGCGGGGACTGATGTGACAGTACAGTATGTATAGCACTGTGCCAGTTGCCAGCCCTCTATAAATACCTGTAATAAATAAGCCCCAGATGGGGCTGTATGGAAGATGGAAGAGGAGGTGTCACTCATTCACATGTGTGTTAACTGCAGCTTGAGCTATTGAGTTCTCTAAACAACAGAGCTGCAAGCAACATGCGAAAAGTAGAATACAGCTCTACCTGCTGGTTGGATAGCATACACATCCATCTACATAAAATAAAACACTTCAATTGTTTTATTTTATTTTTTGATACTAACCATAATGAATAAAGGAAGCCATATATACAAAACCACCAAACATTCCATTAAAGTTTTTATATCAACTCCCAGCATCTGAACTTATTAGCAGTCATCAGCAACAGGGGGGGGGGGGGGGCAAATAGCGAATCGCATGACTTAGCCTACAAGGCAGGTGTTTTTGGCGGGGACTGATGTGCCAGTACAGTATGTAAAGCACTGTGTAAATTGCCGGCGCTCTATAAATACCTGTAACAAATAAGCCCTAGATGGGTCTGCAAGGAAGGTGGAAGGGGAGGGGTCACCCATTCACACGTGTGTTAATAGCAGCTTGAGCTATTGAGTTCTATAAACAACAGAGATACAAAAAAGCACGTGAAAAGCAGAATACAATGCCACCTGCTGGTTGGATAGCATATACATTTATCTACATAATATAATATTATTATAATATATTTTTTAATTCATATTTCTTTTTTTCAGTCTAAACCATAATGAATAAAAAAAGCCATAAATACAAAACCACCAAACATTCCCCTTAAGTTTTTATATTAACTTTCAGCATCTGAACTTATTAGCAGTCATCAGCAACAGGGCGGGGCAAATATCGAATGGCATGACTTAGCCTACCAGGCAAGCATTTGGCAGGGACTGATGTGAATGTACAGTTTGTAAAGCACTGTGTAAATTGCCGGCACTCTATAAATACCTGTAATAGATGGGGCTGGATGGAGGATGGAAGAGGAAGTGCCACTCATGCATGTGTGTGTTAATTGCAGCTTGAACTATTGAGTTCTATAAACAACAAACGACGCCTTGAGGAGATTCAGTTCGCAATTTGTTAGCGCTATACAAGTCTTTCATTCATTCATTCATTCATTCATTCATTCACAAAGCTACAGAAAACATGTGAAAGGTTGAATAGAGCTCCACCTGCTGGTTGGATAGCATGCACATCTATCTACATAATATAAAATACGTCAATTTTTTTTTTTTTTTTTCAATCCAAACCATAATGAATAAAGGAAGCCATATATACGAAACCACCAAAGATTCCCTTTAAGGTTTTATATAAACGTTCGGCATCTGAACTTATTAGCAGTTATCAGCAACAGGGTGGAACAAATAGAGAATCGCACGACTTAGCCTACAAGGCAGGCGTTTGGCGGGGACTGATGTGACAGTACAGTATGTACAGCACTGTGTAAATTGCTGACACTCTATAAATACCTGTAATAGATGGGGCTGTATGGAGGATGGAAGAGGAAGTGTCACTCATGTATGTGTGTGTTAATTGCAGCTTGAGCTATTGAGTTCTATAAACAGTTGGTTTAAGTGCTGGCATCTCTTTTATTTTAGGCGCAGGGACAGTGACCTCATGGCACCAATCCTGGCAGAAGATGGTTTGGGTTAACAATGTAATTTTGGATTTAAAGGTGTTCAGGTATATTAATTTCTTTTTTTTTTTCAGTATTTTTTTTTTTAAACCAAATCACTAAAATCTCATATAAGCATCAACAGGTTAATGTAATGTTTCAATCTTTTGAAATCCGGAGCTTTTATTACAATAATGCCTGCTGATCCTGCCATTAAAATTCCTTGTTTAGGCACCTTCTGTAATAGGGTGACAACGCTGTCCTTGACTCCTCAATGTGGTCCTGCGTTGTCACCCTGTCACACCGGCTTCCAATGGAGACTACAAATGGCTTGTTTCAATACACATGATCCAATGTTGTCCCCATCAGGAAGCCCACCCTGAGAAATGCCATGCAGCCATCACTGGAGTGCATGTAGACTGCAAAGGGTTAGCAGGAGGTCAGCAACACTGAGAAAAAAAAAAAAAAGATGACGACAAGTATTCTTTAAAAGTAATTTGTTTAGGATTTACGTTTAATTGTTGATTAAAGCGGAACTTGAGTCATTTTTTCATCTTTCATTCCTTTCTATTAAATCTTCTGCCCTTGTTGTTTTAACTTTGGATAATAAAACTTTTTTTTCTGCCAGCAAATACCTTATACAGCCCACTATATGTTTCTTGTCTGGTAAAAAGTTGAGGCTTATGACATCATCCACAGCTCTCTCTCATGAGAGTTTGCCAGGAAGGGAGGGGTGGATGGGTCATAAGAGGGCCAATGACAGCTGCAGAGCTGGAGGTGTGCCTCTGTCTATCTGTGTAAATCCAGGAAGTGAACAGGCAGAGGCTTCAGCTGCCCACAGTTAAAATGGCTGCAGCCAGACTCAGTGGAGGGAGATTTCTGCAGCATATTTGGCAAGTACAGAATCACAATATATATCAAATAGTTTTTTTATTACAAATGATGTCAGTAGACTGCAATTCCTCTTTAAGTTTAGAGGCTGTTTTTACAAGTTAACGTTTGTGTGAAGCTTTCGATTCGTTTTCACGTCTACCAGGCTAAACATAACTGCTCTGCTGAAGAAACTTGGGTTCCAGGAGAAGAGAGGGGTGAAAAATAATGAAGGCAAATGGAAGTTGTGTGTTATTACATTTTATAGTCACCATATAGAGTTTCTTTTTTTATTTTATTACAGGAAACACATAAATGTAACTTTTGTGCTATATATATATATATATATATATATATATATAATATATATAAATATATATATATAAATAACTAAAAAAATATATATATATATATATATATATATATATATATATATATATATATATATATATATACATAATATAAATATATAAATAAATAAATATATAATATATATATATATATATAAAATATATATATGGTATATTATTTTCCTAATGTGGATACCAGCTTCCCCTTCAAAAAAAAAAAATGTCCTGGAGACAGCAAAGGATTCCACACATCTGTACCAAGTCAAACAGCAAATACTGCATTGGCTCTATGAGAGGTAAAGCCGTCCTAACAGATAGTCTTCTCACCTAAGTAATAATTCCACCGAAATGTTCCACTCTCTCGGCGAATGGAAAAATCACTCCGGCTCCGCCGACATGAACATCTATTACTTGCAGGGCAGACATCTGCTTTATTCTGCAGTGTGGATAACCACGGGAAAGATGTGAATCTTCTGAGAATAACACCAAAGAAAAGCAGAATAATTATTATGAACCGGGGAGAAGCCGGAGAAGAGGCGCAGGATGGGCCCGCCATGCCACTCGCACCATTCCACCCACCGCCAGGGTGTTAAGGAAGGCTTTATGCTAAGAGGAACTGCAGCCCCGCTCACATAATAATTTGTAATAAAAACATCTTTGACATTCTGAAGCTTCCCTCCAACCACTTTGCATGTTATTTTATATATACTGTGATTCTATACTTTGCCAAATATGCTGCAGAAATCTCCCTCCACTGAGTCTGGCTGCGGCCATTTTAACTGTGGGCAGCTGAAGCTGCTGCCTGTCCCCTTCCTGGATTTACAGACACACAGAGGCACACGTCCAGCTCTGCAGCTCTCATTGGCCCTCTTATGACCCCCCTCCTTCCATTCCTGGCAAACTCTCATGACCGTTAGAGAGAGAGCTGTGTATGATGTCATAAGCCTAGGCTTTTTACCAGACAAGAAGCAGGAAGTGGGCTGTAAAAGGGATTTACTGGCAGAAAAAAAAATGTTTTACTATCCAAAGTTAAAACAACAAGGTCAGAAGATTTAATAGACGGAAAATGACTGAAGTTCCGCTTTAAACTCTAAGGCCTCTTTCACACGGGGCAGATCAGTCATGATCCGCCCCGTGAACATCCGCTTGCTCAGCGGGGATAGCTCCGCCGATCCCCGCTGAGCAGGAAGATGACAGGTGCATCGCTGCACACTGTGCAGCGACGGACCTGTCAGAGCGCCGCTCTCCCCTATGGGGGGATCGGATGATGACGGTCCGTAGTGTCCGTCGTCATCCGATCCGATCCGAAAACGGAGGAAAAAGTAGGTTTTTCCTCCGTTACACTTTTCGGATCGGAGCGGGTCGGATGTCAGCGGACATGTCACCGCTGACATCCGACGCTCCATAGGGATGACTGTATGTCCGTTTTTCATCCGAAAACGGATGGATGAAAAACGGACATACGGATCATCCGTGTGAAAGAGGCCTAAGGCCTCATGCACACTGGACGTTTGTTGACGTTTTTACAGCAGCTGTTTTTGACAGTAGACGTTTTTTTCCTACAGTCATTAAAATCCCCATCATATCAGCAGTTTTGGGCAGTAAAAAAAAAAAAAAAAACTAGTGGGTTCTGAGAGACATTTTTCAGCTGTAAAAACGCTCTAACGCTGATAAACATCAATAAACGCTCAAAATTGTCACTCACCAGCGTTTTTTAACGTTTTTGATCCATTGAAAAAAAAAAAAAAAGTTTCTTCAAAAAAAAAAAAAAACGCTAACGCCGAAAAACACTAAAAACGTTGATAAACGCTAAAAACTGCTATTGCAAAAACGCTGAAAAAAGTTGAAAAACGGCAAAACTACTGGCGTTTTTATAACGTTATTTTAATGTCCAGTGTGCATGAGGAAAGGCCAATTTACTTCCTTGTGGTGCATTAATATTAAAGGATCACTAAAGATATATTGATATATATATATATATATATATATATATATATATATATATATATATATATATGATCCATTGAAGTCTATGGAACTAAAAACCAGAAAAAAGTCCCTGGCCCTTTCCATAAAACGCAACGTACATCCATAGGAAACCATGTTAAATGGACTGTAGTGTCTTTCTGCAAAACTGAAAACGCACCAAAAAAATGCATAGATGTAAACCAGGACTTAACCCTCTAGGCACCGACGGCACACAAATATGCGACTTCTTAGCGCCGAGTGGCCGCATATTACAAACACAGCTGCGCCGAGAGCGCGCGGCCTGAGCGCTCCCTGAACAGTTTACCGGCGGATAATGGAAAGCTTTGCCAATCGTGGCGGTTCCAGCATCTGAAACCTCTTAAAGGGCCGGGAGGTGCCGGCGCCAAAGGGTTAAAATGAATCTAGAACGAAAAAGAATATTTATCATTTTATAGTAATAAATAAAAAAAAATTTTATAATAAAATAAAACTAGAACTAAAAAAAATTACACCATGTTTTTTATAATAAAAAATAATAATATTTTTAAAATAAAATAATAGTAATAATAAAACTAGAGTAAAAAGGGAAAGAAAAGGAAAAAATATTCCTTGAAAATGACCCATTACTCCTCATGAACCTAATAACTCCTTTTCCCCTATAAAAAGCTCTATCAGATACAAATTGAATACCTATACCATTTCACACACTGTAATAATGACTTCTGTTCTTATTTGTACCATTGTACATTTACTTTTATGTTCATGCTTTAACAAATCTGTTTGAAATATGTTTCTCTATGTATATTTTCATAATATATGTTATATAATTTACATTTCTTTGTACTTGAAACAATCATCTTTCTAAATCTTTTTGTGAAAAAAAAAAGGTTAAGAACATTTTTATAATAAATAAAATAATAATAATAATAATAATAATAAAGAATTGTTTGTGTTTTTTTTTTCATTAATTACTTAATTAATTTTTTTCCTCCCCTCTCTTTTTTATTATTATTATTATACAAAAATTGTCATTGATAGCTAATATTTTAGCATGTTTCATTTGTTTAATCTCTTGTCTCTCAGTTGCCAAAGCACAAGAGGGAATGAAAAAAAATGTGTAAAGGGGGCCCTCGCGCTATCAATAAGTGAAGTGTACAACTAAACAGCCGCAAGCACCGGTATGCTGATCCGGGGCACTAAACAAAATATACAAAAGGGTGGTGCTGCCTATACCTATAAGTATAATAATAATAATAATAATGTGGATGAACTCTGAAAATCTTGATAAGACAGAAAAAAGTATATATCACATATGCAACAAGAGGGAATGTGGTAATATAAAATGTGGGAGGCCTTTGTATATTCAGGCCTCGGCTAATCATTATTATTTCAGGTACTTATATAGCGCCGTCAATTTACGCAGCGCTTTACATATATACTGTACATTTACATCAGTCCCTACCCTCAAGGAGCTTACAATCTAAGGTCCCTAACTCACCTTCATACATACTATGGTCAATTTAGACTGGATCCTATTAATCTACCAACATGTCTTTGGAGTGTGGGAGGAGACCGGAGTACCCGGAGGAAACCCATGCAGGCACAGGGAGAACATGCATTGTTATTCCCTTTTCTTTATTTTTTACAATGCCATTTTCTCGCAATAACAATATATTAAAACAGTAATAATAATAATAAAAAAATAATACTGATAATAAACATAATAATAATAAGTATTATTATTATTATGTAATAATAATAATAATAAAAAGAAAAATAAAGTAAAACTAGAACTACAAATTAACTAGTTCATTATTATTATTATTATTATTATTAATAAATAATATTATGCAATTTTATTTTTGTGTTTATTAAAATAATAATAATAATAATAATGAACTAGTTTATTTGTAGTTCTAGTTTTACTTTATTATTATTAATTTAATAAACACACAAAAAAATAAAATTGCATAATATTATTGCAATTATTGCATACTATTATAATAATATTATTAATAATGTTTATTATTATGCGATTTTATTTTTTGTATGTTTATTAAAATAATAATAATAATAATTAACTAGTTTATTTGTAGTTCTGGTTTTACTTTATTATTATTATTTTAATAAACACACAAAAAATAAAATCGCACAAGAAATAATAATAAAAATGATTAATAATATTATTATAAATAAGATAAAATTAAACTAAAAATAGCCCGTGTGGTCATAGAAGAATACATGGACCGTTACACATTGCTAATTAGAAAGTGAAGTGATTGAAGCAAGATTTAGAAGTAAAATAACGATAGACAACAAAAATAAAGGCCCAATGGGTGGCGCACAGACTAACAATGGGGTGCTGTGGGATCAGGACAAGCAGGTTTGGCCAGGAACTTGTTGAACTTGATATGAACAGTTGTAGATTTGGCAATCGGCCAATAGCAGACTGCCGCTCGCTTACAGAACAGCTGGCACAGCACGCACCTCCAAATCTCGCCTTCTGAGCACAACTTCCCCATCCATCCCTGGACTGATATTAATAAAACATCGGGAAGGGGGGATAAGAAGGGATGGGGGGATGGGGTGGGGTGGGGGGGGGTGCATTTGGAAGTCAGTAAATTTGGAGATTTTTTATGAGCAAGAAATCCCCCCCCCCCAGCAGGAACAGTCTGTGAGTGCCTGCTGCTATTTGTTCTAATAACTGACAGCGTCATAATGCAAATAATCACGTGTCCATCCAGTGACAGCGAGGAGCTCAGATCTTCTCTTAGGAAAACACAACTTCACACACAAAGCTCCAGGTAATCACCTACAATGAATACATCCAGGATATGGAAGATGTAATGCAAAGGACCCATCCTGAGACTAACACATCACTGACCTGTCCCTTCTCTGACTGCATTAAACCAAGACAGCCTGGTCACCTCCCCCCCTCCCCCCCAGTTCTGTGATTGGACGGCGGCGAAGGAGCAGCAGAATAGTGACAAGTCCTCCCTCTGTCCTCATGTTTCATGTCAGCACAGCACACTTGTTTGGTTCCTAGTATTGTCCCTACCTTTTCTATTCAAAAATACATTAAATGATGTTTTGAGCCCATTTACACCTTGGCATCCTAATAGCCACAAATTTTTACCCCCCCAACCGTGTAAATGAAGTGTGTATGCTTTCCAAGGAGCTATTGAAATAGAATGGCATAGAATGCATGAAGGTAAAACACCTTCAGGCTTCACAACCGCTTTTCAGAGGAGTGCTCAGTGTAATCTGAGACCTGAGTGGAGGG
This sequence comes from Aquarana catesbeiana, assembly GCF_042186555.1. Lineage (NCBI taxonomy): Eukaryota > Metazoa > Chordata > Amphibia > Anura > Ranidae > Aquarana > Aquarana catesbeiana. Next base: position 755,903,821 of record NC_133325.1, read on the forward strand.
AATGGACACCCCCCCTCTACACTGACTTATAGGGTAACATGTACAGAGGTAGTACAGAGGTAGGAGACAACAAAGAGAAACTCTAGTACACACTATAGAGGGGTATGCTTTGTTCATTTTTCATGTCTGAGGATTATAACCACTTTAAAGGCCAAAACTATTTTTTTCTACTTTTGAACAGGGTGCATAAGGGTGTCCTCACTGGGAAGATTTTCTCTTACATCCTGTCCTGGAGACACAACACCAGACTGCAACATAATCCTCTGACCAGCGGGGGGCGTTTGTACCACGCCTTGAGAAGTTGTAAGTCTTGGGTATCGGAGATATACGGCCTCTTGATTGGTGCAAACACCCGGCCCACCAAACAAGCATCTGCAGCTGATTTGTCCTCTAATAGACGGAACTCTGTGCAGAGCAGGAACTCAAATGTCATTAATTATTCCGCAGTATAAAATATAATGGTTTCCCCTCCACTAATATATTTCCCCACACAACAGAGGACTGTTGACGGAGGAGGATTAATTTATTAAAGCTGTTCTCTTTGTTGTATTTATATAACATCCAATATCCTTTCCTGGGAATAAAACAAGCCCTGAAATCGTTTTCTTAAAGGGCTCCTTCACTTTAAATCTGAACTTGATATATAAATATATTCCTCAACAGCCACAAAGAATAGAAATGCGATTTGTGAGCACCAAATGCCTTTGCAAGCCCAGATATTACCTTGCAAACGGTAGCAGTGACATCATCACTGTGCTGCACATAGCCTGTGCAGAGAGCAGAGATGTGGGAGGGGCCCAGCAGGCTCCACCCACCACAGGCTGTCTGCAGAAAACGACAGGAGGGGGCGGAGACAAGACCACTCCGCCTGCACAAGGGGAAAGAGCAGCAGTGAGCGGTCTTCATTACAGGAAGTCTCACACCGGATGACTGCACAGGTCTAGAAGAAATACACAAAGCACACCGAGATTTAGGGCCAGTTCACAACACATGCCTTCCAGTGCTTTTTTTAAATTTTTTAATTTCATTTCTGCATCCAAAACGCATAGAAATTAGGCTTACGTGGTTTTCAATGGCATAGTACACACCAGTGCTTGCAGTTCTAGTGCATTCCGGGTTCCATGGAAAAAAAAAGTACAACAATTTTTTTGTAACAGAACTGAACTGGAACGTGGTAAAACACATTAAAAACACACTGGAACCCAGCACAGTGAAAAAAAAAAATAACAGGAAAAAAGCATAAAAGACGCACCTGGAAACGCATCAAAAATACCCTGGAACCCAGGACAGTGAAATTTAAAAAAAAAAAAACAGGAAAAAAGCATGAAAAACAGACCTGGAAGCGCATCAAAAACACACTGGAACCCAGTACTGTGGAAAAAAAAAAAAGAAAGAGGAAAAAAAGCATTAAAAACGCATCTGGAAAGGCATCAAAAACACATCGGAAACCAGTACAGTGAAAAAAAACAACAAAAAAAAGTGAAATAAGCATGAAAAACGCACCTGGAAACGCATCAAAAACACACTGGAAACCAGTACAGTGAAAAAAAATTAAAAAAAGAAACAGGAAAAAAAAAAAGCACGAAAAACGCATCTGGAAACGCATTAAAAACGGGGGGGGCGTTTTTGTGGCGTGAACTAGCTCTCAAGGAAAAATACAAATCCCAGAGTTCAGCTTAAGGACTGGTTCACACCACAAAAACGGGCATCCATTCCGGGTGCATTTCTGCATGCAGGGCATTAAGGCGTTTTTGACGCGTACCGGTGCATTTTCGATGCGTTTCCGGATGCATTCCAGATGCTTTTTTCCTGTTGTTTTTTTTTTTTTTTTCACTGTACTGGGGTCGGGTGCGTTTTACCGCGTTCAGTGCAGGAAAAATGCAGCATGTTCTACTTTTTCCGGAACTGGAACGCCCTGAGACTGACCACACTGATGTGAACTATGCCATTGGAAACCATATAACCTACTTTCCATACGTTTTTGACGCAGGAAAAAAAAAAACACACTGGACTTTATGTGGTGTGAACTGGCCCTAAAGTAAATGGTTGCAGTCTGAGGATAATTCTCCTCCTGGACCTGTAGTGTCGTCTACTTTATCCCCCTCGATCGTCACACTGGTGTGCCACAATCGCATGCATTTACTTGAACAGGTCACCCTTGGCAGGCGCTACGCCCATCAAAAGCAGCAGGGGGTATGACTCCTTCCGCAGTCTCTGTACACCCCCAATGCCTCTGTAGCTAAAAGGGGGGTAGTAAAAAATGCAGCTCAACCACAAGGTTTTACCGCCCATCAACAGCTAGTGTGACCGAGCCCTAAGTGCGTTGGGGGGGGGGGGGGGCATTCACAATGATAGGCACCACGCCTTACAATAATGCATGTGATAACGCACACATGACAGCGACGCCGAGGTTTAAATAGCGTTGCTCCCTGGAATTAATGTCAGTGAAAGGGGTTTTATTTTTCGATATCCTCGCCATATAGCCGCAGAAATGAGATCCCGGCCATCCAGAATTAATTGATTCACCTGTTACACAGTCAGATTACATACGGCTTAGCTGTAACCGAGACCTATGTAATATATACACTTCCATATACCATGACATTCACATTCCTCGCCCTGCTTTTCCAAGGCGTCGGCAACCTGTGCGTGACAGCTGTCTGCAGACTACGACCCCCAGCAGGCCGCTATGAAGAGGGGGTCAAAAGAGAAACCATCTTGTTGATATGTGCAAAAAAATACCTGTTGATCCTGCCAGAAATCCAGTGCTGTCCTGTGCAATCTGCAGTGTTATCTCAAGACATGTGATCGGGCCTGTCTAGTCACCTCTGGGAACTGGAGAATATATTCCCTTATGTTAGCAATGTCCGAACTGTGGCCCAGGGGGCAATATTCCGTCCACTGACGCCAACAATGGGGCACGATTCCTTCCACTGACACCAACAATGGGACACTATTCCTTCCACTGATAGAGATGATGGGGAACTATTCCTCTCAATGACACCAACAATGGGACACTATTCCTTCCACTGACACCAACAATGGGACACTATTCCTTCCACTGACACCAATGATGGGGCACTATTCCTTTCTCTGACACCAACGATATGGCATTATTTCTTCCTCTGACACCAATGATGGGGCACTATTGCTCCGAATGACACCAACAATGGGACACTATTCCTTCCACTGACACCAACGATGGGGCACTATTAATTCCACTGAATAAGATGATGGGGAACTATTCCTCTCACTGACACCAACAATAGGACACTATTTCTTCCTCTGACACCAATGATGGGGCACTATTCCTCTGAATGACACCAACAATGGAGCACTATTCCTCCAAATTACACCAATGATGGGGCACTATTCCTCCCACTGACACTAATGATGGGGCACTGTATCGCTCACTGATACCAACAATGGGATACTATTCCTTCCACTGGCACCAACAATTGGGAACTAATCCTCCCACTGACACCAATGATGGGGCACTCTTTCTTCCACTGACACCAACTATTTCCCCCCCTAATACCAAAAATTGTTTACTCCCACTGGCCACAGCCCAGCCCCCCTAAAGTCTGGATACTATCCTGTATGTTTACTAAACTGTCCATTTGTTTAGAAAGTTTGGAGTCCTCTGCCCTATGGTATGGAGACGAGAAGAGAGGGAGATGTTCTGTAGTGCTAAAAAAAACTACTTCCCCTAGGGTGACAACGCTGCGCCTCCATAGATACTTGGAGTAAAAGTTGTCACCCCAGGACAGGAAGTTGCAATGTCTTACATTTTTCTTTGGTTCAGATACACTTTAAGCCTCGCCCCCTCTACACATAATGTTGTAACAATTCATAAAGTGACCCTACTGCCAGAAAGGAAGTATAAAGCGTCTTCTTATATAGGGCTGGTATTTTGTAAGTGATGTTGTGGTGACAGGGGTGCTGTGGGACACTACGGGTCCAGGAGAGGTCTGCAGGAGGAGAATTATACTCAGACTGCAGCAGAAGTCACATTTTGCTTGAAGCCGAACACCGGGATTTGTATTCTTCCATAAATCTCGGTGTGCTTTGTGTATTTCTTCCAGATCTGTGCAATAATCCGGTGTGAGACTTCCTGTAACAAAGACCGCTCACTGCTGCTCTCTCTCCTTGTGCAGGGGGAGTGGTCTGGTCTCCGCCCCCTCCTGCAGTTTTCTGCAGGCAGCATGTAGTGGGTGGAGCCTGCTAGGTCCCTCCCACAGATCTGCCCCCCTGTACAGGCTATGTAAAGCACAGTGATGATGTCACGGCTGCTTTTAAAAGTAATATCTGGGTTTGCAAAGACGTTTTAGTGCACATAAATTGGATTGATATCCTTTGTGACTATTGAAGAACTTATTTCATTTAAAGTTTTTATGCCTGAAGTTCCACTTTAAGAAACTCCATCATTTTAATTGGCACTTAAAGTCAAAGAACTGTGCCCCTAATGTGCATAAAAACAAGAGAAACATCTGTAGAAATGGAGAGAACTGAGCATTATTTAGTGAGTAGGCGGAGGGGGGGGGGGGGTAATATTGTGAGGCTCGAGGGAAAAGCTCCACCCCCTTGTCATTACCAAGAAAAATAACCTTGCAAGGAAATGGTTATGGACACAAATATACTGAAGTCTTAGAGGAAGTATAAAGTACTCAGCAATTTCCTATTGGGAAGTCATTGAACTCCCTATTGTCCAAATGCGAGAATGCCTGCCAGACTCCGAAGCTCCAATAATGGATGTCAGGCCAAGAGAGAAGATTGCGCTGGAAAACACGCCGATCGCCAACAGACCGGCTTCTAGTAAACATCAGCAAAATGAAAAACATCCAAATGTTTCATTATTCACTTATTAAAAACATAAATATGGTCCCAGCTGCAGGTATACACTGCGCATGCACAACATACACCAGCAAGCATGCGTTATGTGCATCTGAACACATGACCGTGTGAATGAGCCCTACTGTCAGGTTTGGGTGTTATTTTATCATTTTTATTTTTTTTGCTCTCATAAAATGTTGCTTATGATAATATTAAAGGGGTGCTCTGGTTTCAATTAGTCAAAAACTCCTCCTGCATCTGAAATGATAAAGGATAGAGGACCACAAATATGACTGGGATAGAGGACCACAAATATGACTGGGATAGAGGACCACAAATATGATTGGGATAGAGGACCACAAATATGATTGGGATAGAGGACCACAGAGCAGCACAGGATAAAGGACCACAGGCGAGCATGGGATGGATGGATTTATACAAGCATGGGATAGAGGACCACAGAGGCGGATAGAGGACCACAGACAAGCAAGGGACTGAAGACCACAGACAAGAACAGCATAGAGGACCACATACAAGAACAGTATAGAGGACCAGACAAGAACAGTATAGAGGACCACAGGCAAGCATGGGACTGAGGACCACAGACAAGAACAGCATAGAGGACCCCATACAAGAACAGTATAGAGGACCACATACAAGAACAGCATAGAGGACCACATACAAGAACAGTATAGAGGACCACATACAAGAACAGCATAGAGGACCACATACAAGAACAGTATAGAGGACCAGACAAGAACAGTATAGAGGACCACAGGCAAGCATGGGACTGAGGACCACAGACAAGAACAGTATAGAGGACCACATACAAGAACAGTATAGAGGACCACATACAAGAACAGCATAGAGGACCACAGACAAGAACAGTATAGAGGACCACAGACAAGAACAGCATAGAGGACCACATACAAGAACAGTATAGAGGACCACATACAAGAACAGCATAGAGGACCACATACAAGAACAGTATAGAGGACCAGACAAGAACAGTATAGAGGACCACAGGCAAGCATGGGACTGAGGACCACAGACAAGAACAGTATAGAGGACCACAGACAAGAACAGCATAGAGGACCAGACAAGAACAGCATAGAGGACCACAAACAAGAACAGTATAGAGGAACACAGACAGGCATGGGACTGAGGACCACAGACAAGAACAGCATAGAGGACCACAGACAAGAACAGCATGGAGGACCACAGACAAGAACAGTATAGAGGACCACAGACAAGAACAGCATGGGGGATCACAGACAAGAACGGCATAGAAGACCACAGACAAGAACAGTATAGAGGACTACAGACAAGAACAGTATAGAGGACCACAGACAAGAACAGCATAGAGGACCAGACAAGAACAGCATAGAGGACCACAAACAAGAACAGTATAGAGGAACACAGACAGGCATGGGACTGAGGACCACAGACAAGAACAGCATAGAGGACCACAGACAAGAACAGTATAGAGGACCACAGACAAGAACAGCATGGGGGATCACAGACAAGAACGGCATAGAAGACCACAGACAAGAACAGTATAGAGGACTACAGACAAGCACGGTACTGAGGACCACAGACAAGAACAGCATAGAGGACCACAGACAAGAACAGTATAGAGGACCACAGACAAGGACAGTATAGAGTACCACAGACAAGCATGGGACTGAGGACCACAGACAAGAACAGCATAGAGGACCACAGACAAGAACAGCATAGAGGACCACAGACAAGAACAGCATAGAGGACAACAGACAAGAACAGTATAGAGGACCACAGACAAGAACAGCATGGAGGACCACAGACAAGAACAGTATAGAGGACCACAGACAAGAACAGTATAGAGGACCACAGACAAGAACAGCATAGAGGACCACAGACAAGAACAGCATAGAGGACCACAGACAAGAACAGTATAGAGGACCACAGACAAGAACAGCATGGAGGACCACAGACAAGAACAGCATGGAGGACCACAGACAAGAACAGTATAGAGGACCACAGACAAGAACAGCATAGAAGACCACAGACAAGAACAGTATAGAGGACTACAGACAAGCACGGTACTGAGGACCACAGACAAGAACAGTATAGAGGACTACAGACAAGCATGGGACTGAGGACCACAGACAAGAACAGCATAGAGGACCACAGACAAGAACAGCATAGAGGACCACAGACAAGAACAGCATAGAGGACCACAGACAAGAACAGTATAGAGGACCACAGACAAGAATAGCATGGAGGACCACAGACAAGAATAGCATGGAGGACCACAGACAAGTACGGGACTGAGGACCACAGACAAGAACGGCATAGAAGACCACAGACAAGAACAGTATAGAAGACCACAGACAAGAACAGCATAGAGGACCACAGACAAGAACAGCATGGAGGACCACAGACAAGCACAGGACTGAGGACCACAGACAAGAACAGTATAGAAGACCACAGACAAGAACAGTATAGAGGACCAGACAAGAACAGTATAGAGGACCATAGGCAAGCATGGGACTGAGGACCACAGACAAAAACAGTATAGAGGACCACAGACAAGAAAAGTATAGAGGACCACATACAAGAACAGCATAGAGGACCACAGACAAGCACGGGATTGAGGACCACGGACAAGAACAGCATAGAGGACCACAGACAAGCATAGGATAAATGGCCATATACAAGCATGGGATAGAGGACTGCAGATGTGCACAAGATAGAGCATTGGTCATCAACCCTGTCCTCAGGGCCCACTAACAGGCCAGGTTTTATGTATTACCTTGGGGAGATGCAGACTAGAATACGGCAATCACTGAGCAGCAAATGATATCAACTGTGTTGTATTTCAGTTATCTTGCAAACCTGGCCTGTTAGTGGGTCCTGAGGACAGGAGTTGAGAACCACTGGGATAGAGGATCAGAGATGAGCATGAGATAGTTGGCTACACACGAGCATAGGATAGAGGACCACAGATGTGCATGGGATAGAGGGCCACAAATGAGCAAGAAATAGAGGACCACAGAGGAACACAGGATTGAGGGCTACAAACAAGTACAGCAAAAGAGACCACAGATGAGCACAGGATGGATGGCCTCAAACAAGAATGGAAGAGAGAAATGTTTCTCAACTCCAGTCCTCAAGTACCCCCAACAGGTCATGTTTTCAGGATTTCCCTCAGATGAAATGGCTGTGGTAATTACTAAGGCAGTGAAACTGATCAAATCACCTGTGCAGAATAACGGAAAGCCTGAAAACATGACCTGTACCCGGGGGGGTACTTGAGGACTGGAGTTGAGAAACATTGGAATAGAGCACCACAGATGAGCGTCGGAGAGGACCACACATGAGAACAGGATGGAGGGCCACAAAGGAGCACAACACAGATGGCCCCATACAAGCATGGGACAGAGGACCATAGATGAGCATAGCATGGATGGCTGCATAGGAGCGTGGGATAGAGGACCAGGATTGAGCACCACAAATGAGCATGGAATAGATGGCCACAAATGAGCACAGGATAGAGGACCATTGACAAACGCGTCACATGCAATATATATATATGTATAAATTCTGCATGGAATATACTGTATGTAAATATATATATAGTAGTGTACAAAGCAATTTATCCTTTTTACTTCCTGTATATTTTTTTAAAGTTGATCTAAACCCTAAGCCTTTAACCCTTGCAGGGAACCCCAATACAAGGGTAGTTTTGATCTTTCCCCGGAGTTCTTCTTTAATGAAAGCTGCAGAATTTTAAACAACGATAGAACTTTAACATGTTAGGGCTTATATGAGATTTTAGTGATTGGGTTAAGAACTATTTTATATGTTCGGTCCAAAAAGAATGTACTTGCAGCAGGTAGTGTCTCCCCATCCTTTAGGCTGAGCTTCTTTCAGTGTCACCGGCAGCGTAGAGTCAGAACAATGCCGGCACACATTGGAAATTGCAACGGTGGTTTTACTGACCACACTTGTGGCTTACACACAAAGAGAAGAAGAAAAAAAAATCCTCCACATTCAAATTAGTGGTTATAAGTCACTGGCACTCGTGTTTTGTGGGTAGTGAGACGGCATTATTCAAACATGACACAGACAGAGCAAACACTATCCCGTCTGTTCTCCGAGCCTGCGGTGAGCTCTGCAGCCTTTGTTCTTCCTGCGTACTCAGCGCGCTGCATATGTACGCTCTGACTGTGCAATAGAAGAACGTTAGTCAGAGCTCCAAGATTTCTGACCTGGGAACGAAGGACACCTTTTAGGGTCACCACACATGTTACAATCTTATCCATACAATTTTTGTACAATCAACTTTTTTTTCAATTAACCAAAACTATGTAACATAAGGACCTACTTAATCTATCAAATCAATTTATATCCAATCAGACAGGCCTTTGTACATGATAGAGGACCACAGACAAGCGTAGGAGAGAGACCCAAAGACAGGCACAGGATAGAGGAGCAAAGATGATCATTGGATAGAGGACCAAGGACATGCATGGGATAGAGGAGCAGAGATGAGCATGGGATAGAGGAGCAGAGATGAGCATAGGATAGATGACCATAGATGATGCATGGGATAGAGAACCACTGATGAGCATAAGATAGAGGACCATAGACATGAATGGGATAGAGGACCACAGATGAGCATGGGATAGAAGACCACAGATGAGCATGGGATAGAAGACCACAGATGAGCATGGGATAGAAGACCACAGATGAGCATGGGATAGAAGACCACAGATGAGCATGAGATAGAAGACCACAGATGAGCATGGCATAGAGAACAATAGATGAGTATAGATAAAGGACCACAGACAAGCGCTAGATAGGGGACCACAGACATGCATGGGACAGAGAACCACAAATGAGCATGGTATAGAAGACCACAGATGAGCATGGGATAGAGGACCACAGATGAGCATGGGATAGAGGAGCAGAGATGAGGATAGGATGGAGGACCGTAGATAAGAATGGGATAGAGGACTGCAGATGGCAAGGGCTAGAGGACCACAGATGAGCATAAGATAGAGGACCACAGACATGCATGGGATAGAGGATCACAGATGAGCATGGGATAGAAGACCACAGATGAGCATGGGATAGAGAACAATAGATGAGTATAGGATAAAGGACCACAGACAAGCGCTAGATAGAGGACCACAGACATGCATGGGAAAGAGGACCACAAATGAACATGGGACAGAGAACCACACATGAGCATGGTATAGAAGACCCCAGATGAGCATGGAATAGAGGAGCAGAGATGAGCATGGGATAGAGTAGCAGAGATGAGCATAGGATGGAGGACCGTACATAAGAATGGGATAGAGGACCGCAGATGGCATGGGCTAGAGGACCACAGATGAGCATAAGATAGAGGACCACAGACATGCATGGGATAGAGGATCACAGATGAGCATGGGATAGAAGACCACAGATGAGCATGGGGATAGAAGACCAAAGATGAGCATGGGATAGAGAACAATAGATGAGTATAGGATAAAGGACCACAGACAAGCGCTAGATAGAGGACCACAGACATGCTTGGGAAAGAGGACCACACCACAGATGAGCATGGGACAGAGAACCACAAATGAGCATGGTATAGAAGACCACAGATGAGCATGGGATAGAGGAGCAGAGATGAGCATGGGATAGAGTAGCAGAGATGAGCATAGGATGGAGGACCGTAGATAAGAATGGGATAGAGGACCGCAGATGGCAAGATCCAGAGGACTACAGATGAGCATAAGATAGAGGACCACAGACATGCATGGGATAGAGGATCACAGATGAGCATGGGATAGAAGACCACAGAAGAGCTTTGGATTGAGGACTGCAGATGGCAACGTATAGAGGACAACAGACATGCACGATATAGAGGATCCCAGATATGCACAGGATAGAGGACCACAGGCATGCATGGGATAGAAGACCACAGATGAGTATAGGATAGAGGAGTACAGACGTGCTCTGTATTGCGGATCACAGACATGCATGGGATAGAAGACCACAGATGGGCACGGTATGGAGCAGATGTGCTACAGAGCGCTGCAACCTACTGAAACCGGAAGTAATACAACTTCTTCTTCTACCCTCTAAAAATAAAAAGCATTTAACCCTTGCTGTGCAGAGACACTCCACTGCAAGAGTACTTTTTTTTGTTCCAGAGCTCATCTTTAAAGTGTTCTGCCAAAATATTTTGTTTTTGGGATATGGTGGGAAGAAGTTAGAGCCCCTATTGGGTTTTTACTGATAACAGAGATTTTATCCTGCACACGTTCTTGTAGCAAGCAATTTAGGGGTGCTATTAAATAAATCAAAGACCCACCCCATCTCCCCAAATCTGTATGTATAAGAAATATAATAAAAGAAGCGCACCCACAAACTATATGATGAAAAAGAAAGCAATAAATAGTATCCAAATATAATACAATGTATCCATATAGGTGACATATATACCCAGCAATATATAAGCAATGGATAGGAGTACAATATTTGCTAACACACACATGAAAATACAGCAACCTGGAATAGATTGAATATAAACAGCATACCAAGAATAAGGGAAATGTCTACCTGTTCCACCATATGGCGACAGATCCACTTTCAAGTTCTTACACTGCTTGCATTTAAAACATAGATTTGCTGATAGGAGGAGAGAGCAGAGTGACGGAGAGGAGAGCTCCTCCACATGCTGCTTCTCTTTTTACTGTGCAGTCACAGGCTGGGGGGCAGGACCAGGATGACCAGGGACGGATATTTCTGGCCATCAGACTGACATCTAGTGGAAGAAAAAAAGTACTGCGGGACAAACCTTTCTTGAAAGTAATTATTGCAGCGAAAGCGGTTTTTGTTATTTTATCTTTAATGAGCTTTTTTTCTTTTTATCTTGTTAGTTTTGGTTGGATTTCGGCTTTAAGGATATATTTACAGAGACTTTACAGTAGAATAATGGCGGGAGGGTTCATTCACACCCATCTACCTAGAACAGAATTCTCAGCTACTTTCCAAAAGTTATACGCATCTTAAAAAAGAAAAAAAAAAAATTTTCTCATTGAATTCCCTGACAAACCAGACACACTAGACATAACTCAGCGTTTGAGTAAACAGAGTAACAGAACATTGCAATCCATGCAGGGATAAGTAAACAGCGTACACCTTAGGAAAACAGCCAGGCATTGTGCTGTAAATAAGAGAATGCCTTAGTCATTGGCAGCCAGGAGAGTGTGGGGGGGGGGGAGGGCAATACAATCGCCAGATTAATAAACCAGACAAGTCACTTACAGGAACCAACGAGAGATCTCAGCCAAAATTAAAGAGCCACTCCGCCCAAAAGTGACAATTCCGTTCCGGATGGATGATGTGGCTTTAATTCAACTCCCTGGGTGGTAAGAAAGATAGAGACAGTCCTTTTTTTTTTTTTTTTGGCATACTGGTTTTTTTTTTTTAAAGGTCCCTTTCAGACAACTTCACTGTCAGAAAGGATCTGCAGTGGATCACTTTCTAGAGGCGGTTGAACGGCGGCTGCAATAATTACATTCAATCCAGAGGTTTCCACTGCAGTACCTTTTTTCTTCCACTAGATGTCCTAGTAATCAGGAGTAGGGATGAGCTGGGTACACGATGGCATCCCTTGCAGCCTAGTGAGCTGTGGGTGGACTGCATATAACAAATGGGCGGGGCCATATATTGTTGATGACATCACAAGTATCCTCGCCCCTTTTTTTTTCACGCAGCAGCGCCTGCAGCTCATTGGTCTGGCAGCTCAGCTAACTTCCTAATCCTTGTTCAGGAGACAATACAGCCAATATTTAATATGAAGACCTAATCTAATCGATCCAATAAATGTGTATTCAATCAGGCAGGCCCCTGCACTACATAGCTGGTAGTAGATCTAAACCTCACCACACATGATACAATCTAATTGTACAATATCCTTTAGCTCACGGGTCTCAAACTAGCGTCCCTCCAGCTGTTGCGAAACTACAAGTCCCATGAGGCATTGCAAGGCTGACAGTTACAAGCATGACTCCCACAGGCAGAGGCATGATGGGACTTGTAGTTTCGCAACAGCCGGAGGGCCGCCAGTTTGAGACCCCTGCTTTAGATCTACCAATAACTATGTAGTGCAGGGGCCTGACTGGATACAAATGGATTGGAATGTTTAGGTCTGTACTCTGGTACATCTAAAGGAGACGGTGCAGAGGTAGTACAAACCGATTGTATAGTGTATGGCCAGGTTGAGGGAAAGATTCACTTTTTTCTTCTGCTAGTTCATTGTCCGTAGTGTTGTCTCTGTTCCACAGAACACCCGACGCCTAAACCTGCCACAAGCAACCTTTAACGATGGCCATACACACTTCCATTATAATTATTTGATTGACACAATATGATCAAAACGATCAAATTGGAAACCAATCGAATTATTATTATTATTATTATACAGGATTTATATAGCGCCAACACTTTACGTAGCGCTTTACAATATAAAAGGGAGACAATACAGTTATAATACAATAAAATACAAGAGGATTAAGAGGGCCCTGCTCAGAAGAGCTTACAATCTAATAGGGTGGGGCAGGTGGTACAAAAGGTTGTAACTGTGGGGAATGAGCTGAATATCTTCCCTTTCCGAACGATTTGATCAAACTGAGTTGATTATCCAGGGCGGAATATTATTGATCATTTGGAATCAGCAGCACTTGGAAACCTTTATTCTTGAATACGGTTGAAATTTTAATCGATCAGATTGTGAGATCGCACGGTGAAAAACAGAAATGCGATCGATATCGTACGATTGTATAATTAACCAATGATCAAAATCGACTTCTCTGTGTGTGTAATATCAAATCGAATGGGTTGTGTACTATAGACCAATTATACCTAACGAGAGAACAATTGGAAAAGAAATCGATCACTTATTGGATCACGTTACGGCCACCATTACAGCTGCCAAATAAACATCGCAGTTCTATAACATAAGTTTAAAGCCATAAACCAGAAGACACAGGAGCGTGCTACACCCCCCCCCCCCCAACCCCCGACCACGGCGGATCATTTCCTCCAAATTAACAGATGCACTTTAAGAAACGTGGAGAACATTTGGGAGCCGGATTTGGGGAATTACGGTGGAAAATGCACACAGGACCCCCGAGCAGCTGAAGGCACGTATGGTGACGACACGTGTACAGGCTGGACGGACGCCAAGTGACAGACGCTAATGGTCCTCCTGACCCGGGGGACAGATGTACTAAAGGCCAATCAGCATATACAAACCATTTCTAGATATTTCCGGCTCGGTGAATAATTGGTGAACAATAAGGTTCAATAAGATTTAATAAGATCCAATGAGATTCAGAGATTCCATGAGAATCAATGAGATTCAAAGAGACTCAGCATGCCATGACAGATATAAGACGTTATAATGGTTTCCATTCTTCTGGTCATACAGATTTCTTATGGCTGAACTCCGGGAATAGATATATATAAGACACAAATGAATGTAACTTTGTGTTCATCGATAAATATTTACATCTATTTTCTAAATACAAGCAGTGTAAGAACCCGACCTGGTATCATCCCTGTACAGCGGGGCTGGAATGTGAGAGGAAGAAGCAGCACAAGGAGCCAATCAGTTTACACGCCGACAAGAAGTATGCTGATAGGAGAGAGCCGTGTGTTGGAGAGATTAAAGTGATTGTAAGGCTTTGTGTTTTTTTTCCCTTAAATAACAAACATGTTATACTTACCTCCACTGTGCAGTTCGTTTTGCACAGTGTGGCCCCCGATCCTCGACTTCCGGAGTCCCCCGGCGGCGCTGGTAGCTCCTCCCCACATCGTATAACCCATTAGAAGAAGCACTCTCCCGGGGGGGTCACCTTGCAGGCACGCTCCCGAGTCCAGCATTTGCTTCTATAGACGCCGAATGCCGGAATCGAACCCACCCCACGCCGCCAGCATCATTAGATTTGATTGACAGCAGCGGGAGCCAATACCTGCGGTGCTATCAATCTATCCAATCAAGAGCCAGGACAACGGGCAGAGGGGAAGAGTGCGTCTCCGGCGTGGGAATTACAGAACTCAGGTGAGTAAAACGGGAGGGGGGGCGGTCAGTGGCAGAATGACAGAAATTTGGGTTTGATTGACAGCAGTGGGAGCCGATGGCTGCGGTGCTACCAATCTATCAAATCAAGAGCCGAGACAACAGGCAGCGGGGAAGAGCGCATCTCCGGCGTGGGAATTACAGGACTCAGGTGAGTAAAACGGAGGGGGGGGGGGGGGGGCGGTCAGTGACAGAAGTTTTTTCACCCAAATGCAAAGGATGCATTAAGGTGAAAAAACATGAGGGTTTACAACCCCTATAGCCCATCACTGCGCTGCTTCTCCTTTCACTGTCCAGTCACAGGCTGGGGTTCAGAGTGGTTTGAATGATGCCATTCATCACTGAGGACATCTAATGGAAGAAAAAAAGTACTGCAAGGGAAATCTCTGAATTGCACACCACCTTATTAAAGTGGTTGTAAACCCTGTTACACCATTTGTACCTGTAAGTAAGCCTATAATAAGGGCTTACCTGTAGGTACTGGAAATATTTACCATATACACTTGTGCCGACGTCATCGGCGCATGCGCACTGAAGAAACGGGTTGATTGTGCTGTTTCTAAAGGGCTTGTGCCGCGACCGGCGGCTCCCGCACGCATACGTGGGAGTGACATCATCGCGGCTCCGGGCCAATCACTGCGCCGGAGCCCGCGAACCTGGAAATAACTCTGGGAGACATGTCGCCGGTCACAGCGGTGTGTGGGGAGCGCCACAACTGCTTTGATCTAAGGTAAGTATTGAAAGTGGATATAAACCCATAAAAAAAAAAAAAAAGCTGCAAGACAAAGGCACAATGAGCTAGGAGGGGATCATACACATGGCACAGCTCCAATGACAAGGCCTCAACTAATGTCTAAGTGCTAACATTTGTGCGAAACGCGTCGACCTCTTTGTTCCTTGCTCCATCTGCTAACCATCTGTCACATAAAGAGGATTTACCAGCAGATGGGGCAAGGAACAAGGAGGTCGACGCGTTTCGCACAAATGTTAGCGCTTAGACATTAGTTGAGGCCATGTGTATGATCCCCCTCCAAGTGCCAAGTTCAGCTTTCAGTGGGCGGTCAGGGGGTGCCCATTTTTACCGCCCGTGTGAATGAGGCCAGGTCAGGAAACCCCCCTGAGATGATCCATGCAGCCATTGTTGGAGTTACATCTGCACGATTAATCATTAAGAATCGCTATTGTGATTTTTTTCCCGTTGCGATCTTGACAACAGTGTTTCACGATTCTTTCTATGCAAAGAATTCTCTCTGCTCTTCTGAAGCCACAGCCATCAAAAGGAACCGGGCAGTCTGCCAAGAATCACAACATTCTTTGGAACTTTAGTATAAACATTGTAACAATTTGTCAAAGGAATAGACTTCAGTGTGTAAATGAGGAAAGTTTTACCACTTAAACACTAAACCTTTTTCTGACATTTGTTGGTTTCAAGTTAAAATATTTTTTTTTTGCTAGAAAATTACTTAGAACCCCCAAACATTATATATATATTTTTAGTAGAGACCCTAGAGAATAAAATGGTGGTTGTTGCCATATTTTATGTCACACTGTATTTGCACAGCGGTCTTTCAAATACAATTTTTTTTGGAAAAAATTACTTTAATGAATTAAAAAAAAAAAAACTAACCAGTAAAGTTAGCCCAATTTTTTTTGTGTAATGTGAAAGATTTTACATTGCGAGAATCGTGATCCTTTTATTCTAAGCAAAAAAATTGTGATTCTCATTTTGGCCACAATCGTGCAGCTCTAGTTGGAGTGTATATAGACCGCAGGTGGATGCGGAGAATCAGCAGCAAAAAAATTATGAAAAATAAGTATTTCATATTTTTAAAATGCCAATAGTTTATTATACACGGTGCGGTACCATGCGGTTATGGTTTACATGTACCGGTGATGGAACTACAAGTGCCAGCAGGAGAAGACACATCAACATGAATTGCAGCCCGTAAATTCTTTCTTTGTATCATTCTGCACATGGCGAGGACCCGGCTCCTAGGGCTTCTCGGACCCGGCTCCTAGGGCTTCTCGGACCCGGCTCCTAGAGCTTCTCGGACCCGGCTCCTAGGGCTTCTCTGACCCGGCTCCTAGGGCTTCTCTGACCCGGCTCCTAGGGCTTCTCTGACCCGGCTCCTAGAGCTTCTCTGACCCGGCTCCTAGGGCTTCTCGGACCCGGCTCCTAGGGCTTCTCGGACCCGGCTCCTAGGGCTTCTTGGACCCGGCTCCTAGGGCTTCTTGGACCCGGCTCCAGAGCTTCTTGGACCCGGCTCCTAGGGCTTCTCGGACCCGGCTCCTAGAGCTTCTCGGACCCGGCTCCTAGGGCTTCTCTGACCCGGCTCCTAGGGCTTCTCTGACCCGGCTCCTAGGGCTTCTCTGACCCGGCTCCTAGAGCTTCTCTGACCCGGCTCCTAGGGCTTCTCGGACCCGGCTCCTAGGGCTTCTCGGACCCGGCTCCTAGGGCTTCTTGGACCCGGCTCCTAGGGCTTCTTGGACCCGGCTCCAGAGCTTCTTGGACCCGGCTCCTAGGGCTTTTCGGACCTGGCTCCCAGGGCTTCTCGGACCCAGCTCCTAGAGCTTCTCGGACCCGGCTCCTAGGGCTTTTCGGACCCGGCTCCTAGGGCTTCTCGGATCTGGCTCCTAGGGCTTCTCGGACCCAGCTCCTAGGGCTTCTCGGACCCGGCTCCTAGGGCTTCTCGGACCCGGCTCCTAGGGCTTCTCGGTACCGGTTCCTAGGGATTCTCTGACCCGGCTCCTAGGGCTTCTCGGACCCGGCTCCTAGGGCTTCTCGGACCCGGCTCCTAGGGCTTCTCGGTACCGGCTCCTAGGGATTCTCAGACCCGGCTCCTAGGGCTTCTCGGACCCGGCTCCTAGGGCTTCTCGGACCCGGCTCCTAGGGCTTCTCGGACCTGGCTCCTAGGGATTCTCAGACCCGGCACCTAGGGCTTCTCGGACCCGGCTCCTAGGGCTTCTCTGACCCGGCTCCTAGGGCTTCTCGGACCTGGCTCCTAGGGCTTCTCAGACCCGGCTCCTAGGGCTTCTCGGATCCCAATTTCCACAATCACCGGGATTCGGGACATGCTGCAACTTGCAGTTCTTCAGCGCCTTCCGCAGACAGATCGGGTGTCGGTGTTAAGAGACAACCCCCCCCCGGTGTTTTGATCTTCCAAGATTAAGTTTATGTCTGTGCGGCTGCCTCCGAGCCGGTGAACTGTCTGCCGTCTTCATACAACAAACACATAATTAATTTGTAATGACAGCAAGTACAGTTAATCTCGGCTCCACATCTACATGCATACAAATTATGGACAGGGCTTAAACCTTAACTGGATGACATTTCGCTTTCTAAAGCACCGTGAATCAGAAATAATTCACCTGTTTTAATATAAAATACTTGATTTTTATCATTTGTTGCATCCTGGTGCTGCTGATCTCCTGCGGCCTCCTTGCAACCGCTTCATGTCTTACAGGCCCGCCATTGATGGCTGCATGGTACTTTTCAAGGGCAGGTTTCCATATGGTGGACCATGCCTGCCTATTTTTATTTTTTTTTAAAAGGCAGCTTGTGATCCATTGGGAGATTGCAAACACCGCCTGGCTGTGATGGGCGATGCAGGCACAGAAAACACACGAGGGCCGTCATAAATAATAGAACTCAAACAACTCAGGATAAATATTTTCCCTTGGGGCAATTAAGACGATAAAAAGTGCATAAGGCTTATTACTTCATATAGCATTTCTGGTGCTAGTTGGCGTCACAGTAATTACTTGCAATGGATCATGTCAACGGTTTTAATTGCAGTCTGTGTGGCCCTGTGCCAGAACTGGTATTGGCCCCATGTTTCAGTAGGCTGTTATCAGACTGTCCAGCGGGTGGTGCTGTTTCATTGTTGGTCTCTTATAGGCTGTTATCAGATTGTTCAGTGGGTGGCGCTGTTTCATTGGTGGTCTTTAGTAGGCTGTAATCAGACTGTTCAGTGGGTGGTGCTTCTTAATCTGTGGTCTCTTTTAGGCTGTTATCAGACTGTCCACTGGGTGGCACTGTTTCATTGGTGGTCTTTGGTAGGCTGTCCATTGGGTGGTCTCACTTAAAGGGTAACTCCACTTTCGTGGGGGAAAAAACAGCAAGTATAGAAAAAATAATATAGCGTGTACAATTGCGATACAAGTCATATTGAATGTTATTAAAAATTACCTTTACTTTTCAATCTGCAGCCACCGTAATTTTCTATAAATGCAAAGCAATATGGCTACCTGGAGGTGTTCCGTACACAGAATGTGTGTTGACCACTCCCCAGAAACATCATTTCCTGCTTGTGTGATTGGCTCATCAATTTTCCCAGAAGTCTGCCTAAGATACAAGTCAGATTTCAGGCATCCCCTGCAACAAAAATGTCATTTTTGGTGAGATATTTCCAATAGGAAATCACGTCTAAAGGGATGCAGACTGCAGACCCAGCAGCTTTCCTCATTAGTGCCCTGCAGCTGCCCCAGCTAACTGATAATTATGAAACCACTCCGATTAGACTCACTCCGCAAAGAGACACAGACAAACACACAGGGATTTCTTCAGAATAACAAAAGGTAGGAATCTGCAACAAAGGCTGTTATAATCCTTGCAATGTACATAGATCATCCAGGGGGGAATGTTTTTTTTTTTCTCTCAACAAAAGTGGAGTTACGCTTTAATTGGTGGTTTTTTTAGGCTGTTATCAGACTGTCCACTGGAGGTGCTGTTTCATTGGTGGTCTTTAGAATGCTGTAATCAGACTGTCCACTAGGTGTTGCTGTTTCTATGGTGGTCTATGGTAGGCTGTAATCAGACTGTCCACTGGGTGGGGCTGCTTCACTGATAGTCTATTATAGGCTTCTATCAGACTGTCCACTAGGAGGGGCTGTTTCATTGGTGGTCTCTGGTAGGCTGTTATCAGACTGTCCACTGGGTGGTGCTGTTGCACTGATGGTTTGTGGTCACAGAGGGGACTATAGCAGCATCTACTGTATGTGCCTTTTATTGAGTACCTTAGGACCTTGCAATGTTTCTGCATCGTTTTTAGTTATCATTAAAGAGGAAGTGTGAGAGGGAACCAAGAAAACTGATTTTACAGATCACAGGTCCCTCCTTGGGTGCTATTTCCCCAATTTTCATATCTTTACACTTTCCATGGCGAGGGGCCAATTTCACATCTGCAGAGTTCAGTAATCCACAGCAGCCAATCAGAAGCTGGCTTTCATGGTTGAATGAGTAGACATAGCTTACTGCTGAATATTCCTGCCGGCCCAGCCTTATGAGACTTTCACCAAACATTCACTGGAAGTGAATTAATCGCTGACATTTAAAACACATGCAGTAGGATGATTCACCTGCAGTAGAATGTCAGATTCACTGTTTAATAAATACACCCATACAGGTGGCATTTGTATCTTCTGAATTATAAGAGATCATGGTATAGAAAACAAGCCCCCCCCCCCTTACATCAGGTTCGCCATCTAAGTTCCCCTTATAATAGGTTCCCCATCAGAGCTCCCCCCCCTCATTTCGGAGTCCCCCCCCCCTTACATCAGGGTCCCCATTAGAATCCCCAATTACAAGAATTTCAAATGTCATTGTCAAAATGTTAAAATCCTGTGGAAGTGCGGTCTGAAAGACAGAGCAGGGAGAGGGATTCCCGGTCTGCTCTGCATAATGGTGGCCAATGGGACCCGGCTCCGCCCACACAACTGCGCTTAATTCAAAAGATCCCAAAATCCTGCATGAAGACGCATTCCGCAAATCGGGTGAAAGAGAAGGGGATTTGGATTTTGGAGATGGTGTATCCAACCATGTGACACCCTAAATATGAGTGTAGCCATGAAGCGTGGTCTACAAGGTGGACGTATCCTTTAAGGATGAAGGATGGCGATTACAAGCCAGAACATAACGAAGGCAAGCGGCAGACAGCTCCCACCTCAGCCATCGATTCATTCTTCATTTTCTGGAGAATTTCTTTCCTCCAGGATCTGACGGGATGTCCCTCAGACATGAGCCATTAACGAGAACCACAAAAGTACTTTTCAATTTGCTTGAATGACTCGCCGAGTCCTAACCGTCAATAAATGCGCAGGAAGCGGCGGTTTTCAGTTCAGCGCGGAAACAAAATAGACAGATATTTGTAATTGCGTAATCTTTGTTGTTTTGCTCTCAGAAATTCCTCTTTTTTCTCTCACAAGGCGGTGCGGTGAGGAAAGACAGGAAATGTAGAGCGCTAGAGAAGCGAGCGGTGGGGGGGGGGGGGTTGGGGCGCATTTCCGACCGTTGGCCAAGGATTTTTTTTTATCATCCATCTTCGTGAGGGAGTTCTGCACGCCTCTTGCAGATTAAAGAGCTCCTTTCTGAAAGGTGGCAGGTTATTTTAAATCAAGAAATCAGAATTATAGAAAAGTGGCGGCAGAAAAACACGCAGTTGGCGCATTGAGTCTGCCGCTAAATGCGCTTTTTTTTTTTTGTATCTTATTTGCCTAAGTATGGATTTATGTTTGTCCCAAGCATGTTTAACCACTTTAAGACCAGCCGCCGCAGCTTTACTGCGGCAGATTGGCTCTCCTGGGCGAATCGCCATCATTGAACTTTAGGGGGCGCGCGTGACGCCGGAGCCGATGCGCGTGTCCAACGTCCCCCCCCCCGCGATCGCTCCTGAGAGAGACAGAATGGGGAGCTGTCATTGTAAACAGACAGATCTCCATTCTGTCAGGGGAGGAGAGACAGATCTGCTGTTCCTATGGATCAGGAACAGCGATTTCTCTCCTCCTCCAGTCAGTCCCCTCCCCCCCCACAGTTAGATACACCTCCCTAGGAAACACTTAACCCCTTGATCGCCCCCTACTGTTAACCCCTTCCCTGCCAGTGACATTTGTGCCCATGTTTGACGGTAGATGCCCACACATCACACATATGCCCATGTTTGACGGTAGATGCCCACACATCACAAATATATGCCCATGTGTGATGGTAGATGCCCACACATCACACACATATGCCCATGTTTGAGGGTAG
This sequence comes from Aquarana catesbeiana, assembly GCF_042186555.1. Classification (NCBI taxonomy): domain Eukaryota; kingdom Metazoa; phylum Chordata; class Amphibia; order Anura; family Ranidae; genus Aquarana; species Aquarana catesbeiana. Next base: position 755,925,804 of record NC_133325.1, read on the forward strand.
ATGCCCACACATCACACATATGCCCATGTTTGACGGTAGATGCCCACACATCACACATACAGTATATGCCCATGTGTGATGGTAGATGCCCACACATCACACATATGCCGATGTTTGATGGTAAATGCCCACACATCACACATATATGCCCATGTTTGACGGTAGATGCCCACAAATCACACACATGTTTTGGAACTACATTTCCCATGATGCTCACCTACACTGCAGAGTGCATGAGTATCATAGGAAATGTAGTTCCAAAACATTTGGGGTGCCAAGGTTCACCATCACTGCCCTAATGCAACTGGCTGTGCACACCTATGACGTTGGGGGTTGATTTACTACAGGAAAAAATACTGTGCACTTTGCAAAGTGCAGTTGCTCCAGAGCTTAGTAAATGAGCAGAAGTTCTGCTGACTTCCATCATCCAATCACGTGCAAGCAAAAATGCTGTTTTTTTTTTTTATTTTTCTTGCACGTGATTGGGTGTTCTTTGCAAAGGGAAGCTTCACCTCATTTACTCTGGAGCAACTACACTTTGCAAAGTGCACAGTCAATTTTCCTTTAGTAAATCCCATTCTATGCACATATAATCGTATGGGAAGATTGCTGTTGAAATAAATAATCTGGTGACAGGGTCTCTTTAACCATCTGTAAGCTCAGTAAGTGGATACAAACATACAAAAAGAAAAAAAAAAAAAAGGAAATCGGCACAATACGGCCACAAAAGGCTTTTCAAGCAAGAGCGCTCTGCACAAGCACGCAACGTCTTTTCACATTTCACGGGTCACAAGAAGTTGTGTTGGATCCCCGTCTGTCATCCCTGACACTGCACACTGCTCCGTCTCCTACTGACGGATAAATATGTAAAAGGAGGCAGGAGAGGAAGTCACAAAGGACGGCTGTCAATCAAAGGCTTGCCATACAACGGGCGTCTGTGACATCACAGTCATGTGACCCCGTGTCTACGTCTGGACGGGCGTGCCGGTGATCTGGGTGTGTTCTGGTAAATCCATCCTGGCCTCACGACCTCAGCGCTGTGACAAGCTGGAATAATAACCTCTCAGAGCTGCCAATCACGGCGCCTCGGCATGGCGACCGGCGCGCTGGGAGTGACAGGGCGGTTAAAAATGAATTTGTAGCAATCAAGCTTTCAAATTTTGGGAACAATAAAGTTTATTTAAAGTGACACGAAACTGAACTTAAAAAAAAAAAAATGATATCCAAGTAAGTATTTTTAAAGCGTTTGTTACCCCAACACTTCATATTCCTGATCTGTGACTGCTGTACTATGTACTTGTATGAGAAATTCTCCTGATCTCTTTGTATTGCTTCCTTTATCTGAAATACTAGGTGTTCTTGTCAGTCCTTCTGCTTTCCCATTAAAAACTGACCACACTAAGCAGGAGAACAGGAGAACACCACGTGGTCAGTTCTCTGGTTATGCTGGGAACTCACTCTGCTCACCTCCAATGATCAGACTTGTCCTGATCCCCCCCCCCCCACTGCACAGCCATTCACTGGTAAGCTCAGTGTGCTGCTGCTTCTCCTTCCCCAGCTCTTACGCAGCTCAGTACAGAGGGAATGTGATCACTTATAAAAAAAATGGAAAAAAGGTTTTTATAATTTTTTTTTATAGCTACATAAATGTTTTGCCTTTCATTTCTATTTTATACTGAATGGGTTTTTTTGACAAGGTGATCGTTTACAATCACTTTAACCCAAGGGTCTCAAACTGGCGGCCCTCCAGCTGTTGCAAAACTACAAGTCCCATCATTCCTCTGCCTGTGGGAGTCATGTAACTGTCAGCCTTGCACAAGTAGTACAAAGGCACAACATGGAACTGACTATGTAAACAAGCGGATCCCCGTTCTGACAGATGACATAACAGAGATCTTCTGTTCCCAGTGATCGGGAACAGTGATCTCTGTCATGTCCCAGTGAGCCCATCCCCCCCTACAGTTAGAACACATCCAGGGAACACACTTAACCCCTTGATCGACCCCTAGTGTTAACCCCTTCCCTGCCAGTGTCATTTTGACATTGATCAGTGCATTTTTATAGCACTGATCAATGTAATAATGTCACCGGTCCCCAAAAAGCGTCATTTGGGGTAAAATTTGTCCGCCGTAATGTCGCAGTCCCTCTAAAAATTGCAGATCGCCGCCATAACCAGTAGAAAAAAAAAATAAATAAATAAAAGTCCCTAAATCTATCCCATAGTACAGGGATATGCATTTAGCGGACCTCCACCTGTTGCAGAACTACAAGTCCCATGAGGCATAGAAAAACTCTGACAGCCACAAGCATGACACCCAGAGGCATGATGGGACTTGTAGTTTTGCAACCGCTGGAAGTCCGCTAATTGCATATCCCTGCCATAGTTTGTAGACACGATAACTTTTGTGCAAACCAATCAATATACGCCTATTCTGATCTTTTTTTTTTTTTTTAACAAAAATATGTAGAAGAATACATATCGGCCTAAACTGATGAATAAATTTGTTTTTTTATATTTTTGGGGGGATATTTATTATAGCAAAAAGTAAAAAAAAAATTTATTTTTTTTTTTCAAAATTGTCGCTCTTTTTTTGTTTATAGCGCAAAAAATAAAAACCGCAGAGATGATCAAATACCACTAAAAGAAAGCTCTATTTGTTGGAAAAAAAGGACGTGAAGTTTGTTTGAGTACAGCGTCGCACAACCGCGCAATTGTCAGCTAAAGCGACGCAAGGCCGAATCGCAAAAAAATGGCCTGGTCATTAAGGGGGCAAATTCTTCCGGTCCTTAAGTCGTTAACTCAGAAAAGCCCCTTCTATTGCTCTGATCCTCCTCCGAATCTCCCTACGATCGGACTTCCTGTTAGAGGGTGGCTACGTTTGTTCTCCATAGCCCCACTGTATGTAGGGAGGTAGTCACTCTCTCCTGATCCCTTCCAAGATGGACTATGGGATTTATAGTGTGTATAGGGCATGACCGCAACCAACGTGCAGAGCTCGTTCCAAACAAAGGGAAGTGAGTGGGAAAAAGGAGAGGTGCGGGAGCTCTCAGAGGACATTACAAGCAGGCAGAAAAACACATCAATATGAAACAATTTCATATAAAAAAAAATTCCAGGGCTAATAAATAGAGGGTGTATGGATTATTTTTGGAGAATGCCAATATTGTTTAGTGTCGCTTTAAAGCCAAACCCTTTTTTTTTAATGTGTGTTAACCACCCTGCCAGGCTTTTATTTGCTGTCTGCACCCCCTCCGGGAAATTTTCCTTCATTTTTCTGTCTTTGTTTCGTATTTGGTCTTAGAAAGTACTGAAGACTTTGGATCTATATGACAGCCAGGCAACTGGCAAGAGGCAATTCCGAGGCCTTTTTGTGAGCCTGTACGCATGTCTTTTGCTCCATCTTACACATGGCAGGAGCAGAAATTGACATTTAGGACCCCATTCACACTGAGGCGGTTTTCAGGCGTTTTAGCGCTAGAAATAGCGTCTGTAAAGCACCTGAAAACTGCCCCCCCCATGCTGACCGAATGTGAAAGCCCGATCGCTTTCACACCGGGGCGGTGCGCTTGCGGGAAGTTAGAAAAAGTCCTGCAAGCAGCATCTTTGGGGGGGGGGGGGTTGGGATTGATGTATACACCGCTATACACAGCTCCCAAAACGCCCTGCCCATTAAAATGAATGGGCAGCGCTTCCGAAGCGCCGCAGCGCTTTCAACCCCTTCTTCGGCCGCCAGCGGGGGCTTTAAAGCATCCTGCTAGCGGCTGAAAGGCGCAGATTAGACAGCGCTAAAGCGCAGCTAAAACGAGCAGCGCTTTAGCGCTAACGCTCGGGCGGCCCCAGTGTGAAAGAAGCCTAAAGAAGAGCCAGAAGAAGAAACAAAAGCGTAAGCACACATTATTCAAACGTTTTGATGGTCATTTAGAAGAGGTTCTCACTGTGCTGCTTGTTATACAGATGGCCACTAGGGGGAGATCCTACGATTCTATCTATACAGGATACAATAATCTTGATTGAATGATTTTTTTAAATAAAGATATAGAAAACATTTTTTGTGTGTTCTTCATTAACAAAGGATAACATTTTGTTTTAATTCATTCGTAATATTTTTTTTCTGAGCTGCATATCCGATTTAATTGTTGGACTGTTTAGTCTAATGATAGGAGGAGGATATATTGATCTATATAGGAGATATATCATATCTATACCGGGTTAGATGTAGCCTAAGCATCTCTCCGAATCAGACATAACCATTCAGAATCCAGATAAAGCATTTTTAAGATTCTTCCGCTGCAAATTAGATAATGAAAGGGGGAATCTGATTGGCTGCCATGGACAACGCCGACACATCTTCAATGGTTCATTGGCCGATTTAATGCATTTGGGGGGTAATGGGGGGGTGCGCCCTTACCTCTTCCCGACCTTCCGACAAATCTTAGGTCGTTGAATCGGGCGACCTGGCTCTTCATCGCCGCTGTGGCATTGCGAAGCTCAGCTGAGTAATTTTCATCATTGCCCGCCATCACGGTGACCAGTGTGCCATCTGGAACGTCCCCTAGCGCCACCACCTGGACAAAGAAAAGCAGTGAAATGTCAGACATCATCATTTCGGATTCCTGTATCCAATCTAATCTTATGAGGTGCCCTGGGACATCAAGAATTGTGTATGTGGGAGAGAACCTAAAGGAAGAAATGTCTGTAATGTCCGAAGTAACCAATCAGAATCTGAGAATTAGACTGTTTGATGAATTGGGGGGGCTAAACATGCACTTCAGCCTCAGTGCTGCCCCCTTCCCTCAATTGGCTACATAGGCAGCATGACTCTGGCTGTTGCTATCATTTTCTAGACTGCACTAGAAAAATTACAGCTGAAGCCTGATTGGTCACTTTGTGCAGCACAGATTTCTTTTCTTTTTTTTTTTTTTTTTTTTTTTTTTTTTTAGCAGCAGTCTTTAAAAGGCAATCCTATTTTTTTTTTTTTTTTAATTGTTGTCCAATCAAATTGTTACCAATCAAATGTAATGCCGGCAATACTCTCCAACCATTTGATCACACTATTGTTTCAATCTTTTGATCAACTCTTGAATTATGAATTGGTTTTCAATACCATTTTGAACACATTTGACCAATTGTGTAAGAATGAAGAGAAGATGAATGGCAACCCGTTGGCTGCCTGAAGATCCCAACAATCACTGCGTCTGATTGGACACAGTCACTGCTCTGCGAATCATTTTCCACCCGGCTCAGATGATTTTTACATTGACCTTTGTCAAGCTGGGTGGTGATTGCGGGGCCAACCATGACGTGAAAATCGTCTGATTCAGCAGGAATTGGAGGAAGGGCAAGCTGCTCTGGCCAGCTTTAGACTGTCCAAGGGATGATAATACATGGAAGACCTTCTCACTTTGTACGGCTTATGGTAAACTTCTTCAGAACACAATAACAATCGAGCGTTTCAACATTTTTTCTCAAGAAATTTAGATTTCCACTTAAATGTTACTTATTATGTAGCTTGGCGTATTCTATTCAGCCTGAGGGACTGAATGAGAGAAGTCTACAGCTGGTCCTACACTGAGAATTTGGGACGGTTCCTGGTGAACCGGCTACAATTTGGGGGTGGCCATGTTGGCACTCCCCCCCCCCCCCGGACAACCTTTGGCTGAAAAACTGTAGGGGCTGCATCCAATCAGATACAATCGCCTGCACTGCAGATTCATATATAGTGCTATGAAATGGAGGAATGGAGTATGTAGGATCCTGCTGGATTATATAGCATTATATAGATGAGGGAGTGGTGCTATATAGCTGGAGGAATCGAGGACTGGCACTATATAGATGAAGGATTGGAGGAATGGTGCTATATAGATAGGAGAATGGCACTAGATAGATGGAGGAATGGTGCTGTATGGATGGAGGAATGAAGGAATGGCACTATACACATGGAGGAATGGCACTATACAGATGGAGGAATGGTACTATATAGATGGAGGAATGGCACTATATAGATGGAGGAATGAAGGAATGGCACTAAACACATGGAGGAATGGCACTATACAGATGAAGGAATGGCACTATACAAATGGAGGAATGGCACTATACAGATGGAGGAATGGCACTATATAGATGGAGGAATGGCACTATATAGATGGAGGAATGGCACTATACAGATGGAGGAATGGCACTATATAGATGGAGGGATGGCACTATACAGATGGAGGAATGGCACTATATAGATGGAGGAATGGCACTATATAGATGGAGGAATGGCACTATATAGATGGAGGAATGGTACTATATAGATGGAGGAATGGCACTATATAGATGGAGGAATGGTACTATATAGATGGAGGAATGGTACTATATAGATGGAGGAATGGCACTATACAGATGGAGGAATGGCACTATATAGATGGAGGGATGGCACTATACAGATGAAGGAATGACACTATATAGATGGAGGAATGGCACTATATAGATGGAGGAATGGTACTATACAGATGAAGGAATGACACTATATAGATGGAGGAATGGCACTATATAGATGGAGGAATGGCACTATACAGATGAAGGAATGACACTATATAGATGGAGGAATGGCACTATATAGATGGAGGAATGGCACTATACAGATGAAGGAATGACACTATATAGATGGAGGAATGGCACTATATAGATGGAGGAATGGTACTATATAGATGGAGGAATGGCACTATACAGATGGAGGAATGGCACTATATAGATGGAGGGATGGCACTATACAGATGGAGGAATGGCACTATATAGATGGAGGAATGGCACTATATAGATGGAGGAATGGCACTATATAGATGGAGGAATGGTACTATATAGATGGAGGAATGGCACTATATAGATGGAGGAATGGTACTATATAGATGGAGGAATGGCACTATACAGATGGAGGAATGGCACTATATAGATGGAGGAATGGTACTATATAGATGGAGGAATGGCACTATATAGATGGAGGAATGGTACTATATAGATGGAGGAATGGTACTATATAGATGGAGGAATGGCACTATATAGATGGAGGAATGGCACTATATAGATGGAGGAATGGTACTATATAGATGGAGGAATGGCACTATATAGATGGAGGAATGGTACTATATAGATGGAGGAATGGTACTATATAGATGGAGGAATGGCACTATATAGATGGAGGAATGGCACTATATAGATGGAGGAATGAAGGAATGGCACTATACAGATGGAGGAATGGCACTATACATCTAGATGAAGGAATGGCACTATATAGTTGGAGGACTAGCACTATACAGATGAAAGAGTGGCCCTATATAGATGGAGGAACAGAAGATGGAGGGCTCTGTTAGATTATATAGTGCTACAAAAACGGCTGAACAGAGAAATGGTGGATATATAGAAGGAGGAATGGTGCTACACAGATGGAGGAATTATAGATTCGATTATACAGTATAGTGTGATATAGATGGAGGAATGGAAGACGGAGGAGTCTGTAGGCTGAACAAAGAATATCCAGCATTGTATAGCCGATAAAAAGCAATTGGACAAAAAAAAAACTTGAGAATATTTAAAAAAAAGTGCCAATAAAATAAATGGATCAGTTTTCTAAAATGTAGCCAGAGCCCATTCCCTGGGACTTCCGGCCCGGGTTTTATACGGTGAGGAGGAGATCCGTTCCACTCCATGCCCAGAACGAAGTCTGGGGATAGACTCGGGATGCTAAGAGCCAACCATCTGAAAAGCGACTAAATAAACTCAAGTCTACATTTAGTTCAGAAGCCGAGTCTCATCTTTCCAAAGACATAAAACAGGAGGATAGAAAAAAAAATCTGAGATGAAAAGCATAAAATATTCCAAAGCTTTTAGAAGGTTCTTTTTCTTACACTGAACCTGAAATAAACTGAAAACACAAGAGGCTGGAAGCAGACTAAACTGACAAGACGGGACATGCAGCGCTCTGACAGCATTGTGTTTAAATGCTCCGTCTTAAAGATTAGCTGTAAGCTGTCTACATTTACTGTACTTGATGAATCAACCTCACTAAGTGTTCGCTGCCTCATTTATTGGGTTATTTTACAAAAGGAGGAATGTTTACACTGGTTCAGGGTATATGTTTCTACTGAATCCGGATGGCTGAAGAACTCACAGGCTCAGTAATAAAGACGACTCCTCCAGTCATTTGTTCTCTTAGCTTAAGGAAAGACGGCAAGTTTTACAATGCTATTCTATGGCGGATATGAACTACATGTCCCCAACCAGGAGGGGGCGCACAATCAAAGGGTATATCAGTTGCAGAGTCAGACTGTAAAATAGTTAATGAAATGAGACAATGTATCATTTGTAAATAGGTATATAAACTAATCAGGTACATTGCTTACATCTATCTCGAGTCTGGCGGTGTATTTCTGTGTAGCGGGTAAAGCACAGGGGAGAATACAAAGAGGGATTACCTCTACTGAAGGATGGGTTAGTGTTAAGGTTATAGGTAAGGTTAGTGTTAGGGTTGGAATTACAGCGACAACAACCAGAGGTTAGGATTAAAGAGAAGGGAAGGGTTAGGATTACTGAAGAGTTAGTGTAAGGGTTACAGGGAGGATTAGTATTAGTTATATGGAGAATTAGTGTAAGGGTTACAGGGAGGGTTAGTATTAGTTATATGGAGAATTAGTGTAAGGGTTACAGGGAGGGTTAGTATTAGTTATATGGAGAATTAGTGTAAGGGTTACAGGGAAGGTTAGTATTAGTTATATGGAGAATTAGTGTAAGGGTTACAGGGAGGGTTAGTATTAGTTATATGGAGAATTAGTGTAAGGGTTACAGGGAGGATTGGTATTAGTTATATGGAGAATTAGTGTAAGGGTTACAGGGAGGGTTAGTATTAGTTATATGGAGAATTAGTGTAAGGGTTACAGGGAAGGTTAGTATTAGTTATATGGAGAATTAGTGTAAGGGTTACAGGGAGGGTTAGTATTAGTTATATGGAGAATTAGTGTAAGGGTTACAGGGAGGATTGGTATTAGTTATATGGAGAATTAGTGTAAGGGTTACAGGGAGGGTTAGTATTAGTTATATGGAGAATTAGTGTAAGGGTTACAGGGAGGATTAGTATTAGTTATATGGACATTTAGTGTAAGGGTTACAGGGAGGGTTAGTATTAGTTATATAGAGAATTAGTGTAAGGGTTACAGGGAGGGTTAGTTTTAGTTATATAGAGAATTAGTGTAGGGGTTACAGGGAGTTAGTGTTAGGCTTGGAAATATAGCAAGAGCTCATGTTGGGGTTACATATAGGTTAGTAATAAAGGCACGGAAAAGGGTAGAATTACATGAAGAATTAAGAGTTGGGGCTACAGGGAGTGTTATGACGCGTACACACGATCGCATATGCCGACAACAAAATCCATGTTTTTTTTTCTTATGGATGTTGGCTCAAACTTGTCTTTCATACACACGGTCACACAAATCTTGTCGGAAATTCCGAACGTCAAGAACGCGGTGACCTACAACACGTACGATGAGCCGAGACTATTGAAGTTCAATAGCCAGAGCGGCTCTTCTGCTTGATTCCGAGCATGCGTGGAATTCTGTGCGTCGGAATTGTGTACACACCATCTGAATTTCCGACAACGGATTTTGTTGTCGGAAAATTTGAGCTCCAGATCTCACATTTTGTTTGTCGGAAATTCCGACGGAAAATGTCCGATGGAGCCTACACATGGTCGGAATTTCCGCCAACAAGCTCACATCGAACATTTGTTGTCAGAAATTCCGGGCGCGTGTAGGTGGCATTAGTATTAAAGATAAATGAGAAATTAGTGTTATGTCTCGTACATGCAGTGGGATTTTCCGACGGGAAATGTTCGATGTAAGCTTGTTGTCGGAAATTCTGACCATGTGTAGGCTCCATCGGACGTTTGCTGTCGGAATTTCCAATGACAAAGGTTTGAGTGCAGGTTCTCAAATTTTCCGACAACAAATTCCGATCGTGTGTACACAATTCTGATGCAAAAAGGTCTACACATGCTCGGAATCAAGCAGAAGAGCCGCACTGGCTATTGAACTTCATTTTTCTCGGCTCATCGTACGTGTTGTACATCACCGCGTTCTTGCCGATCAAAATTTCCGACAATATTTGTGTGACCGTGTGTATGCAAGACAAGTTTGAGCCAACATCCGTCGGAAAAAAATCCATGGATTTTGTTGTTGGAATGTCTGATCGTGTGTACTGGGCATTAGGGTTACAAGGAGGGTTAGTATTAGTTATATGGAGAATTAGTGTAAGGGTTACAGGAAAGGTTAGTATTAGTTATATGGAGAATTAGTGTAAGGGTTGAAGGGAGTGTTAGCGTTAGGCTTGGAATTACAGCAAGGGATCATGTTGGGGTTACATGAGGGTAAGGATTAAAGGGAGGGGAAAGGTTAGGAATACATGAAGAGTTAAGTGTTGGGGTTACAGGCAAGGTTAGTGTTAAAGATATATGAAGAATCAGTGTTAGGGTTACAGGGAGGGTTAGCATTATAGTCTGAATTACGAGGAGGGTTAGTATTCGGGTTATAGGGAGGATTAGTCTTAGGGAGGGTAAGTGTTACATGGAGGGTTAATGTTTGGCTTGGAATTACAGCAAGGGTTCATGCTGGAGTTACATGGAGTTGGTTAGTGTTAGTGGTTAGTAGAGTAGAGTAGAGTTGGGATTACAGGGAGGGGACGGGTTAGGGTAATATGAATAGTTAGGGTTACAAGGAGAGTTGGTGTTAGGGTTACAGGGAGGGTTAGTTTTAGGGATACAGTTAGGGTTAGTGTTAGGGTTTAAATTACAGGGTGGGTTAGTATGGGGTTTATAGGGAGGATTAGTCTTTGGGTCATAGGGTGGATTAGTGTTGAGTTCAAACTACAGAGAGGGTTAGTCTTTGTATTACAAGGAGGGTTAGTGTTGGGGTCACAGGGAGGATTATTTTAAGGTTTACAGGAACGATTAGGGTTTAGTGTTAAGAGTTGGGACCACAGAGAGGTTGAGAATTAGGGTTACAGGTAGGGTTAGAGTTTGGATTACAGAACGGATTTTTGTTAGGATTACAGGGAGGGGAAGGGTTAGGGTAATAATATGAAGAGTTAGGGTTACAAGGAGAGTTAGTGTTAGGGTTCTAGGGAGGGTTAGTTTTAGGGATACAGGAAGGATTATTGTTAGGGTTTAAATTACAGGGAGAGTTAGTACTGGATTTATAGGGAGGATTTGTTTTTGGATTACAAGGAGGGTTATTGTTGGGATTACAGGGAGGATTATTTTAGGGGTTACAGGAAAGGTTAGGGTTACAAGAGGTTTAGTGTTAGAGTTGGGACCACAGAGGGGTTAAACATTAGGGTTACAGACAAAGGTAATGTTCATTTAACAAATATGGTGCAGCTGTGTTCACTTCAATCATGTACAAGCAAACATTCACTTTTTTGTAATGTCATTGAACATGAGTGGGCGTTCAAAGTGAACACATCTTCAATGTAAATAATAAATGATGTGAATATATACTTTGCAAAGTGAACATTCACCTTCCTAAGTGAATAGTCTCTGCTCTTCTAATAATGAAACACCACTGATTTCAGTTTGTACAAATGAGGTGAGGGGTTAGTACTGTGGTCCCAGTAAATATATATATATATTGTATATTCTATACCATAGATGTCATTTCTGGGTATCTAGCAATAGTTCCATGCAGGGCAAGCCTTTACAAAGTGACTCAGCAGTTAACAATCCCTGATTTTTTTTTAATACTTGCAACTCTCCATTCAATAATGTCTGAGTGGTAGTAAACATGAATGGCACATAGTTGCATAGTTGGTAAACTTGAATAAAGACATCAGCCCATCCAGTTCAACGTGTGTGTGTTCATGTCTCTACCATTTCCCATATCCCTGTATATTGTGTTTGCTAAGATGCCCGTCTAAGAGTATTTTAAAGATGATGGCTCTTTTCTTATTCCGCTGCGATACTCTGGTAAGGATATCACTTGATATATAAATGCAGTTATAAAATTGCTTTCTTGGCTACAAAAATTCTGTAAAAACACTGTTTAGGTTACCCATATTCTCATATAGGTGCAAGATCCATCTCTTCATGTCTGTGGGTGCAAGCAGACCACTACAGACCCCCTTGGCCAACCAATCTCTGGGTAAATACTGATCAGCCATGGTGAATTATATTAATTCATTTCTATTGTTTTCCCCTGCATTAAAGGCCAGTAATGAAGGCACTTACTTATGCTCCATAAGCATGCATGGTTGGTTGGGTTAATCTGACCATGCATGTTTACCTTAAAACTTGGTCTTCTTATGGTTGGATTGTGTCCATACTTACAACTACCTAAAGAATTAAGAACTGAGTGCAATTCCTTGGTTGTCAAGAGTTTCTTATGACCGATCATTACTTCAACCAGGGCTTTTTTTCAGCTGAAACTTGGTGGAACTCAGTTCCACCACCTCTGGCTCAAACTCTCTGCTCCCTGCTCCCCACTTTCACTTGTAAACACAGAAGTCCAGCTTCTGTGTTTACAAGTGACAGCTTGTGTCCCAATGGCTCCCACAAATCTGATCTCCTAAACAGCTCCCACTGAGTGCAAGATGGGGGCAAGGGAGATGCAGGTGCCCGGGGTGCAGTGTGGATGCTGACACCCCCACTGGCTCATCTCCCTGCAAGTGTGAGAGGTGCAGCCACCTACATTGTGTGAGGAGGTACTAGAGAAGAAGAGGGGGAGAAAGTGAGATGTGGATGGGGGATGCAGAGGTAGTCAACTGTGGAAGAAGGCTGAACTCTGTACTCTGTGTGTAGCGCACCCCTGAATTCTGCATTCTGTGTGCATTGGCCCCCTAAACTCTGCACTATGTACGTAGCACCCCCCACCCGAACTCTGCACTCTGTACTTAAAATGTACTGTACTATGCGCTCCTGGTATTTAATGCCCCTTTAAGACCCTCCCACTTTTAATTTCATTTGACCACACCCAATATTTGATGCAGTTTGGAGGATGTGTGTGTAGGTGGGGGAAGGGGGGTTTTGGGGGGTCATGGTTGAGTTCCTGCACCTTTTTTATGAGAAAAAAAGCCCTGACTTCAACACTATAAAATTTCTCTACCAAGAACATTAATGTATTATATCCAGAAAGAGTGTAACACCGCTCAGACTGTGGATAAAGATTTCCTTGTGGGTGCTGGTCCCAGCTCACCACCGTCAATAGTAATTGAAGAAAAAGAAGATTGGTCATACACCATGGAAGGAAGAACTTCTGTAGAATAGTTACTTTATTGTCAAGGTGCCAAAGGACGTAGACAGGACGTTACAAGAACATTGGTACCAATGTTCCTGTAACGTCTTGTCTATGTCCTTTAGCACCTTGACAATAAAGTAACTATTCTACAGAAGTTCTTCCTTCCATGGTGTGCGACTTATTTTTCTTCAATTAATGTATGATATCTAAAGTTTAAATGATGGCTACAGTACATGTTCACTTATGCTGATCCTTTAAAATAGGCATTTGAATAGACTGATAGGAAAAAGACAAACTACAGGTCTACGAGGTTCTACCATTGGAATTTTTCTGGCAACATCAGTCTATTGATGTCACAAACAATTCATTTAATTCTTCTTAGGTCAATGAATGACTGCTTCAAAATGACATGCCCTGGAATCCCGTTATCTTTGGTGCACATGTAGCCTAATGTCTATGGCCCCAACACCAGCATCCAAAGTTTTCTGAGATGCCACCAGACCCATCCTCCACATCTTCAACCAGATCTACTTAGAAAACTAAACCCCTCCAGATAAAATTATATAATAATCTGAAGGCGTCAACTGAACTTTTCAGCTTCTGCAGATTTAAAAGGTAAAGTATCCAATTTGTATAACTTTGTCGATGATCTGCCCATTACTCCAACAGAAGGGGGATTTGTTGGCAAAGTTTTTTATACAATTTATCTAACGGCAAACCCTGGGAGGCGTGTAATGTTTTATGAAATTGTCCTAGAAAATGTCATCTATTTTTAATCTAAAACCAGTCACAAGACGGACACCATTCTCTTTGTTGTATTCTTCTCCTCTGACATTCCTATCTGTAATGTTTTGTAGAATAGATGTTGGGCCGAGCGCAGCCAATGGCTGCATTCCTGCCTTTTGTACGACACCTCTCCTCCGTCTTGTAAGTTCACCTTTATATTCTGAAGCTTCCAGGAGGCAAACAGTGTTGACACAACCCGGGCGCCAAACTCTCCTCTTCTTCTTTTCTTTAGCTTTATTGACTGAATAGTGTAAAAAACAAACCTCTTGGAGCAAAAGTTCATCAATGCGCTTTTTACATCACGCTATGCTGAATAGACAGCGGGGGGGCTTCAAGATTATAAAACTGGAAAATACACTTACATTTAAATACTATACTAGTGGGTGGGGCTTGGAACTTACTTTACTATGCCTGTGTATAGATAGAAAGAAAGAGTGAAGATAGATAGATAGATAGATAGATAGATAGATAGATAGATAGATAGATAGATAGATAGATAGATAGATAGATAGATAGATAGATAGATAGAGATAAACGCATACATATATGACTACAGGGTTGGATACATAAATAAGTTGTTAGATTGATAGACAAAGATAGATGGACAGACAGATAGATAGATAGAGTTAAGCTGGCCATACATTATACAATTTTCTTGTTTAATTTCCCTTAGATTTACCTTCAACTATGTAGTGCAAGGGCCTGCCTGATTGCATACAAATTGGAAGTGTTTGGGTTGACCTCATAGTATATAGTTTTGGTAAATCGAAAGGAAAATTGTATATTGTATGGTCAGTCTGAGTGAAAGATAGATAGATAGATAGATAGATAGATAGATAGATAGATAGATAGATAGATAGATAGATAGATAGATAGATAGATCGATCGATCGATCGATCGATCGACCGACCGACCGACCGACCGACAGACAGACAGATAGATAAAATATTTTTTAGGAGGGGGGGGGGGATTACTAAAACCGGAGGGTGCGAAATCTGTTGCAGCTCTAGATAAAAACCAATCAGCTTCCACGTTTCAGATAAAAGTTTGTGCTGATGCCTGCTTTTATATGGGGGGGGGGTCTTATTTTACTGATATCTTAATCTGTTACTACAAATATTTCTTATGTGTCTCCTGGATCCTACGGAAGTAACTCCTGGGGTCCTACACCACAGAATGAGGATTAGATAGACAGAAAGATCCATAAAGATAGATAGATAGAAAGATAGATAGATAGATAGATAGATAGATAGATAGATAGATAGATAGATAGATAGATAGATAGATAGATAGATAGATAGATAGATAGATAGATAGATAGAAAGATAGCTATAGAGGCAGTCGGAGAAAACTAGACACATATATTGGGGTTGATTTACCAAAACTGGAGCACTCAGAATCTGGTGCAGCTATGCATGGTAGCCAATCAGCTTCTAACTTTAGCTTGTTTAAATAAGCTTTGACAATAAAACGTGGAAGCTGATTGGTTTTTATCTAGAGCTGCACCAGATTTCGCAACCTCCAGTTTTAGTAAATCCCCCCCCCCTCCTAAAAAATATTTTATCTATCTATCTATCTATCTATCTATCTATCTATCTATCTATCTATCTATCTATCTATCTATCTATCTATCTATCTATCTATCTATCTATCTATCTATCTATCTATCTTTATTGAGCTTTCTGTCTATCTAATCCTCATTCTGTGGTGTAGGACCCCAGGAGTTACTTCCTTAGGATCCAGGAGACACATCAGAAATATTTGTATTAACAGATTAAGATGTCAGTAAAATAAGACCCCCCCATATAAAAGCAGGCATCAGTACAAACTTTTATCTGTTTATAAACATCATTGATCAGTTGGCAAACATCTGAACAATAGTAGGGGGAATAATGGTAACTATGGCTATGTCTAGGGGGTGGTTGAGCACAGATGATCCACTTCGAGGGGTGACTTAATAGACAATGGTTTTCATACGGGGTATTTATTATAATAAAAAAAAAGCTGCAAAACACCTGTCTATCATAGTCTACCAATATGCAAATTAGCCAATCAACACATCTTTTATTTGTATTTCTATCAATCTATCAGTCTTTACTTATTATTGTAGATGTTTCTCTCTGGGGAGGATCGACTGAGAATATATTTGAATTGTTATTTTCCTTTTCATGGTAGCAGAGATTGAATAGAATACAGCTTTGGTGGTCTAAGCAAAAGTGTACTAAACCCATATCTATCTATCTATCTATCTATCTATCTATCTATCTATCTATCTATCTATCTATCTATCTATCTATCTATCTATCTATCTATCTATCTATCTATCTATCTATTTCTCTATCTATCTTTCACCCTCACTCTATCTGCTCTCTCTCTCTGTCTTTATTTCACCCTCTCTCTATCTACTCTCTCGTTTTCCTATTTTTTTCACTCTCTCTCTATTTTCTTTATTTCTTTCCCTTTCTCTCTATCTTCTTCTTTCTCTCTCTCTCTCTTTATCTTCTCTCTCTTTTTCCTTCTTTCTTTCTCCCTCTCTCTATCTTCTTTCTCTCTTTCCTTCTCCATCTCTTTATCCTCTCTCTCTCTATTTCATTCTTTCTTTCTCTCTCTCTTTATTTTCTCTCTCTCTTTCTTTCTTTATCTCTCTCTTTCTCTCTTTATTTTACCTCTCTTTCCTTCTTTCTCCCTCTCTGTATCTTTTCTCTTTCTTTCCTTCTCCATCTCTTTATCTTCTCTCTCATTCTTTATCTCTCGCTCTCTTCCTTCCTTTCTCTCTCTCTTTCTTTCCTTCTCCATCTTTCTGTCTTCTCTCTCTCTCTTTCCTTCTTTCTTTCTCCCTCTCTATCTTCTCTCTCTGTCTTTCCTTCTTTATTTCTCCCCCTCTGTTTTTATCTATCTTTTTGTTTTTCTGTCTATCTTCTATCAATATTTCACTCTCTCTTTATCTGACAGTCTGACAGGCTACCTTGCTTTCTCTCTATCCATCGCTCTCGTTTCTCCTTTCCCTATAGATATGAATAGATACTGATACTGTTTATCGTAAAGCTAGTGTATTTTGGAGTTTGACTAGATATATAATAGATATATAATTTACACAGAGAAAAAAAAAATTATATATATATATATATATATATATATATATATATATATATATATATATATATATATATATATATATATTTTTTTTTTTTTTTTATATTACATTTTTTTTCTAACCTTGTAGGAAGTTCTGTAAAACTTAAAGTGACATCAATTCTGGTTTAAACTACAGACATTGGTATATTAGAAAATCAAATGATCTGGCTGATAGGCTAATATCATTCCTACAGATATTTGGTTTAAATGTAAAATGCAATTTCCCCTTTCTGTGATAAATATAACTTTTAAGCAATTTTTACAGTCAAAAGCAAAAGATGAATTTCCATTTATTTAAACGATTTTGTTTCTCGGAAAAATAATATTATTTGTAATCTGAAAGATGAAATCTGTTACAGACAAGATCTCATCAGTTATTGCCAACATGATAATAAACCTACAGTTTTGGTTTTCTGACTCTTGTATTAATTTCCTTATTTATTTTCACATCTGATAATCTAATACTCCTAAAATGGTATACATAGACTAATTTTGCCTAAAATTATAAGAAATTACAAAAAAGAAAAAAAGTTAAGATATACGAATTCGAAGCTTATTTAAAAAAAACTATTGGAAATTTGAATCTATTAGACTTGCAATGTTTGAGCTGATTTTTTTTTTTTTTTTGTTTACCAAAACTGTAAAGCAAATTAAGAAAAAATTTGAATAAAACAGTGACAACTGGCGCGAATCTGACTCATATCTTCACCGTAACCAATTTTGCTGAGACGGTTTATCTGAAAACGTGCTGAAAAATAGGCGGGTATGGCGGGTGCAATTTTTAGACTTCCCAAATTTACTCACTACGGTATATCTTTAACACAGCGAAAAGAGCAAACATACAGTCATATCAAAATAAAACGGTCAATTCTTTCGACTGTCGCTCAACCGCTTTAACTACGCAAACGTCAGTCATTTCAGGAACCAAACATCTGCAGAATAATATAACACATGATTGCTGTGCAGATAACATGTAGCAGATTCGACTGCAAAATAGTTAAAAGAGATATATAAAAAAGGTGGCAAAACTGCTGCTATTTTTCCACTGTTAGTTACTCAGCACGGGCAACCTACATTTGGAAAAAATTATTTCAGCACTAGTTCAATCTGCTCTACGCTTTTTTTTTTTTAAAACTAAGACAACAT